>NC_057807.1:350197304-350536071 GCF_018294505.1 Triticum aestivum | reverse complement strand
GTCGCTTTATTGTATGAAATGCAATCGCCATGTAATTGCTTTACTTTATCACTAAGCGGCAACGATAGTCGTAGTAGCAATAGTTGGCGAGACGACAATGATGCTACGATGGAGATCAAGGTGTCAAGCCAGTGACGATGGAGATCATGACGATGCTTCAGTGATGGAGATCATGAGCACAAGTTGATGATGGCCATATCATGTCACATATTTTGATTGCATTTGATGTTTATCTTTTATGTATCTTATTTTGCATAGTACACGGCGGTAGCATTATAAGATGGTCCCTTACTAAATTTCAATGTATAAGTGTTCTCCCTGAGTATGCACCGTTGCTACAGTTCGTCATGCAGAGAAACCACGTGATGATTGGGTGTGCTAAGCTCTACGTTCACATACAACGGGTGCAAGCCAGTTTTGCACGTGCAGAATACTCGGGTTAAACTTGACGAGCCTAGCATATGCAGATATGGCCTCGGAACACTAAGACCGAAAGGTCGAACGTGAATCATATAATAGATATGATCAACATAGAGATGTTCACCATTGAAAACTACTCCATCTCACGTGATGATCGGACATGGTTTAGTTGATTTGGATCACATGCTCATTTAAATGACTAGAGGGATGTCTATCTAAGTGGGAGTTCTTAAGTAATACAATTAATTAAACTTTAATTTATCTTGAACTTAGTCCTGATAGTTTTTACATGTCTATGTTGTTGTAGATCAATGGCCCATGCCACCGTTCCCTTGAATTTTAATGCGTTCCTAGAGAAAGCTAAGTTGAAAGATGATGGTAGCAATTACACAGACTGGGTCCGTAACTTGAGGATTGTTCTCATTGCTGCACAGAAGAATTACATCCTGAAAGCACCGCTAGGTGTACCACATGCGCCAGCAACTGTAGACATTGTGAATGCCTGGCAGACGCATGTTGATGACTACTCGATAGTTCAGTGTGCCATGCTTTACGGCTTAGAATCAGGACTTCAAAGATGTTTTGAAAGTCATGGAGCATATGAGATGTTCCAAGAGTTGAAGTTAATATTTCAAGCAAATTCCCAAGTTGAGAGATATGATGTCTCCAACAAGTTCTATAGCTACAAAATGGAGGAGAATATTTCTGTCCGTGAACACATACTCAGAATGTCTGGGTACCATAACCACTTGACTCAGCTGGGAGTTAATCTTCCTGATGATAGTGTCATTGACAGAGTTCTTCAATCACTGCCACCAAGCTATAAAGGCTTCGTGATGAACTATAATATGCAAGGGATGACAAAAACGATTCCCCAGCTCTTTGCAATGCTAAAGACTGCGGAGGTAGAAATCAAGGAGGAGCATCAAGTGTTGATGGTTAACAAGGCCACTAGTTTCAAGAACAAGGGCAAAGGGAAGAAGGGGAACTTCAAGAAGAATAGCAAGCAAGTTGCTACTCCCGGGAAGAAGCCCAAATCTGGACCTAAGCCTGCAACTGAGTGCTTCTACTGCAAAGGGACTGGTCACTGGAAGCGGAACTGCCCCAAGTATTTGGCGGATAAGAAGGATGGCAAAGTGAAAGGTATATTTGATATACATGTTATTGATGTGTACCTTACTAATGCTCGTAGTAGCGCCTGGGTATTTGATACTGGTTCTGTTGCTCATATTTGCAAATAGAAACGGGGGCTACGGATTAAATGAAGATTGGCTAAGGACGAGGTGATGATGCGTGTCAGAAATGGTTCCAAGGTCGATGTGATCGCCGTCGGCACGCTACCTCTACATCTACCTTCGGGATTAGTTTTAGACCTGAATAACTGTTATTTGGTGCCAGCGTTGAGAATGAACATTATATCTGGATCTTGTTTGATGGGAGATGGTTATTCATTTAATTCAGAGAATAATGGTTGTTCTATTTATATGAGTAATATCTTTTATGGTCATGCACCCTTGTTGAGTGGTCTATTTTTGTTGAATCTCGATCGTGGTGACTGATACGTCTCCAACGTATCTATAATTTTTGATTGTTCCATGCTATTATATTACCCCTTTTGGATATTTATGGGCTTTATTTCACACATTTATATCATTTTGGGACTAACCTACTAACTGGAGGCCCAGCCCCTATTGCTGTTTTTTGCCTATTTCAGTATTTCCAAGAAAAGGAATATCAAACGGAGTCCAAACGGAATGAAACCTTCGGGAGCGTGATTTCTGGAACGAACGTGATCCGGAGAACATGGAGTGCAAGTCAAGAAGCTTGCGAGGCGGCCAGGAGACAGGAGGGTGCGCCCACCCCCTCTGGGCGCGCCCCTATCTCCTGAGCCCCACAGGCGGCCACCAACGTACTTCTTCCTCCTATATATACCTACGTACCCCAAAAACATCCAGGGAGCCAACGAAACACAATTTCCACCGCCGTAACCTTCTGTATCCGCGAGATCCCATCTTGGAGCCTTCGCCGGCGCTCCGCCGGAGGGGGAATCAACCATGGAGGGCTTCTACATCAACACCATAGCCCCTCCTATGAGTTGTGAGTAGTTTACCACAGACCTTGGGGTCCATATTTATTAGCTAGATGGCTTCTTCTCTCTTTTTGGATCTCAATACAATATTCTCCCCCTCTCTTGTGGAGATCTATTCGATGTAAACTCTTTTTGCGGTGTGTTTGTCGAGATCCGATGAATTGTGGGTTTATGATCAAGTTTATCTATGAGAAATATTTGAATCTCCTCTGAATTCTTTTATGTATGATTGAGTTATCTTTGCAAGTCTCTTCGAATTATCAGTTTGGTTTGGCCTACTAGATTGATCTTTCTTGCCATGGGAGAAGTGCTTAGCTTTGGGTTCAATCTTGCGGTGTCCTTAACGAGTGACAGAAAGGGTTGCAAGGCACGTATTGTATTGTTGCCATCGAGGATAAAAAGATGGGGTTTATATCATATTGCTTGAGTTTATCCCTCTACATCATGTCATCTTTCTTAATGCATTACTCTGTTTTTATGAACTTAATACTCTAGATGCATGCTGGATAGCGGTCGGTGTGTGGAGTAATAGTAGTAGATGCAGGCAGGAGTCGGTCTACTTGTTGCGGACATGATGCCTATATACATGATCATGCCTAGATAATCTCATAATTATTCGCTTTTCTATCAATTGCTCGTCATTAATTTGTTCACCCACCGTAATACTTATGCTATCTTGAGAGAAGCCACTAGTGAAACCAATGGCCCCCGGGTCTATCTTTTATCATATAAGCTTTCAATCTACTTTTATTTGCATCTTTACTTTTTCACATCTATATTATAAAATACCAAAAATATATTTATCTTATCATACTATCTCTATCAGATCTCACTTTCGCAAGTGGCCGTGAAGGGATTGACAACCCCTTTATTGCTTTGGTTGCGAGTTATTTGTTTGTTTGTGTAGGTGTGTGGGACTTTTGAGGAGCCTCCTACTGGATTGATACCTTGGTTCTCAAAAACTGAGGGAAATACTTATGCTACTATTGCTGCATCACCCTTTCCTCTTCAAGGAAAACCAACGCAAGCTCAAGACGTAGCAAGAAGGATTTCTGGCACCGTTGCCAGGGAGGTCTTCGCTCAAGTCAAGACATACCAAGTACCCATCACAAACTCATCTACCTCGCATTTACATTATTTGCCATTTGCCTGTCGTTTTCCTCTCGCCCACTTCACCCTTACCGTTTTATTCGCCCTCTCTTTCCCAATCTTCTCCTCTCATTTTCGCTTGCCTTTTTCTGTTTGCTTGTGTGTTGGATTATTTGTTGCCATGGCGCAAGATAATACCAAATTGTGTGATTTCTCCAATACCAATAATAATGATTTCCTTAGTACTCCGATTGCTCCTCTTAATGATGTTGAGTCTTGTGAAATCAATACTGCTTTGCTGAATATTTTTTTGAAAGATCAATTTGCCGGCCTTCCTAGTGAAGATGCCGCTACTCATCTAAACAACTTTGTTGATTTGTGTGATATGAAAAAGAAGAAAGATACAGATAATGACATTGTCAAATTGAAGTTATTTCCGCTTTCACTTAGAGATCGTGCTAAAGTTTGGTTTTCGTCTTTGCCTAAAAATAGTATCGATTCTTGGAACAAGTGCAAAGATGCTTTTATCTCTAAGTATTTTCCTCCCGCTAAGATTATCACTCTTGCGAACGATATTATGAATTTTAAACAACTTGATCATGAGCATGTTTCCCAATCTTGGGAAAGAATGAAATTGATGATTCGCAATTGCCCTACTCATGGTTTGAATTTATGGATGATCATACAAAATTTTTATGCCGGTTTGAACTTTGCTTCTAGAAATCTTTTAGATTCAGCCGCGGGAGGCACGTTTATGGAAATCATGTTAGGATATGCTACAAAACTTCTTGATAATATTATGGCTAATTATTCTCAATGGCACACCGAAAGATCTTCTAGTAAAAAAGTGCATGCTATAGAAGAAATCATTGTTTTGAGTGGAAAGATGGATGAACTTATGAAGTTGTTTGCTACTAGAAATACTCCTCTTGATCCCAATAATATGCCTTTGTCTACTTTGATTGATAATACTAATGAATCTATGGATGTGAATTTTGTTGGTAGGAATAGTTTTGGAAACAATGCTTATAGAGGAAACTTTAATTCTAGACCGTTCCCTAGTAATTCCTCTAATAATTATGGAAATTCCTACAATAATTCTTATGGTAATTTTAATAAGATGCCCTCTGATTTTGAGAATAGTGTGAAAGAATTTATGATCTCTCAAAAGAATTTTAATGCTTTGCTTGAAGACAAATTGCTCAAAGTTGATGATTTGGCTAGGAACGTTGATAGACTTTCGCTTGATGTTGATTCTCTTAAACTTAGATCTTCTCCTCCTAAGCATGATATCAATGAGTCTCTCAAAGCAATGAGATTTTCCATTGATGAGTGCAAGGAAAGAACCGCTAGATTGCGTGCTAAGAAAGATTGCTTTGTAAAGGCGTGTTCTTCTAGTTTCAATGAAAATAATGATGAAGATCTTAATGTTATTGATGTGTATCCTATTAGATCTTTGTTTTGCAATATGAATCTTGATAATAATGGGACTGGAGATGAGTCAACTTTAGTTAGAAGGCGTCCCAAGAATTCGGAGTTTTTAGATCTTGATGCTAAATTTGGTAAAAGTGGGATTGGAGAGGTCATGACTCTAAATAGTATTGAACCCACTATCTTGGATTTCAAGGAATTTGATTATGATAATTGTTCTTTAGAAGGTTGCATTTCCTTGTTGCAATCCGTTGTTAATTCTCCTCATGCTTATAGCCAAAATAAAGCTTTTACCAAATATATCGTTGATGCCTTGATGCAATCTTATGATGAAAAACTTAATTTGGAAGTTTCTATACCTAGAAAACTTAATGATGAGCGGGAACCTACTATAAAGATTAGAATTAAAGATCATGAGTGTTTTGCTTTGTGTGATTTGGGTGCTAGTGTTTCCACGATTCCGAGAACTTTATGTGATATTCTAGGTTTCCATGATCTTGATGATTGCTCTTTAAATTTGCACCTTGCGGATTCCACCATCAAAAGCCAATGGGAAGGATCAATGATGTTCTTATTGTTGCAAATAGAAATTTGGTGCTCGTAGATTTTATCGTTCTTGATATAGATTGCAATCTTTCTTGCCCTATTATTCTTGGTAGACCTTTCCTTAGAATGATTGGTGCGATTATTGATATGAAGGAAGGGAGTATTAGATTCCAATTTCCATTAAAGAAAGGCATGGAGCACTTTACAAGAAAGAAAGTCAAATTACCTTATGAATCTATCATGCGGGCTACTTATGAATTGAGTGCCAAAGATGTCACTACTTAGATCTATCTTCACTTTTATGCCTAGCTAGGGGCGTTAAACGATAGCGCTAGTTGGGAGGCAACCCAATTTTATTTGTGTTTTTTGCTTTTGTTCCTGTTTAGTAATAAATTTTGCATATACCTTCTGTTTAGATGTGTTTTTATCTTTTAATTAGTGTTTGTGCTAAGTAGAACCTATAGGATAACCTATGATGTTAGTTGATTTGATTCTGCTGAAAAACAGAAACTTTGCGCGCACGAATTTAGTTTTGTTAAATCCCAGAAACGTGATTTTGCGTTGATTATTTTTGTTGCTGATCAATAGACAAATTTTCCAGGACTTCCTATTTTGGTAGGAGTTTTAGTATTCCAGAAGTTTGCGTTAGTTACAGATTGCTACAGACTGTTCTGTTTTTGACAGATTCTGTTTTTCGTGTGTTGTTTGCTTATTTTGATGCATCTATGGCTAGTAAAATAGTTTATAAACCATAGAGAAGTTGGAACACAGTAGGTTTAACACCAAAACAAATAAAGAATGAGTTCATTACAGTACCTTATGTGGTGGTTTTCTTTTCTTTCACTAACGGAGCTTATAAGATTTCCTGTTGAGTTTTGTGTTGTGAAGTTTTCAAGTTTTGGGTAAAGCTTTGATGGACTATGGAATAAGGAGTGGCAAGAGCCTAAGCTTGGGGATGCCCATGGCACCCCAAGATATTCAAGAATAGCCAAAAGCCTAAGCTTGGGGATGCCCCGGGAAGGCATCCCCTCTTTCGTCTTCGTTCATTGGTAACTTTACTTGGAGCTATATTTTTATTCGCCACATGATATGTGTTTTGCTTGGAGCGTCATGTATTATATTAATCTTTGCTTTTTAGTTTACCACAATCATCCTTGTTGTACACATCTTTTGGGAGAATCCCATTTGATTGAATTTGCTAGAATATGCTATGTGCTTCGCTTATATCTTTTGAGCTTGATAGTTTTTGCTCTAGTGCTTCACTTATATCTTTTAGAGCATGGCGGTGACTTAATTTTGTAGAAATTGCTAGTCTCTCATGCTTCACTTATATTATTTTGAGATTCTTTTAGAATAGCATGGTATTTGCTATGGTTACAAAATTGGTCCTAGAATGGTAGGCATCCAAGTTGGGTATAATAAAAACTATCATAGGAAGTGAATTGGACGCTATGATCAATTTGATACATGATAATTGTTTTGAGATATGGAGGTAGTGATATTAAAGTCATGCTAGTTGGGTGATTATGAATTTAAAGAATGCTTGTGTTGAAGTTAGCAAGTCCCGTAGCATGCACGTATGGTTAAAGTTGTGTAACAAATTTGAAACATGAAGTGTACCTGGCTTGTGCATCCTTATGAGTGGCGGTCGGGGACGAGCGATGGTCTTTTCCTACCAATCTATCCCTCTAGGAGCATGCACGTAGTGCTTGATTTTTGATGACTTCTAAATTTTTGCAATAAGTATATGAGTTCTTATGACTAATGTTGAGTCCATGGACTATACGCACTTTTACCTTTCCACCATTGCTAGCCTCTTCGGTACCATGCATTGCCCTTTCTCACCTTGAGAGTTGGTGCAAACTTCGCCGGTGCATCCAAACCCCGTGATATGATACGTTCTATCGCACATAAACCTCCTTGGATTATATGCACCTCGCCCTTCCACCATTGCTAGCCTCTCTTGTGCCGCGCAACTTTCGCCGGTACCATACACCCATCATTACCTTCCTCAAAACAGCCACCATACCTACCTATTATGGCATTTCCATAGCCATTCCGAGATATATTTCCATGCAACTTTCCACCGTTCCGTTCATCATCATCATGACATACATTACTTTTGTCATATTGCCATTGCATGATCATGTAGTTGACATCGTATTTGTGGCAAAGCCACCATGCATAATTTTTCATACATGTCACTCTTGATTCATTGCACCATCCCGGTACACCGTCGGAGGCATTCATATAGAGTCATATCTTGTTCTAGTTTTGAGTTGTAATTAATGTGTTGTAATCAATAAAAGTGTGATGATCATCATTATTAGAGCATTGCCCAAAAAGAAAAAAAAAGAAAAAAACAAAGGCCAAAATAAAAAAGAAAGGCCAAAGAAAAAAAAGAAAAAAAAGAAAGAAAGAAAAGAAAATAAATAAAAAGGGCAATGTTACTATCTCTTTTTCCACACTTGTTCTTCAAAGTAGCACCATGTTCTTCATGTAGTGAGTCTCATATCTTGTGCTTCAAAGTAGCACCATGTTTTTCATATAGAGAGTCTCATATGTTGTTTCTTTCATATACTAGTGGGAATTTTTCATTATAGAACTTGGCTTGTATATTCCTACGATGGGCTTCCTCAAATGCCCTAGGTCATCATGAGCAAGCAAGTTGGATGCACACCCACTAGTTTTCTTTTGTTGAGCACTAATTTATAGCTCTAGTGCATCCGTTGCATGGAAATCCCTACTCCTCATGTTGACATCAATTGATGGGCATCTCCATAGCCCATTGATTATCCTCGTCAATGTGAGACTTTCTCCTTTTTGTCTTCTCCACACAATACCCATCATCATATTCTATTCCACCCATAGTGCTATATCCATGGCTCACGCTCATGTATTGCGTGAAGGTTGAAAAAGTTTGAGATTATTGAAGTACTGTCGGTGTACTAGAATAGGGGTACCCTAGTACCCCGAACTTGTGCACGGGCAGTTGCAAGACCCCGCGGCAAAGGCTTGCCGGGCAAATGCCAAGATCCCCCAAGGTTCCCTTGGAGCCATCCAAGAACAAAGTATTTAAGCTAAGGAGACAAGACCCCGGCAAGAGGAGCTTGCCGGGAAGGCCAACCAAGGCGCTCCAAGGAACTTGCCGCGATGCGCCACGCGCTCCGGCAAGGAAACAAGGCCCTGGCAAGAGGAGCTTGCCGGGAAAACTAAATAAGGTACCCCGAGGCCCGGTGAGCGACGAGCTTCTGGACCCGGCGAGATAACAACAGCGGCAAGGCGCTTGCCGCGGCAGGCGGCTACTCTGCGCCCACGCTCCAGTGCATCCACCAACGTGTCGCTCTGGGGGCCTCTCCGGGCGCGCGTGGCGGGAGGCTATGCAGCCAGCGGTGCGCAGTGGCATGCGAAGCTGACAAGATCGCCATCATGGCGAACGGTGGCGCCCCTAACGGTCCTTTTCTACACTGTTCGGGCGACTCAGACGGGCATTTAATGCCCTTGTCCCCTGCCGTTAGGGTTAGGTAGGGTGCACTGTACAAGCAACTGTATCAACTACCTCGCTTTTTACGTTTTTACCCTCCTCTGCGTTGCCACCTGTCGGTGACCCCTTTAGCGTATAAAAGGAGGCCCATGCGCAACGTAGGGGGGTTCGAGGGCTCAGAGGTTCGGACAGTTTGCTTCGATTCATTCGTAGCCCAGAAAACATCACACTCTCTCGCTCGAGAGCAAGAACACCAGATAATACAACCAGACAAGCAGCAGTAGGAGTGTTATCTCTCCGGAGAGCTCCGAAGCTGGGTAAATTGCTCGTGTGCCTCGCCTCGATCTGCTCTTCGTGCGACCTCCGCCCGTCGCCGAACCGAAAGGGGCCCGGTCCGCCGGCCCCATAGGTGTTCGTGGATCAGTTTTCCCGACATCTTTGGCGCACCAGGTAGGGGGTGTTGAGATTGTGTGAACCAGATCCGGCGTTCACACGAGCTAGATCTTTATTCCCTTCATCAACATGCCACCGAAGGACTTCGGCGGCGGCCGCTCCATCCACGTCACTTCCGCCACCGTTGGAGCAAACGAGTGGTGGGATGGACGCCGGTGGAAGAAAGGACGTCGACGAGGAAGCTCATGATGTCGCCAGGTCCAAGAACAAGGCGACCCTGATTCAAGATTTAGACGAAACATTTGCAAACCTGCGCAAGATCAACCTCAAGCTTAACCCCGAGAAGTGCGTGTTTGGAGTCCCTTCCGGCAAGCTTCTCGGGTTCTTCGTGTCTCAGCGGGGAATTGAAGCCAATCCCGACAAGATCAAAGCCATTGAGCAGATCGATGCACCAAAGAGCGTCAAGGATGTACGAAGGCTTGCCGGTTGCGTGGCTGCTCTCAGCAGGTTTATCTCTAGATCTGCTGAGCGCGCCCTGCCATTTTTCAAAATTTTGAAAAAGGCAGGTCCAATGAAATGGACTCCGGAAGCGGAGGCTGCGCTACAGGACTTGAAGAGATACCTGTTCTCCACTCCAACGCTTGTCGCACCTAAGCCGCAAGAGAAGTTGCTGCTGTATATAGCGGCAACCAATCAAGTGGTTAGTGCTGCGTTAGTGGCGGAGAGGGAGGCGGATGATGAGCCAGCAACCACGACAGATCCATCCAGCGACAAGCAGGGGGCTTCGTCGATAAGCTCTGGTCCCAACAAACATGGGTTTGCGCAGGAACATGATAAGATGCCAAGGAGAATGGTGCAGCGCCCAGTTTACTTTGTCAGTTCTCTTCTGCAGGGGGCTAGATCAAGGTACTCTGGTGTGCAGAAGTTGCTTTTCGGCCTCCTCATGGCCTCGAGAAAGTTGCGCCATTACTTCCAAGCACATGAGATCACAGTCGTCACTCGCTTTCCGCTGAAGAGGATACTGCAAAATCCAGAAGCAACGGGCAGGATTGTCGAGTGGGCGCTGGAACTGTCAAGCTTTGGCCTCAAGTTTGAGAGCACTTCAACTATCCAAAGCAGAGCATTGGCAGAGTTCATAGCAGAGTGGACGCCAACCCCAGATGAAGAAATTTCAGAAACGAGCATCCCCGTCAAAGAGGCAAACAAAGAGTGGCTGATGTACTTTGATGGTGCCTTCTCGCTGCAAGGTGCCGGTGCAGGCGTGCTGCTTGTCGCACCCACCGGAGAGCACCTCAAGTACGTAGTCCAGATGCACTTTCCCAAAGAGCAAGCAACCAACAATACTGCAGAATATGAAGGATTGCTTGCCGGTCTCAGAATCGTAGCAGACCTTGGGATCAAGAAGCTCATTGTCAGGGGTGACTCACAGCTTGTCGTCCGACAAGTGAACAAGAACTACCAGAGTCCGTTGATGGAAGCGTATGTTGATGAAGTGAGGAAGCTAGAAGAGCACTTTGACGGCCTACAAATGGAGCATATCCCAAGAGCTCAGAATGATATTGCTGATGGCCTGTCAAAGTGCGCCGCACTAAAGTTACCTGTGGAACCAGGGATCTTTGTGCTTAAGTTGACTCAACCATCCGTAACACCATCAACTGGACAAAGCAAGAAGAGGAAGTTGGTTTCCGGTGACTACTTTCCGGCAGAGCTCCCCGAAGCCGCCGCCAAGAAAGTCCCCAAGATCAACACCAAGGAGGCTGAGGGGCAGTCTGCTCCGGCAAGCCTTATGGTTTGTTCCGTTGAAGCAGACGCTCCCGACAAGTTTTGCTCTGGCAAGCTTGCCGGGGAACATCAAGCTCCGGCAGGGCCGCAAGCCCTTGCCGTAGAAGCGGATGTTCCCGCAGCAGCAAATGTGCCTTTAGTCCTTGTTGTTGAGCCACAAGCTCCAGCATGGGCACAGCAGATTGTCCACTTCCTTCAGACAGGAGAACTTCCCGAAGAACAAGAAGAAGCGGAAAGAGTAGCCCGGCAGTCAAGTATGTACCAGTTTGTCGATAGCATACTGTACAGAAGAAGACTCAACGGTGTGAAATTGAAGTGTATTCGCCGGGAAGATGGACAAAAGCTGTTGGCGGAGATACATGGAGGCATATGTGGCCACCACATTGGCGCAAGAGCACTTGCCGGCAAAGCTTTCCGGCAAGGTTTCTTTTGGCCGACAGCCCTCCAGGATGCAACTGCACAAGTAACCAAGTGTGAAGCGTGCCAGTTCCACTCCAAACAGATACACCAGCCAGCTCAAGCTCTCCAGACGATCCCTTTATCCTGGCCATTTTCGGTCTGGGGGCTCGATATCCTCGGCCCCTTCCCCCGAGCTGTCGGGGGCTTTGAGTACTTGTACGTCGCAATCGACAAGTTCACAAAGTGGCCGGAAGTGCAGCCAGTGAGGAAGGTGACAGCACAGTCAGCAGTCAAGTTCTTCAGGTCGATTGTTTGCCGTTTCGGGATCCCTAACAGGATCATCACCGACAACGGCACGCAATTCACGAGCCGCACCTTCATGCAGTACGTCCAAGACCTTGGCGCCAAGGTCTGCTTCGCTTCTGTTGCTCATCCGAGAAGCAACGGTCAAGCAGAGAGGGCAAATGCTGAAGTGCTGCGCGGGCTCAAGACCAGAACTTTCGACAGGCTGCACAGGTGCGGAAGGAACTGGATCGAGGAGCTGCCGGTGGTTCTTTGGTCGATCAGAACGACGCCAAATCGAGCCACTGGCCAGACACCTTTCGCTCTAGTCTATGGAGCAGAGGCAGTTCTCCCCACGGAACTCGTATACGGATCACCTCGAGTGCTCGCTTATGATGAGCTTGAGCAAGAACAGCTGCGGCAAGACGACGCGCTGCTCCTTGAGGAAGATCGTCTTCAGGCTGCTGTACGAGCTGCTCGATACCAGCAAGCTTTGCGCCGCTATCATAGCCGCAAAGTTAAAGCCAGAAGCTTCGAGGAAGGCGACCTTGTTCTTCGGCGCGTTCAGTCCGCCAAGAATTCCAACAAGTTGACGCCGAAGTGGGAAGGCCCTTATCGGGTGAGACGAGTCACAAGGCCTGGCGCTGTCCGCCTTGAGACCGAAGATGGCATTCCGGTGAGCAACTCCTGGAACATAGAACATCTTCGTAAGTTTTTCCCATAAGGCGCGGTTGCCGGAACCCGTTCCGGCAACCACCTTTTGTACAAGTCTTGCCGCTGTTGCATGTAATCCTTTGTACAAAGCCGGGCGCAGATCCCGTGCATAAGTAAAACCCCATGTGCTCCGCACAGCTTGTCCATTTCATGCGTTAGTTCCTTTCTTGCATGCGATTATCTGACACTTTGTGCAGCACCTACATCCGGTAAGCAGTAACGAGCCGAAGAGCTCCATATTATTATTTTCTCTTCTTTCTTTTTCTTTTAAAGGAAAAGAAGGTTCTCTCGCACACAAGTTTGCCGGGGGGAAGGAGAAGATTGTGGTATGGGCCAGGCGTCGTTCAAGCAAAGACTTGCCTTACCGGGAAGCAAATGACAGAAAAGCTAAGTTGCCAAAGTTTGAGCAATCACTTTTTAAATTTTTGAGTTATCTTCCTCGAACGACCCTGCTTTGTATGGAAAACCTGTGCGCGGAGGAACCAACTCGTGGCTAGTTGCGCCCTTACTTTGTTTCGAGTCCGCTCAACAGCTTAAGCGTGCTGCATCTAGTCGCGACAAGGTTTCTTGTCGGAAGCAGCGCCGCCAGCAGGCTGCTGAAGTTCCGCACTCAGCGCTCGCGGCTCGGGCGCCTGCGCCGACAAGTTCCCTAGAAGCGTAGGGTAAAAACATACAAAGGAAGGAATCTAGTAGAGGAAATAACATTGCAATTGATAACAGAAATAAAGTTATATTACAAGATAACTTGTCGCAGCTCTAACAGACTGTTTTCATAACATGATTAGCAGCGACAAGGGAAAAGAAGAAATGGGCGGCCTAATCTACGCGTCCGCCCTCGACTCTCTTGATCTCGCTCACCTTGTCCACAATGGGTGCGACAAGGGCCTTGAGTGCATCCAGATCGGCGTCAGGCGGCAAGGACCTGAGGACGTTGGTGAAGCTGAGGCCTGGGTTGCGGAAGGCCACCTTCATCAGCACCTTCTGGAGAACCCCGGCGCAGATTTTGCGCGACTCGTCGGCCAGCTGCTTCGGGATCCTCTCCCGGAGCCGCTGGAGTGCCGTCGCCACGCCCTTGAAGAATAGGCTGAGCTTGGCGCTGGGTTGAAGACTCTCGTCGGAAGGATACCCAAAGTCCTCCATCCCCAGCTGCGCCAGCTCCTCGTTGATGACTGCGGCAATGTTCACCAGACCCTCGGTCCAGTGCTCCACTGTGTCTCTGAACGAGTTCTGGGTAACTGCAATGCTCTCCAGCAGCGCCGCGTCAGCCTTGACCTTCTCCGACAAGGTCTTCTCCCGCTCCTTGGCGGCCTCCAGCGTCTGCGTCAGCGTGGCCAGCTTCAGCTCCAGGTCTGCTTTGGAATCCTTGGCGGCGCTGAGCTCCTTGCCCCTCTCAGCGAGAAGGCCTTGCAGCTCACCGTGGGCGGCAGCATCCTTCTCACGCTCACGCTTGAGCGCGGCAAGCTCCTCGCCGCTCTTCCCAATATCGGCTTCTAGCTGTGCCACCTTCTCCTCTAGCTCTTTCTTGGCGGCCTCTGCAGTTGCCGCGGCGTCCTTTGCCTCCTTGAAGCGCCCGCCAAGTGATCGCTCACGCTCGGCGAGCTCTTCCTCGTAGCTGTCGAGGTTGGCCTTCCGCTGCACTAGTTCACCTTCCCGCGCGGACTGCTTCTCGGCAGCCAGCCTTTGTTCCTCCTTAGCCTCGGCCCTCTCGAGAAGAAAGGCAGTGCGCTCCTCGTCGACTCACTCCCGCTCCTGCGCCAGGGACCGGAGAGCTTCTTGATTTTGGCCCCGGAGCTCCTCCGCGCGCTTTTCCATGTCAACTCCCGCCTTCGCGACAAGCGCTTCCCGGGAAGCCAGCTTGGCTTGCCGGGTGTGGTAGAGTGACAGCAGCTTCCGCAGTAGCTGCTCCTCCTCAGGCTCGCCGCTGCTGCTGCCGGGCGCGTCAACCAATGACAGTTCAGCAGAGGCGAGCACCTCCCCGTCAAAATTATCCCCCTCGACCGGCGCCCTGGAGCTCGACGCCCAGGGTAGCTTGATGAAGATATTGTCACCGGCCTTCAAGTAGGCGCCGGGCTGGGGCTCCTCGGAGCCCGGCTCCGCAGAAGCGGCAGTGGGTTCGGCGGTCGGCGCAGCGCCCGGCGCTCCTGCGGCCTCAGGGTCGTCAGTGCGATCGCCCGACCCCTCACCGGCTTCCGCAGCAGCAGCCCCGGCGACCTCCTTGCCGGCGGTCTCATCAGCGCCGGCACCTTCCTCGCCGGCGCCCTCTGTCTCCATTGGCTCAGCCGTAGATGGGTCTGGAGAACGAAGAAGGGAGGAAAATCAATCAAAAATCCAAGAAAGGAAAAACGGAAGAAGCAGAACCCAAGGGAAAGTTTCTGGGCAAGTGGATTACCTGCGCCAAGATCTTCAGTTGCGGCCTCAGTCACCGCAGGATCAACAGTGCCGTCCCTTGCCGGAGAGTCCCCCCTTGCCGGAGAGCGCTCCCTTGCCGGGGACTCCTCCCTTGGCGGCGCAGTCGAAGCAGGTGGCACTTCGGGACCAGCCTCCGGGCGCTCCTGATGAGGCTGCTCTGCTCCTGCACAAGTCAACAAGCAAGATATCAACAAAGGAAAAAGCACTCAAGCGCGCCCGACAGCAGAAGGCTAAACTATGAACTTACGCTGGGGGCTGTGCTGGGGGCTGCTCTGAGGGGTAATTGCCGGGTCCGTCAAGGTGGTCTCGGGCCCACCTCCTGCTGACACGATGGGGTCATCCTCGATGACGATCACCGCGGCCTTGGCCCTCTTCACCGCTCTCTGGGCCAGTGTTCTGAAAAAAAAGGAGTCCAGATTGGAGCAAGTCAGATACAAGATATAAACAGGAAGATTGAAGAACTACAAGAGCACCAAAGAAACTCACTCTTCTTCCTCCTCGTCGGAGCTGAGCGCGGAAAGATCGAAGTCCGGCCCTCCTCCGGTGCAGCGAGGTGGAGGAGTAGGATCCCTTACCCGCTTGGCGGGGGCAGTGGCAGTGGCCGGGGAAGATCCCGCTCCAGTTGCCGCTGTTGCGTGAGGCGCTCCCGCGGCAACATTGCTTGCCGCGGTAGAGCGCATCGCGCGGCTCGGTGGCTGTGGAGCCGGCTGCCGCCCCGCTGCGTCCCCGGCCCTACGAAGGCGCCTCCTTGGCGGGGCCGGGGGCTCCGCCTGCGGCAAGTTCTCTGAAGGCTCAGCCTCCTCCTCGCCGGCCTCGCTCGGCTCGGCTTCGGAACTGGCAGCCCACAATAGAAGAATAGCGGGAAGAACGGGTACCCATTTGGAGCCAACTCCGAGGCAGCGGCCGGGAGTACCCTCGTGCGCGGATGCGCATGCGTCTCCGTCACCCAAAATAGGTAGAAGTACTCCCTCAGCTCCTGCACGCCGAGCTGGGGGGTGAAGATCGCCCGCTCCTTCCGCAGCGCCGCGAGCCGCTGCGCCTCGGCCGACTTCACGCCCTTTCCCTTGTCGGCTTTCGGGGCCATGGCGGAGGTGGTAGGGAAGGTCGACGGCATGGTGATGCTGATGGCAATGGGGGGGGGGGGCGGAGCGCTGCTCTCTCGGCTACGAGAAGAAGGGGGGAGCGGCGGAGTTTGAGAAGAAGGAGTAGCAGCAACCAGCGAGGGGGAACGAACTGCCTCTATTTCCTCTGCTTATAAAGAGGGACGGGGCGGACGTTTCGGCCTTCCAAATAAACAACCACCCACGATCTCTCCCACGATGCCGCATTCAACGCGTGCCATTATGGGAGAGCGCGGTGGATACGGAGCAAGATTTGGCGTGGCCCAACCCGCGTGTGCCCGTGCCCTGTCTTGGGCCTGGCCCAACAGCGCTCGGCACCGTGTCTGGCCCAGGCCCGGGGGCTCCTGTCGGTGTACTAGAATAGGGGTACCCTAGTACCCCGAACTTGTGCACGGGCAGTTGCAAGACCCCGCGGCAAAGGCTTGCCGGGCAAACGCCAAGATCCCCCAAGGTTCCCTTGGAGCCATCCAAGAACAAAGTATTTAAGCTAAGGAGACAAGACCCCGGCAAGAGGAGCTTGCCGGGAAGGCCAACCAAGGCGCTCCAAGGAACTTGCCGTGACGCGCCACGCGCTCCGGCAAGGCAACAAGGCACCGGCAAGAGGAGCTTGCCGGGAAGACTAAATAAGGTACCCCGAGGCCCGATGAGCGACGAGCTTCTGGACCCGGCGAGATAACAATAGCGGCAAGGCGCTTGCCGCGGCAGGCGGCCACTCTGCGCCCACGCTCCAGTGCATCCACCAACGTGTCGCTCTGGGGGCCTCTCCGGGCGCGCGTGGCGGGAGGCTGTGCAGCCAGCGGTGCGCAGTGGCATGCGAAGTTGACAAGATCGCCATCGTGGCGAATGGTGGCGCCCCTAACGGTCCTTTTCTGCACTGTTCGGGCGACTCAGACGGGCATTTAATGCCCTTGTCCCCTGCCGTCAGGGTTAGGTAGGGTGCACTGTACAAGCAACTGTATCAACTACCTCGCTTTTTACGTTTTTACCCTCCTCTGCGTTGCCACCTGTCGGTGACCCCTTTAGCGTATAAAAGGAGGCCCATGCGCAACGTAGGGGGGGTTCGAGGGCTCAGAGGTTCGGACAGTTTGCTTCGATTCATTCGTAGCCCAGAAAACATCACACTCTCTCGCTCGAGAGCAAGAACACCAGATAATACAACCAGACAAGCAGCAGTAGGAGTGTTATCTCTCCGGAGAGCTCCGAAGCTGGGTAAACTGCTCGTGTGCCTCGCCTCGATCTGCTCTTCGTGCGACCTCCGCCCCCCGCCGAACCGAAAGGGGCCCGGTCCGCCGGCCCCATAGGTGTTCGTGGATCAGTTTCCCCGACAAGTACGAAACAATTGCTTGGCTTGTCATTAGGGGTATAGAATCTGGGAACATCTTTGTGTGAAGAAAATGAAGCATAGCCTAACTATATGATTTTGTAGGGATGAACTTTCTTTAGCCATGTTATTTTGAGAAGACATGATTGCTTTGATTAGTATGCTTGAAGTGTTACTATTTCTTTTATCAATATGAACTTTTATTTTGAATCATTTGGATCTGAACATTCATGCCACAATAAAGAAAATTACATTGAGAATTCTGCTAGGTAGCATTCCACATCAAAAATTCTGTTTTTATCATTTACCTACTCGAGGACGAGCAGGAATTAAGCTTGGGGATGCTTGATACGTCTCCAACATATCTATAATTTTTGATTGTTCCATGCTATTATATTACCCATTTTGGATGTTAATGGGCTTTGTTTTACACATTTATATCATTTTTGGGACTAACCTACTAACCGGAGGCCCAACCCGTATTGCTGTTTTTTTGCCTATTTCAGTATTTCGAAGAAAAGGAATATCAAACGGAGTCCAAACGGAATGAAACCTTCGGGAGCGTGATTTTTGGAACGAACATGATCTGGAGAACATGGAGTGCAAGTCAAGAAGCTTGCGAGGCGGCCAGGAGACAGGAGGGCGCGCCCACCCCCTCTGGGCGCGCCCCCCTATCTCTTGGGCCCCATAGGCGGCCACCGACGTACTTCTTCCTCCTATATATACCTACCTACCCCGAAAACATCCAGGGAGCCAACCAAACACAATTTCCACCGCCGTAACCTTTTGTATCTGCGAGATCCCATCTTGGAGCCTTCGCCGGTGCTCCGCCGGAGGGGGAATCGACCACGGAGGGCCTCTACATCAACACCATACCCCCTCCGATGAGTTGTGAGTAGTTTACCACAGACCTTCGGGTCCATAGTTATTAGCTAGATGGCTTCTTCTCTCTTTTTGGATCTCAATACAATGTTCTCCCCCTCTCTTGTGGAGATCTATTCGGTGAAAACTCTTTTTGCAGTGTGTTTGTCGAGATCCGATGAATTGTGGGTTTATGATCAAGTTTATCTATGAGAAATATTTGAATCTCCTCTGAATTCTTTTATGTATGATTGCGTTATCTTTGCAAGTCTCTTCGAATTATCAGTTTGGTTTGGCCTACTAGATTGATCTTTCTTGCCATGGGAGAAGTGCTTAGCTTTGGGTTCAATCTTGCGGTGTCCTTACCCAGTGACAGTAAGGGTTGCAAGGCATGCATTGTATTGTTGCCATCAAGGATAAAAAGATGGGGTTTATATCATATTGCTTGAGTTTATCCCTCTACATCATGTCATCTTTCTTAATGCATTACTCTATTTTTGTCAATTTGATACTCTAGATGCATTCTGGATAGCGGTCGATGTGTGGAGTAATAGTAGTAGATGCAGGTAGGAGTCGGTCTACTTGTTGCGGACGTGATGCCTATATACATGATCATGCCTAGATAATCTCATAATTATTCTCTTTTCTATCAATTGCTCGACAGTAATTTGTTCACCCACCGTAATACTTATGCTATCTTGAGAGAAGCCACTAGTGAAACCTATGGCCCCCAGGTCTATCTTTTATCATATAAGCTTTCAATCTACTTTTATTGGCATCTTTACTTTTTCGCATCTATATTATAAAATACCAAAAATATATTTATCTTATCATACTATCTCTATCAGATCTCACTTGCGCAAGTGGCCGTGAAGGGATTGACAACCCCTTTATTGCGTTGGTTGCGAGTTCTTTGTTTGTTTGTGTAGGTGCGTGGGACTTTTGAGGAGCCTCCTACTGGATTGATACCTTGGTTCTGAAAAACCGAGGGAAATACTTATGCTACTATTGCTGCATCACCCTTTCCTCTTCAAGGAAAACCAACACAAGCTGAAGACGTAGCACACATGTTCATATTATTGAAGCCAAAAGATGCAAAGTTGATAATGATAGTGCAACTTATTTGTGGCACTGCTGTTTAGGTCATATTGGTGTAAAGCGCATGAAGAAACTCCATGCTGATGGGCTTTTGGAATCACTTGATTATGAATCACTTGGTGCTTGCGAATCATGCCTCATGGGCAAGATGACTAAAACTCCATTCTCCGGAACAATGGAACGAGCTACTGACTTATTGGAAATAATACATACTGATGTATGCGGTCTGATGAGTGTTGAGGCTCGTGGTGGGTATCGTTAATTTTTACCTTCACAGATGATTTGAGCAGATATGGGTATGTCTACTTAATGAAGCATAAGTCTGAAACATTTGAAAAGTTCAAAGAATTTCATAGTGAAGTGGAAAATCATCGTAACAAGAAAATTAAGTTTCTACGATCTGATCGTGGAGGCGAATATTTGAGTTATGAGTTTGGTCTTGAAACAATGTGGAATAGTTTCGCAACTCATGCCACCTGGAACAACACAATGTAATGGTGTGTCCGAATGTCGTAATCGTACTTTACTGGACCTGGTGCGATCTATGATGTCTCTTACTGATTTACCGCTATCGTTTTGGTGTTAATGTTTAGAGATAGCTGCATTCACTTTAAATAGGGCACCATCAAAATCCGTTGAGATGATGCCTTATGATCGGTGGTTTGGCAAGTAACTAAAGTTGTCATTTCTTAAAGTTTGGGGCTGCGATGCTTATGTGAAAAAGCTTCAACCTGATAAGCTCGAACCCAAATCAGAGAAATGCATCTTCATAGGATACCCTAAGGAAACTATTGTGTACACCTTCTATCACAGTTCCGAAGGCAAGATTTTCGTTGCTAAGAATGGATCCTTTCTAGAGAAGGAGTTTCTCTCTAAAGAAGTGAGTGGGAGGAAAGTAGAACTTGATGAGGTAATTGTACCTTCTCCCGAATTGGAAAGTAGTTCATCACTTAAATCCATTCCAGTGATTCCTACACCAATTAGTGAGGAAGTTAATGATGATGATCATGAAACTTTAGATCAAGTTACTACCGAACCTCGTAGGTCTTCCAAAATACGATCCGTACCAGAGTGGTAGGGTAATCCTGTTCTGGAAGTCATGTTACTAGACCATGATGAACCTATGAACTATGAGGAAGCGATGATGAGCTCAGATTCCGCGAAATGGCTTGAGGCCATGAAATCTGAGATGGGATCCATGTATGAGAACAAAGTATGGACTTTGGTGGATTTGCCCAATGATCGGCAAGCCATAGAAACTAAATGGATCTTCAAGAAGAAGACTGACGCTGACGGTAATGTTACTGTCTACAAAGCTCGACTTGTTGCAAAAGGTTTTCGACAAGTTCAAGGAGTTGACTATGATGAGACTTTCTCACCCGTAGCGATGCTTAAGTCTGTCCAAATCATGTTAGCAATTGCCACATTTTATGATTATGAAATTTGGCAGATGGATGTCAAAACTGCATTCCTTAATGGATTTCTTAAAGAAGAGTTGTATATGATGCAACTAGAAGGTTTTGTCGATCCAAAGGGTACTAACAAAGTGTGCAAGCTCCAGTGATCCATTTATGGACTGGTGCAAGCCTCTCGGAGTTGGAATAAACGCTTTGATAGGGTGATCAAAGCATATGGTTTTATACAAAATTTGGAGAATCCTGTATTTACAGGAAAGTGAGTGGGAGCTTTGTAGCATTTCTAATATTATATGTGGATGGCATATTGTTGATTGGAAATAATACATAAGCATAAAAGGATACTTTAATAAGAGTTTTTCTATGAAAGACCTCGGTGAAGCTGCTTACGTATTGGGCATCAAGATCTATAGAGATAGATCAAGACGCTTAATTGGACTTTCACAAAGCACATACCTTGATAAAGTTTTGAAGAGGTTAAAAATGGATCAGTCAAAGAAAGGGTTCTTGCCTGTGTTACAAGGTGTGAAGTTGAGTCGGACTCAATGCCCGACCACTGCAGAAGATAGAGAGAAAATGAAAGTCATTCCCTATGCTTCAGCCATAGGATCTATCATGTATGCAATGCTGTGTACCAGACTTGATGTGTGCCTTGCTATATGTATAGCAGGGAGGTACCAAAGTAATCCAGGAGTGGAGTGCTGGACAGCGGTCAAGAACATCTTGAAATACCTGAAAATGACTAAGGATATGTTTCTCGTTTATGGAGGTGACAAAGAGCTTGTCATAAATGGTTACGTCGATGCAAGCTTTGACACTGATCCGGATGACTCTAAGTCGCAATTCGGATACGTATTTATATTGAATGGTGGAGCTGTCAGTTGGTGAAGTTCCAAGCTGAGCGTCGTGGCAGGATCTACGTGTGAAGCGGAGTACATAGCTGCTTTAGAAGCAACAAATGAAGGAGTCTGGATGAAGGAGTTCATATCCGATCTAGGTGTTATACCTAGTGCATCGGGTCCAATGAAAATCTTTTGTGACAATACTGGTGCAATTGCCTTGGCAAAGGAATCCAGATTTCACAAGAGAACCAAACACATCAAGAGACGCTTCAATTCCACCCGTCATCAAGTCGCGGAGGGAGACATAGAGATTTGCAAGGTACAAACGAATCTGAATGTTGTAGACCCGTTGACTAAGCCTCTTGCATGAGCAAAACATGATAAGCACCAAGACTCCATGGGTGTTAGAATCATTACTTTGTAATCTAGATTATTGACTCTAGTGCAAGTGGGAGACTAAAGGAAATATGCCCTAGAGGCAATAATAAAGTTGTTATTTATATTTCTTATATCATGGTAAATGTTTATTATTCATGCTAGAATTGTATTAACCAAAAACTTAGTACATGTGTGAATACATAGACAATACATAGTGTCCCTAGTATGCCTCTACTTGACTAGCTCGTTAATCAAAGATGGTTATGTTTCCTAACCATAGACATGTGTTGTCATTTGATAAACGGGATCACATCATTAGAGAATGATGTGATGGACAAGACCCATCCGTTAGCTTAGCATTATGATCATTATAGTTTTATTGCTACTGCTTTCTTCATGACTTATACATGTTCCTCAGACTATGGGATTATGCAACTCCCGAATACCGGAGAAACACCTTGTGTGCTATCAAACATCACAACATAACTGGGTGATTATAAAGATGCTCTAGAGGTGTCTCCGAAGGTGTTTGTTGGGTTGGCATAGATCAAGATTAGGATTTGTCACTCCGTGTATCGGAGAGGTATCTCTGGGCCCTCTCGGTAATACTCATCACTATAAGCCTTGCAAGCAATGTGAGTAATGAGTTAGTTACGGGATGAAGCATTACAGAACGAGTAAAGAGACTTGACGGTAACGAGATTGAACTAGGTATGATGATACCCACGATCGAATCTCGGGCAAGTAACATACCGATGACAAAGGGAACAACATATGTTGTTGTGCGGTTTGACCGATAAAGATCTTCATAGAATGTGTAGGAGCGAATATGAGCATCCAGGTTCCTCTATTGGTTATTGATTGGAAATGTGTCTCGATCATGTCTACATAGTTCTCGAACCTGTAGGGTCCGCACGCTTAACGTTCGATGATGATTTGTATTATGAGTTATGTGATTTGATGACCGAAGTTTGTTCGGAGTCCCGGATGAGATCACAAACATGACGAAGAGTCTTGAAATGGTCTAGACATAAAGATTGATATATTCGACTATGTTATTTGGACACCGGAAGAGTTCCGAGCTGTACCGGGTAAATATGAAGTGTCAGAGGGGTTACCGGAACCCCCGGGGAAGCAATGGGCCATCATGGGTGTCGGTGTCAAAACCGGCGGATCTCGGGTAGGGGGTCCCGAACTGTGCGTCTAGGCGGATGGTAACAGGAGACAAGGGACACGATGGTTTACCCAGGTTCGGGCCCTCTTGATGGAGGTAAAACCCTACGTCCTGCTTGATTAATATTGATGATGTGTGTTACAAGAGTAGATCTACCACGAGATCAAGGAGGCTAAACCCTAGAAGCTAGCCTATGGTATGATTGTTGTTCATCCTACAGACTAAAGCCATCCGATTTATATAGACACCGGAGAGGGCTAGGGTTACACAGAGTCGGTTACAATGGTAGGAGATCTACATATCCGTATCACCAAGCTTGCCTTCCATGCCAAGGAGAGTCCCATCCGTACACGGGATGAAGTCTTCAATCTTGTATCTTCATAGTCTTGGAGTCCGGCCGATGATGATAGTTCGGCTATCCGGACACCCCCTAGTCCAGGACTCCCTCAGTAGCCCCTGAACCAGGCTTCAATGACGACGAGTCCGGCGCGCATATTGTCTTCGGCATTGCAAGGCGGGTTCCTCCTCCGAATAATTTATAGAAGATTGTGAACACCAGGATAGTGTCCGGCTCTGCAAAATAAATTCCACGTACCACCGTAGAGAGGAAAACATTACACAAGTTCAATCTGCTGACGTATTTGGCGGCGTGACGTCACACCACTACCAAGCCTTTACTAGAATTGTTTTTATTGTACCACCTCAGCGCGTTTAGCGAAGCGGTTTCCTTGGCACGTCTTGTCGAAGCAGAGATCGTGTTCCCCTTATTCCGGGATTCCCATAAATACGGACGTGGGTAACCCAACCGCGCCCGTTGCCACGCCCCCTCCATCGAAGGCGGGTTCCAAACGGTCACGGGGACGGCTCTTGGTATTCTTCCTCTTTATAATGAGACCAACGCCCGTTCTTTTTCTTCAATCCTCAATCGAATCCGCCTCTCCCCCCAAGTTCCAACACCCAGGGCTCCAGATTCAGGTACTTTCGACCTTCGACAATGTCCGGCTCCGACCTACGAGGCCGGTGGATGCCCTCTTCCGTCACGGAAGAAGACGTGCTAAAGCTGAGAGACGCCAGGTACTTGACCTACGAGATTTCGCATAGGTTGCCTGCCCGAGGGCAAGTTATTCCTACTCCCGAGCCCGGCGAGAGCGTCGTGTTCGTGTCTCACCTCCGTCGGGGTTTAGGCTTCCCGATGGATCCCTTCGTGAGGGGGCTCATGTTTTACTATGGGCTGGAATTCCATGACTTGGCTCCGGAGTCCATCCTCCACATCTCATCATTCATTGTCGTCTGCGAAGCCTTCCTCCGCACTACCCCTCACTTCGGCTTGTGGCTCAAAACCTTCAACGTGGAGCCGAAGATGATAGAAGGGCGTCAGGCAGAGTGCGGCGGGGCGGTTATAAGCAAGAGGGCCGATGCTCCATGGCCCGAGGGCTCTTTTCAGGAGGAGCTCGGCTTGTGGCAACAGGAGTGGTTCTATATTACCGCTCCCCGGGGCAGCAGGCAGAGGCCGCCGCCCGTCTTCCGCTCGGGCCCTCCACAACGGCTGACGTCATGGGTCAACAAGGGGCTTAACTGGGGGCCATCCAAAGACGTACCCCTGTTGCAGGACCGGATTCGAGGCCTCCAAGAAAGGGAGATTAATCTGGTCGTAGTGGCACAGGTTATGCTGATTCGGCGCCTTCTGCCCTGCAAACGTCGCCCCCTCCGTCTGTGGGAATTTAATCCGGAGGGGCCACGAGCTCTCCAACACTTCATGGGTTTGACACCCGCGGAGATGTACAAACTGTTCTTCGGATCGCAAGAGATGCGTCCGGACTTGACCGAGGATGCTGGCCTAAGCTGCAATCGCCCGGATACTCAAGTAAGTAGCCCTGTGTCCGGACATATCATCCATTTATTTATCATGGGTTTGCTTTTTAACCAGCTATCCCTTGGACAGGAGTGGATAGCGCAAGCAAAACTGATACGGTGTCCGGTCCCCCTCCCTGAGACCACGCCGGATCCCGTGTTAGTCAAAATGTTGGAGGTTGCGCCTCCGGAGGAGAGCGAAGGGGGGCACAGGGAAACTACCACCTCTGCCAAGGAGGCCTTCAATAAGGGGGGAATCGAGAATCCCTCCTTCCAGGGGGAGAAGAGGACCTCTTCCGAAGATCCGGAGGCCAAGGCCTCAAAGCGGGGAAAGAAATCTGCACTGGAAGGTCCTACGCCGGGAAGAGCCCCAGCCGTACTGTCTCCTCAGAGGAATCAGCCCTCCAGCGAGCCGTAAGTAAAAAAGGGGGGATTTTGTAATAGGGAACGCCCCTGTATTGTTTCCAAAGGTAACCGAAGTTTTCACCTTGTAGTTCGGATCTCGGCCCATCTCAGGAGAGCTCATCTTCGGGGGACCTTCGTCCGGAGATGATGGAGAGTGAGACGCCTCCATCTGCCGCCCCGTCGGGCGGGGCGGACGACCCTGAGGTCTCGTCACAGAGGGTCCTCCCAAGTCCGGCGAGGCCGGAGAGTCCGGCACCCATTGGAGTACGGCCGGTGGAGCTGCAGGATTTGCTCAAGAGGGCGTCTATTTCGGAAGATCACCGCACATTAATGAGTATGGTACTTGAGAGAATCTCATCCGCCAAAAGCGGGTTGTATGAGGCCATCGGAAATTTGCTGATGGGGTTTGAGGTACGCAAAAAATGACATACCTTTTGACAGTTTTGCACATGGAGTGTGCCCTGTATAGATAGTAGCCCCTGAGACTTGGTATGCTGTCGAAAGCGATAGCGTGCCAAGGATCATAATCTCAGTTATAGAATGTCGCCTTTCCTATGCAGGTGGCGGGACGTTCGGTGGCCAGCCGGACTGATGGAGTTGCCGAACTGAAGAGACAACTCGATGTTGCAGATGCGGACATCGCGCTGGTCAATAAACGACTTAACGAGTCGCAAGGTAGGTGGTTGCTCCGCGGTTGCCTAGTAAGGGAGCTGATGCCCGTTCCTTACAATTTGTATGCTTGATGCAGATGGCGCCGCTGCTGTGGAAGACCTTCGAGTAGAGCTTGCTCTAGCCAAGGAGCAAGCCAGGATAAGTGATGCGGCTGCCTCGAAGGCAGCAGAAGAGCTAAAAGTCGAAAAGGCTGCTCACTGCCGAAGCAGGGAAGAGTTGGCCGGAATGGCCTTGAAATTAAAAGATGCTACCGACCGTTGTGAGGTTCTTGAAGGAGAATGCCGAGTGGAGCAAGAGGGCCTGAAGAAGGCCGCCGCCGAAGTCAAGGATGCCCGGAGTGAGATGCGGGCTATGAAGGAGGAACTGCGTCAAGCCGGAGACATTGCGGCTGGAAAGCCCTTTCTTCTGCGTAGGAAGTTCACGGATCCGAAGTATGCTCAGCTGGGCCAGTTGTGTGGTGCGGAGGATCCTTATCTGATTTGGCGGCGAGTGCGGCGGACGCAGTCGTGCACTTCCGAAGCCAGAAGGATCACGAAATGGAAGAGCTTTACTGGTCTCAATTCCATAGTCCGGAGCGTCCACTTCCGTTGACTGATCGGCTGGCTGAGTGGGCTGAGCTGAATAGATTGTCCGGACTTGCCATGACGGATGTGGTCACTCATCTGTGGCCGGAAAGGCCCAAGCCGAAGAGTTATTTTGGCTTGTTGCAGCAATTCCTTGGGGCGGTGCCGCATATCAAGGCGATGAAGCGGTCGGCATGCATAGAAGGTGCACGGATGGCTCTCGCCCGTGTGAAGACATACTGGGCGGACATGGATGCCACCGCTGTTGCATCCCGGGGTTCGGACAAGAGCCGATTACCCGCCGAGCACTATTTTGAGGAAGTCCTGCAGGGCGCTCGTTTAATAGAGTCGCAGTGCTCGAAAGATGTCATGTTCAAATGACGTGTATGATTTGTGAGATCATGTTTATAATGCAATAGCTTTTTATACTTGTGCGTTCAAGTATTGAACTATCTCCTGTGCGGCCGTATATGTATGAATAACCTGAAAGTTGCAGTCTTTGGCTTCAGCCCCCACGCACATGGTGCGGGGGTGTTTGCAAAAAAGAAAAGCGCTTTTTCACACTTAATCCAACGTCTTGGTCCTTTGAAGGAGGTGATAGCATAGCAAACTAGGCAACCGGACTATAATGCTTTATCACTTTCACTTAGCCATAGGAGCTCGATGGTGGGGCTACTATATAGCCCCTAGAGGCACCGCGCTCTCCGAACTCGGGGCGCGTATGTGCCTGACCGGGAAGCGGTCCTTCGTCAAAGCGGAGGAATTCTAAACATTCCAATAGTTGATCGAGTGGTTGACCAGTCTCTCGCTATATCATGACAGTCAGTTTTCGGCTTTCTCTACTGAGGTGCTCGCCCGGCCGAACTGGGGCACAATCGCAGTAGTTCTCCTGGTGCCGCGTTAGCCGATGGAGCGGAACGTAAGGCAGCAAAACACAGGAGCCGGGCAAACCCAACATTTGACCAAAGACATGATTCGGAGCTGATGCATATAAGGCCTAACTCGAGACGCCGAACACTCCCTGAGGTGTTCGGTCTTTATGATACCGGGCAGAACAATGCCCTAGGCCCCTCGTGTCCAGGTGCAGGCGGGAACTTCTGACGCGGCCGATGCCAAAACGCCAGCCTCCTCCTCGGTTATGGTAGAAAACCGGGGGATGTGTATCAACAAGAGACAGTAAGAAAGGTTTACGCAGGGTCTTAATCTGAAAAGAATCCTTGCAACTGGTCCCTGCTGCACGTCTGCGCCTGTGTCTCCGTTGTGCTGTATCCTGGACGGGTGTAGCACGTGCTTCATCTGTAAAAGAGAAGGACTTAGTTTGGAAGAAATATCGTGCAAAGAATGTATTTAAAATAAAGTATAATTTGGAAGATGAATGAAGTTGAGCTTTATTGGCTCTCATCGTTTATACGTACAGCCCCTTGCGAGGGGGTATGCGGCTGGGAAACCCCTTGTATGTTTACGCCGGACTCGCCTAACCGTGTCCGAGGTCTAAATGACCTGTTTTTAGGGGCTTTGACCTGCAAGGTCGGATTAGTGTGTGGCTGTCAAGGCGGCCTCACGTTCTCCATGGTCGAGGAACACTCGGAGTTACTCTTTAATGAGATTATGCCGCATGGACCGGGCATTTTAAGCATAAGAAATGCGTAATGTGGTATTGCATTAAAGCGGGCGAAAGCTTCGCGTCCCAGTAGTGCTTGAGGGCTACTGTGAAATGGGGCGACATGGAGAGTGAGCTTTTCGCGACGGAGGTTGTCGGATGAACCGAACACAACCTCTAGTGTTACCGAGCCTGTACAATTGGCTTAAAGGCCTAGCGTCACTCCTTTGAAGGAAGTGCTGCTACAGCGAATTGTGGTGGGGTCTATCCCCAATCTGCGGACGGTGTCCTGGTATGGCAGGTGCCGCACTATGTTTTCGTGTTATCACATGAAGTGAGTTCACTTTTTTGACTTCTAATGGGAAAGTCTTCTGTTTTCCGGTGTGCTGCTTGTGGGGTTCGTCGTCTTCGCTTGATGCGTCGAGCCCCTTGCGTTCGGCATTAAGTCGGCCGGACTGCTTGAAGACCCAACAATCTCTGTGCGTATGGTTTGCAGGCTTCCCGGGGGTACTATGTATTTGACATAGCCTATCCAGAATTTTGTTTAGGTTGGATAGCTCGTCACTGTTTTCCTTGAGGGGCAGTGTTTTGTTATTCGGCCGAGAGCTTTTGAATCCGGCGTTGACCGCCGTGCTATTTGGGCCATTTTCCTTATTCCGGCGCTGATCTTTTCTGCGTCGTGATTTTCCATTTCCATCCCTGACTTCGGATGTACTCGGGTCGCTGGTGCTGCATCTAGCCAGCCGGCTGTCCTCCCCAGCACAAAAGCGGGTCATGAGGCTTGTTAGTGCGGCCATTGTTCTTGGTTTTTCCTGGCCGAGGTGTCTGGCGAGCCATTCGTCTCGGACGTTGTGCTTAAAGGCTGCTAAGGCTTCGGCGTCTGGACAGTCGACTATTTGGTTCTTTTTGGTGAGGAACCTGTTCGAGAATTTGCATGCTGACTCTCCGGGCTGTTGAGTTATGTGACTTAAATCGTCTGCATCCGGAGGGCGGACATAAGTCCCTTGAAAATTTGCTCGAAACGCATCCTCGAGCTCTTCCCAACTTCCATGGTATTTTCTGGGAGGCTTTTGAGCCAATGCCGAGCTAGCCCTTTGAGCTTGAGGGGTAGGTATTTTATGGCGTGGATATCGTCTCCTCTGGCCATATGTATGTGTAGGATATAATCCTCAATCCAGACTCTGGGGTCTGTTGTTCCGTCATATGCCTCTATGTTTACGGGTTTGAATCCCGCTGGAAATTCATGATCCAGTACCTCGTTGGTGAAACATAGTGGGTGTGCGGCGCCCCTGTATTTGGGTGTGCCGTTGTCTTCAAACGCTCGGCGGGTTGTGTTGCTTCCTGGAGTCTTCTTTTTTGGCCCATAGATAGACCTGACCGGGTCATCCTTTTTCCGAGGATCTTTATGCTGATCGTGTGCCGGCTTGTGTGCGGAGCCCCTTGCTGCTCTTAGCCTGTCACCTGGTCGTCTATCCGGCCAGGCGGCCTCTTTCTTTTTTGACTGCGGGGGCTCTAAGGCCTCCTCGTCGAATTGGGGCAACAGCTTGTGCTTCGGGTAGCTCTTTGCCTGGCGACTAGCGTCGTATTTATCTGCGGTATTGAGTACTTTGCTCCATCTCATTCGGAGTGCGTCCTCTGCTGTTTTGAGCTTCCACTTTTGCTTCTTCAAACTTCTTGCAGTAGCGATGAGCCTTTTGTGAAGGTTCTTATGCTCTGGCGATGTGTTCGGCGTGAGGTCGTCTATGCTCTTGTTTTCGCCAGGGATGGGTTGCTTGTCCAGTTCATCCTGTTCGGATGGTTGCTCGATGGCATGTTCGCCATCCACTGCTTTGCCCTGCTCTAGGGCCGGGTCCGTATGGGTGCCGTTTTTATCGAGGCGGGACTTCGGGCGGCGCTTGCGTCGCCATTTTGGTTGTTTATTGGGGGAGTTGTCCTTCGCCACGTCCCGTTGCTCTTCATTATCGCTTCTTTTTGGTATATCCACCATACATACATCATGAGTTGGGGTGGCTTTCTAGTGCCTGATAGGCGCTGGTTCTTGGTTGTCTCTGGCATCGTCGTCCATACCGTCGATGTCTTCGGAGTCATAGTCTAGCATGTCGGTTAGATCGTCGACAGTGGCTACAAAGTGGGTGGTGGGTGGGCTTTGAATTTCTTTGTTGTCCGCATCCCAACCGTCCTGACCACAGTCCGGCCAGGGCTCTCCTGATAACAAGAGATACTTTAGCGAACTCAGGATGTCGCCAAAAGGTGAGTGTTGAAAGATGTCCGCGGCGGTGAACTCCATGATTGGCGCCCAACCGGATTCGATTGGAGGGGGCGCGGGAGGCTCGGAGTCCGGCGAGGAGTCCGGCACCTCGGAGTCACGGGCTTCATGAGGGACAAGATCAGTGTTCAGCTCTATCGCCGCAGAGGTTGCAGCCCCCGAGGCGGTGTCTAGCCATCCGTCCTCGATCTGCGCAGCCAGCTCCAAATTGAAGATCGGAGCGGACTCGAGTGCGGCCTCCAGGATATTGTCCGGCTGCAGAGCTAAATCATGCCCATCGTGACAGCGCGGCACGCTCGGCTGTGGCTCGAATCCATCAAGGATCAAGTCCCCGCAGATGTCAGCTGTGAAGTTCAAACTTCCAAATCTGACCTGACGGCCAGGGGCGTAGCTTTCGATCTGCTCCAGATAGCCAAGTGAATTGGCCCGCAGTGCAAAGCTGCCGAATACGAAGATCTGTCCGGGGAGGAAGGTCTCACCCTGGACTGCGTTGTTGTTGATGATCGAAGAAGCCATCGAGCCTATCGGTGACGACACAGAGGAACTATCAATGAAAGCACCAATATCGGTGTCAAAACCGGCGGATCTTGGGTAGGGGGTCCCGAACTGTGCGTCTAGGCGGATGGTAACAGGAGACAAGGGACGCGATGTTTTAACCAGGTTCGGGCCCTCTTGATGGATGTAGAACCCTACGTCCTACTTGATTAATATTGATGATGTGTGTTACAAGAGTAGATCTACCACGAGATCAAGGAGGCTAAACCCTAGAAGCTAGGCTATGGTATGATTGTTGTTCGTCCTATGGACTAAAGCCATCCGGTTTATATAGACACCGGAGAGGGCTAGGGTTACACAGAGTCAGTTACAATGGTAGGAGATCTACATATCCGTATCGCCAAGCTTGCCTTCCACGCCAAGGAGAGTCCCATACGGACACGGGACGAAGTCTTCAATCTTGTATCTTCATAGTCTTGGAGTCCGGCCGATGATGATAGTTCGGCTATCCGGACACCCCCTAGTCCAGGACTCCCTCAATGGGCCATAGGGGAGAGAGAGGACAACCCATATAGGGGAGGCGCGCGCCACCCCCCATGGAGAGTCCGAATAGGACTAGGGGAGGGGGCGCGACCCCCCTTTCCCTCTCCCTCTCCCTCTCCCTTCCTTCCTTCCTCCTTCCACCAAGTGGAATCCTACTAGGACTTGGAGTCCTAGTAGGAGTCCTCCCTCTTGGCGCGCCCTACAGGGCCGGCCGGCCTCCCCCTCTACTCCTTTATATACGGGGGCAGGGGGACACCCCAAAGGACAACAGACAATCTCTTAGCCATGTGCGGTGCCCCCCTCCAAAGTTTAACACCTCAGTCATATCGTCGTAGTGCTTAGGCGAAGCCCTGCACCGGTAAACATCATCATCACTGTCGCCACGCCGTCATGCTGACGGGACTCTCCCTCGACCCTCTACTGGATCAAGAGCTCGAGGGACGTCATCGTGCCGAACGTGTGCTGAACACGGAGGTGCGTATATTCGGTACTTTGATCGGTTGGATCATGAAGACGTTCGACTACATTAACCGTGTTACTAAACGCTTCCGCTTTCGGTCTACGAGGGTACATGGACACGCTCTACCGTCTCGTTGCTATGCATCTCCTAGATAGATCTTGCGTGATCGTAGGAATTTTTTTGAATTACTACGTTCCCCAACAATATATATATATATAGGTGGAGGGGGGAGGAGGAGGCAGCCCTAGCAATGCCCCCCTTTCCTTCCTTTAGGCATGGAGGAAAGGGCAGGAGGGGGCCGGTGGCTGCCCTGCCCCACGCGCCTCTCCCTTCCATGTATGGTGCATGGGGGGATGGAAAGGGGGGTCGGCTGCCCTAGGATGCCTCCTCCTTCCTTCTGGCGTGCAGGGCAGGGAGGTGGAGCGCCCCCAGCCCCCTTGTGGGATAGTGCACCTCCCTCCTCGGCCCATGAGGCCCACCAAGTAGATATAACCTACCGGTGGCCGACCGGAACCCATTCCGGCAGTCTGATGCATTCTGAAACCTTTCCGAAACCCGTATACCTTCATCCTATATATCAATCTTTACCTCCGGACCATTCCGGAGCTCCTCGTCATGTCCGTGATCTCATCTGGGACACCGAACAACATTCGTTCACCAACATACATAACTCACATAATATTATATCATCAACAAACTTTAAGCGCGCGCACCCTAGGGGTTCGAGAATGATGTAGACATGACCGAGATGCTTCTCCAGTCTATAACCAATAGCAGGACCTGGATGCCCATATTGGTTCCTACATATTATACGAAGATATTTTATTAGTCAAACCTTTATATGTTACTTGTTCGAGATTCGATCGTCGGTATCTCCATACCTAGTTCAATCTCGTTACTAGCAAGTCTCTTTACTCATTCCATAATACATCATCTTGTAACTAACTCCTTTGTCACTTTGCTTGCAAGATTCTTGTGATGCAATGTTACCGAGAGGGCACAGAGATACCTCTCCATCATACGGAGTGACAAATCCCAATCTCGATTCATGCCAACTCAACAAACACCTTCGGAGATACCTGTAGAGCACCTTTATGATCACTCAATTACGAAGTGACATTTTATAGCACATAAGGTATTCCTCCGGTATCAGGGAGTTGCATGATCTCATGGTCGAAGGAATATGTATTCGACATTAAGAAAGCAATAGCAACAAACTGAACGATCATATCCTAAGCTAACATATGGGTCTTGTCCATCACATCATTCTCCTAATGATGTGATCCTGTTATCAAATAACAACTCATGTCCATGGCCAGGAAACCTTAACCATCTTTGGATCAACGAGCTAGTCTAGTAGAGGCTTACTGGGGACTTGGTATTTTCTTATGTATTCACACATGTATTTAAGTTTCCGATCAATACAATTATAGCATGAATGATAAACCTTTATCATGATTAAGGAAATATAATAATAACCACTTTATTATTTCCTCTAGGGCATATTTCCAATAGTCTCCCACTTGCACTAGAGTCAATAATCTAGATTACATAGTAATGAATCTAACACCCTTGGAGTCTTGGTGCTGACCATATTTTGCCTGTGGAAGAGGTTTAGTCAACGGGTCTGCCACATTCAGATCCATATGTATTTTACAATTTTTTGTGTCTCCATCCTTGACCTTTTCACGAATGGAGCTGAAGCGTCGCTTCATGTGTTTGGTTCTCTTGTGAAACCTGGACTCCTTGGCTAAGGCAATTGCTCTAGTGTTGTCAAAAAAGATTGTCATTGGACCCGATGCACTGGGTACTACACCTAGATCAGATATGAACTCCTTCATCCAAACTCCTTCATGCGCTGCTTCCGAAGCAGATATGTCCTCCGTTTCACATGTAGATCCCGCCATGACGCTCTGCTTGGAACTGCACCAACTGATAGCTCCACCATTCAATATAAATATGTATCTGGTTTGCAACTTAGAGTCATCCGGATCTGTGTCGAACCTAGCATCAACGTAACCCTTTACGATGAGCTCTTTGTCACCTCCATAAATGAGAAACATATCCTTGGTTCTTTTCAGGTACTTCAGGATATTCTTGACCATTGTCCAGTGATCCACTCCTGGATTACGTTGGTACCTCCCTGCCAAACTTATGGCAAGGCACATGTCACGTCTAGTACACAACATGTGATACATTATAGAACCTATGGTTGAGGCATAGGGAATGACTTTCATTCTCTCCCTATCTTCTGCCGTGGTCGGACTTTCAGTCTGACTCAATTTCACACCTTGCAACACATGCAAGAACCCTTTCTTTGACTGGTCCATTTTGAACTTTTTCAAAAAATTCAAGGTATGTGCTTTTTGAAAGTCCGATTAAGCGTCTCGATCTATCCGTATAGATCTTGATGCCCAATATGTAAGCAGGTTCACCGAGGTCTTTCATTGAAAAATTCTTATTCAAATATCCTTTTATGCTATCCAGGAATTCTAGATCATTTCCAATCAGCAATATGTCATCCACATATAATATAAGAAATGCTACCGAGCTCCCACTCACTTTCTTGTAAATACATGCTTCACCATAAGTCTATATAAAACCAAGTGCTTTGATCACATCATCAAAACATATACTCCAACTCCGAGATGCTTGCACCAGTCTATAGATGGATCGCTGGAGCTTGCACACTTTGTTGGCACCTTTAGGATCAACAAAACCTTCTGGTTGCATCATATACAACTCTTCTTTAATAAACTTGTTAAGGAATGCAGTTTTGATGTCCATTTGCCATATTTCGTAATCATAAAATGCGGCAATTGTTAACATGATTCAGACGGACTTAAGCATCTCTACGTGTGAGAAAGTCTCATCGTAGTCAACTCCTAAGCATCTCTACGAGTGAGAAAGTCTCATTGTAGTCAACTCATTGAACTTGTAGAAAACCTTTTGCGACAAGTCGAGCTTTGTAGACAGTGATATTACCATCAATGTCCGTCTTCCTCTTGAAGGTACATTTATTCCCAATGGCTTGCCGATCATCAGGCAAGTCCACCAAAGTCCACACTTTGTTCTCATACATGGATCATATATCAGCTTTCATGGCCTCAAGCCATTTGTTGGAATCTGGGCTCATCATAGCTTCTTCATAGTTTGTAGGTTCGCCGTTGTCTAACAACATGACTTCCAGTACAGGATTACCGTACCACTCTGGTGCAGTACATGTTCTGGTCGACCTACGAGGTTCAGTAGTAACTTGATCCGAAGTTTTATGATCAGCATCATTAGCTTCTTCTCTAGGTTGTGTATGCATCATGGGAATGGTTTTCTCTGATGTGCTACTTTCCAATTCAAGAGAAGGTACAATTACCTCATCAAGTTCTACTTTCCTCCCACTCAGTTCTTTCGAGAGAAACTCCTTCTCTAGAAATGACCCATTCTTAGCAACAAAGGCTTTGCCTTCGGATCTGTGGTAGAAGGCATACCCAATAGTTTATTTAGGGTATCCTATGAAGATGCACTTCTCCGCTTTGGGTTCGAGCTTATCAGGCTAAAGCATTTTGAAATAAGCGTTGCATCCCCAAACTTTAAGAAACAACAACTTAGGTTTCTTGCTGAACCATAATTCATACGATGTCGTCTCAACATATTTAGATGGTGCCCTATTTAATGTGAATGCCGCTGTCTCTAATGCATAACCCCAAAATGTTAAAGGAAAATCGGTAAGAGACATCATAGAATGCATCATATCTAATAAAGTACGGTTACGATGTTCGGACACGCCATTATGCTGTGGGGTTCCAGGTGGCGTGAGTTGTGAAACAATTCCGCATTGTCTTAAATGAAGGCCAAACTCCTAACTTGAATATTCGCCTCGACGATTAGATCGTAGAAACTTTATTTCTTGTTACGATGATTCTCCACTTCACTCTGAAATTCTTTGAACTTTTCAAATATTTCAAACTTGTGTTTTATCAAGTAGATATACCCATACCTACATAAATCATCTGTGAAAGTTAGAAAATAACGATACCCGCCGTGTGCTTCAACACTCATCGAACCACATACATCAGTATGTATTATTTTCAATAAGTCATTAGCTCACTCCATTGTTCCTGAGAACGGATTTTTAGTCATCTTACCCATGAGGCATGGTTCACAAGTATCAAATTATTCATAATCAACTGATTCCAAAAGTCCATCTGCATGGAATTTCTTCATGCGTTTTACAACAATATGACTTAAACGGCAGTGCCACAAGTATGTTGCACTATCCTTATTAACTTTGCATCTTTTGGCATCAATATTATGAATATGTGTATCACTACAATTGATATTCAACAAAAATAGACCATTCATCAAAGGTGCATGATCATAAAAGATATTACTCATATAAATATAACAACCATTATTCTTTGACTTAAATGAATAACCATCTCGCAATAAACAAGATCCAGATATAATGTTCATGCTCAATGCTGGCAACAAATAAAAATTATTGAGGTCTAAAACTAATCCTGAAGGTAGATGTATAGGTAGCGTGCCGACGGCGATCAAATCAACCTTGGAACCATTCCCGACGCGCATCGTCACCTCGTCCTTAGCCAATCTTTGTTTACTCTGTAGCTCCTATTTGGAGTTACAAATATGAGCAACCAAACCAGTATCAAATACCCACGCGCTACTACAAGCATTACTAAGGAACACATCAATAACCTGTATATCAAATATACCTTTGTTCACTTTGCCATCCTTCTTACCTACCAAGTATTTGGGGCAGTTATGCTTCCAGTGACCATCTCCCTTACAGTAGAAGCACTCAGTTTCAGGCTTGGGTTCACAGGAGCGGCAACTTGCTTGACATTCTTCTTGAAGTTCCGTTTCTTTCCCTTGCCCTTTTTCTTGAAACTAGTGGTGTTGTTAACCATCAACACTTGATGCTCCTTCTTGATTTCTAGCTCCACTGATTTTAGCATCGCGAAGAGCTCGGGAATCGTTTTCATCATCTCTTGCATATTATAGTTCATCATGAAGCCTTTGTAGCTAGGTAGCAGTGACTGAAGAACTCGGTTAGTAACACTCTCAACTAGAAGATTAATTCCCAGCTGAGTCAAGTGGTTATGATACCCAGACATTTTGAGTATGTGTTCAATGATAGAACTGTTCTCCTCCATCTTACAGCTAAAGAACTTGTTGGAGACTTCATATATCTCAACCCAGGCATTAGCTTGAAATATCAACTTCAGCTCTTGGAACATCTCATATGCTCCGTGACGTTCAAAACGGTTTTGAAGTCCCGGTTCTAAGCCATAAAGCATGGCACACTGAACTATCGAGTAGTCAACAGATCGATCCTGCCAGACGTTCATAACATCTGCATCTGCTCCTGCAACAGGTTTGTCACCTAACGGTGCATCAAGGACATAACTCTTCTGTGCAGCAATGAGGATAATCCTCAAGTTATAGACCCAGTCCATGTAGTTGCTACTATCATCTTTCAACTTAGCTTTCTCTAGGAACGCATTAAAATTCAAGGGAACGGTAGAACGGGCCATTGAGTTGTAGATCTGGTTCCAAAGTTTATCGGGAATGGTTCCAAGGTTGATCTGATCGCTGTCGTGGTTCTAAGACTGACAGTAGAATGGGGGGTAGGTATGGAGAGGCAAGATCCTAGCTATGGAGCAGTTGTACAGACAAGGGGTTTACGAGTTCAGGCCCTTCTCGGAGGAAGTAACAGCCCTACGTCTCAGAGCCCAGAGGCGGTCGACTGGATTATGTGTGTATAAGTTACAGGGGTGCGAACCCTTTACACTGAGGAGGGGGGTGGCTTATATAGTGTCTGCCAGACCCCTCAGGCCCTCAGTTATGCAGGGTTTAAAGTACATAAAGGATTGGCGTTACTGTTAACGTCCTACATAAAGTGTCATCATTGCCATAAAGACTACTTAATTACAGACCGTTTGGATACAGAGTGGCTCTTGATCTCCTGGTGGTCGAGTGGATCTTCATGGTCGAGTGCCCTCGAATCTGCCGAGTGGATTCCGTCTTGGTCGACTGGAAGGCAGCCTCTTCTGAAGATGTCCTTGGGGAGGGTACTTTGGACAGGCCTGTGACCCTACCCTAGGTACATGACTTCATCATTAGCCCCCGAATGGATCGAGGTTTGAGTGAGGAAGGAGTTGATAACCTTTCCGATCTGTTTTTGTGTTCTGAGCATGTCTCATCTTGGATCAATGACCTTTTTTTAATGATGGCAGCAACTTTTCCTTCAGTCGCCTTGATCCATTCTTTTCTTCTGTCGAGTGAACTTTTAAACATGGTGAACTTCCGAGTGACGGATCGTAGGAAATCTACCGTCTGACAGGTTGATCTGCTGTTAGCGGATTTTGTGGGATCCGAATTTTGGGAAGCGCGCGAAGCGGGGAGGACCGCGGTACTCGGATGGGATAAGGCGTAGATGCCTCAATTTCCGTGCCGCCTTTTTCACCACGTATCACGCGTGTGCGACTGTTTCGGGATTTGACAGGACCGCCCGGGCCTACTTGTCAGCCACTCGGAAGCGTCCCTATATAAGGTGCCATGCGAGGGTTTTTGAACAATGCCTCTCCATTCCCCTCTCTGCCTTCTTCACCCCCGCCTGCTGTGCCCGCCTTTTTCTTCGCCCATCCACTCCTTGCGTGCTTCACCGGCGATGATGGCGAAGGAGAAGACGGCGGCCTTGGAGCACGCGAACAAGGCGACGGCGACGGCGAAAGCGAAGGGAAGAGCGACCAGCCGGGGTGGACCTTCGTCGAGGTCCCGCCTGCCGCAAGGTTGGGTCCAAGGGGATTGGATCCGCTCGACCATCACCCAGGCGGATCTCAATGACCTGGCCAATGAGGGACTGATCTCTCATGGGTCAGCAAGGCTTCCGGGGACCGAGTGGCAACCGCATCCACTGGAGGGTGAGTGCGTTCTCCTAGCCACCCATGTAGATCGTGGATTCTCTCTGCCACTGAGTCTTTTCTTCCGAGGGTTTGTGAACTTCTTTGGGGCGCAACTCCACCATTTCACTCCCAATTCCATTGCCTATCTTGCTGCTTTCGTGTCCATGTGCGAAAACTTCCTGGGTTGCTGACCGCACTGGGGGCTCTTTAAGCACATATTCACCTGTCGCTCCCAGGCGGTGAAAAAGGCGAGTCCGGATGATGAGAGGACCAAGGTTATCCAGATGTGCGGGGGTCTTGGGATTCAAATGAGGAGTAAGAGTGCTTTTCCGGCCATGACCCTTCCTGAGTCGGTTAGAGGGTGGCAGTCGACCTGGTTCTACTGCCAAGACGAGTCGACACCGGGGCAGTCGACTGGTCTACCTCCATTCTCCATGGACCGAGTGAACAAACCCTCTTCTCTGAAGGTGCTCCCTGAGGAGAAAGCTCGTGTAAAAATGTTGATGGAGCGCGTGGTCCAGCTCATTCGGGACGGAGTGACGGGTATGGACCTTCTGGAGGTCTTCCTTCGACGGCGTATTCAACCACTTCAATACCGAGGCCACCCGATGTGGCTATATTGCGGTACTGAAGATACCACTCGGGTCCATCCAGAGGCGGTCAGTGACGCTACACTGGAGAGGTGGATGGCTGCCATCACAGGGAATAAGGATAACCCTCGAGGGGCTAGGAGGATCCCACCACTCGACCATACTTACACACCGGACACGGTAAGACCACTTATCCCCAGTTGTGATTTTGCTTCATTCATTCTGTTACACTGCGAATTGGTCGATTGACCTTTGTCTTGTTTTGTTGTCTTGTCAGGCCACCACTAAGTTGTACTCGATGCCCAATGGAGCGTAAGCGCCGACTGAGGAGGAGGAAGGAAGTGGGGGCGAAAGCCCGGAGGAGTGGGATTCGGATGCTGATGAAGATGATGAGGATGATGACTCTGGCGAGGAGGAAGAGGAGGAGGAGGAGGAGGAAGTTGCACCTCCTCGCTCGGAAAGACGCTCGAAGCTTGTCCATGATCCCGCAGCCGAGCGTGGTAAGGGGGTTGCGACCGTCGCGCATTCGACCAAGCGTCCTCGGACGACTTCTTCGATGCCGACTAAGAAAGCTCCGAAGCAATCTCGAGTGGTGCCGTCGAAGCCGACGAAGGTCTTGCCGAAGATGAAGATGGTGATCCCCACTATATCAGGGTAATGGTGTAACTTGATTTTTCCCGTGTCACATGAATTTATTCTTGGTCGACTCATGAGCTAATCAACTGACTTCTGGAACTGCAGTGCTGCTACTTCTGATACCTCGGCCAGGGCTGAAGATCACGAGATGGAAGATGCTGTCACTTCAAAACCTGGTATGACTCTTGTAATTCCGTCTTCAGTCGATTGGCTCCTTGTCTCTAATTTTGATTCTTTTCTACAGCTTCATCTAACGTCGTTATTGACCTTCCTGACGACGACGACGAGGAACCACTGAGGCGGAGGAGGAACAGGAAAGCGTCTGCTCGCAAGGCGACTCAGGACGTGCCAGCACCCGAGACATTGGTCGCGGAGGGAGACAACATCACTCGGCCTACCGTATCCTTTGCGGTGCCTTTGACGAGTGCTCGCCCTTCGTCGTCGAGTGCTGCTTAGCCTTCACTTTTCTCGACCCACCATGTCCCAGAGGACCAAGCTAGTGTTGCTAAAGAAGCAATACGCCAGGCAGGGGTCATGATGGAGCAAGTGAAGGCAATCCGAGACGCCAGCCAGGCAGCTTATGATGCCAGTTCAGCTCTTCAGAGTAATGTTCAGGTCAGTCGGTCACCGCCTATTCTGTTAGGATATGATATCTGAAAATCCTTCTTTCTGAAAATCCTAGTATCTGTCGTACACCCAGTGGGTGCGTCGATTGAAATTCCGGATTAGTGGGGGCACGCTGAGTGCACCCACTGGGTGTAGTCCCCAAGGCTATGGTGGACTGCTGGCAGTCGACCATAGTCTTTATGTATTAAGATTTTTCTTTACTCGATCAGGTCGAATGGATTCATAGACCTGTGGGGGCATGCTGAGTGCACCCACTGGGTGTAGTCCCCGAGACTGTGGTCGACTGCTGGCAGTCGACTACAGTCTGAAGAACACCTCTCATTTTTTTTTGTTTTTTTTTGCTATTTGTTGGTCGACCGATCGACTCTAACTGATTGAACTAGTGGGGGCACGCTGAGTGCACCCACTGGGTGTAGTCCCCGAGACTATGGTCGAATGTTTATATTCGACTGTAGTCTTAGAAACACTATGATTTTTCCTTAGTCACTCGGAAGTGAACTGTCGTTGACATCTGTCGATTGGTTCTTCGCAGAAATCTTGCGAGCTTGCGGCTCGTTACACTGAGTTGGAGAACAAGCAAATCCAGCTCGAGCTTGATCTGAAACTGGTCCAGGAAAACTTCATGAAGGCGAAGGAGGAAGCAAAAGGTATGTTTGGTGAGACCCTCGACGACTGCCTTTGCCTCTCGTCCATTTCAGAGTCTGATCTCGCTATGACTTTGCAGACAAACTGAGGGATGCCCTAAAGAAGAAAGACCTTGACTTGGCTGAGATGCAGAAAGCGGCTTTAGAGAAGACCAAGCTTGCAGATGAGAAGCTGGCTTCAATCACCAAGCTTGAAGAAGAAAATACCAATCTGAAAGCTGCGCTTGATGCGGCCAACAAGGAGGTCAGTCGACTGAAGAGTGACAAGATTGCCCTGAGTGACAAGGCGAGTGAGTTGGTGGGAAAGAAGAACGATCTGGAGGCTTATCTGGGAGGACTCGCCAAGAAGCTATTCCTCATGCTTGAAGGTAATCTTTTGTATCAAATAGGCATTTTAACTATGATTTCTCCATCAGACTGCTGTCTTGACTCTGGGGTTGTGTTTACAGAGTTCTGCCAGAACTTTGAATAGGAGACCGGTCGATTGGAAATAAACCTGGATCCCATCAACTCTCCTGTGAAAGATGAAGTCGCTATAAATGTGCTCCGTCTTGAATCTCGCATTGTTGCTGTTGTCGACTACCTCGCAAGGCTGAAGGTCGTAACTTCCCACATCAACACAACACTCTGGCCAAGAGAGACGCTTCAGAACGACCTCGAGTCTCTGATGACTCGACTGAACGAGGTTCCAAGTCGAGTGCAAGAATGGAAGAAGTCTTCTGCCAGGTGCGGCATGGATATTGCTCTGTCTCTGGCCCGCGTTCACTGCAAGGAGGCGCGAGAGGACAAGCTGGCAGCCCTTAAGGTGGCTAATACCAGGAAGCATGATTTCCGATCTTTCATGAAGACCTTCATCGCTGCTGCCACTCGGATTGCAGATGGAATCGACCTGGACGAATTTGTTGCGCCTTCCAGCCCTCCGCAGGAGGGGTAAAAAACTTTTGTGCTTGATACTTTAAATTTGCCTCGGTATGCTGAGTGATTTTTGTAACCGATAAACCTTAACGGGCTTAGCGCCCGAGCACTTTCGGTTCCGTTAGATGTTATCCGAACTTGGATTCGACGTTGAATATGTTTGCATTTGGTTTGAGGTGTCTTTTGCAGGCTAGGGCGAAGCGCTTATTGCAATAGACTTGTTCCCCAACACACTTAGGTGAGCACTGGGTTGTAGCTAAGCCTCTGAGTGGGAGGTCTTCTCCTCACTCGATAGGATTTTCAAAAACTTAGGCGAGCACTGGGCTGCAGCTAAGACCCCGAGTGGGAGGTCTGCTCTCCACTCGGTAGGATTTTCAAAAACTTAGGCGAGCACTCGGCTGCAACTAAGCCCCCGAGTGGGAGGTCTGCTCTCCACTTGGTAGGATTTTCAAAAACTTAGGCGAGCACTGGGCTGCAGCTAAGCCCCCGAGTGGGAGGTCTGCTCTCCACTCGGTAGGATTTTCAAAAACTTAGGCGAGCACTGGGCTGCAGCTAAGCCTCCGAGTGGGAGGTCTGCTCTCGACTCGGTAGGATTTTCAAAAACTTAGGCGAGCACTCGGCTGCAGCTAAGCCCCCGAGTGGGAGGTCTGCTCTCCACTCGGTAGGATTTTCAAAAACTTAGGTGAGCACTGGGCTGCAGATAAGCCTCCGAGTGGGAGGTCTGCTCTCCACTCGGTAGGATTTTCAAAAACTTAGGCGAGCACTGGGCTGCAGCTAAGCCCCCGAGTGGGAGGTCTGCTCTCCACTCGGTAGGATTTTAGCGGTGTGCCTCTGAAGAAGAGGGCATCAATTGACCTGTACCTCGTCTTCTTTGCGAAGCACACATTATACTTGTGGCGTAGCTCGGAAGGAGAAGTAGCAGTCGACCTGTGCCTCGTCCTCCTTGCGGAGAGCACGTTGTACTTGTGACGTAGCTCAGAAGAGGGGGTAGCAGTCGACCTAAACCTCGTCTACCTTGCAGAGCGCACGTTATACTTGTGGCGTAGCTCGGAAGAGGAGGGTAGCAGTCGACCTACACCTTGTCTACCTTGCAGAGCGCATGTTATACTTGTACTTAGGCGACCGCTATGCTTCAGCTAAGCCCCCGAGTGGGAGCCTGGCTCACCACTCGGTAGGATTTTATTGAAACTTAGGCGAGTACTTGGACTGCAGCTAAGCCCCCGAGTGGGAGGCTGGCTCACCACTCGGTAGGATTTTCAAGTACTTAGGTGAAACGGATTCGCAGTTAAGCCCTCGAGTGGGAGGCTGGCTAACCACTCGACAAGGATTTTCTTTTACAAACTTAGGCGAAACGGATTCGCAGCTAAGCCATCCACTGAGGGGAAATTTTATTGAACAAATAAAAGTGACAACAATCACTAGGAAAATTATAACACTATTGTCTTGTGAAAAATGAACTACAGAAGTGCTTTTATTACATTTCCGAGCGGATACTTAAGTGTAAAAGGGGCGGAGCAGCTCCGTGTTCCAAGCTCGGGGCTCGTCGATCTTGTGCTCGACGTTGTAAAGACGATACGCTCCGTTGTGGAGAACCTTGGTGACGATGAAGGGACCTTCCCAAGAAGGAGCAAGCTTGTGCAGTTTCTGCTGATCCACTCAGAGAACCAAATCTCCTTCTTGGAAGGCTCGACTCTTCACGTTTTTGGCGTGGAAGCGACGCTAGTCTTGCTGGTAAATGGTCGATCGGATCAGAGCCATCTCCCTTTCTTCCTCTAGAAGGTCGACTGCATCTTGCCGTGCTTGTTCTGCTTCAGCTTCGGTGTAGAGCTCGACTCGAGGAGCGTTGTGAAGCAGGTCACTCGGCAAGACCGCTTCAGCTTCGTAGACCAAGAAGAACGGAGTTCTCCCAGTCGACCGGTTAGGCGTGGTCCTTAACCCCCAAAGCACCGAGGGAAGTTCGTCGACCCATGCTCCAGCCGCATGCTTGAGATTACGCATCAGTCGGGGTTTCAACCCTTTGAGAATCAAGCCATTGGCCCGCTCTGCTTGTCCATTCGACTGAGGATGAGCGACTGAAGCATAGTCGACTCGTGTGCCCTGAGATGTGCAGAACGCCCTGAATTCCTCCGAATCAAAGTTTGACCCGTTGTCAGTGATGATGTTGTGCGGGACTCCATATCTGAATATCAATTCTCTGATGAAGCTGACAGCAGTACCAGCATCAAGGTTCTTGATGGGTTTAGCCTCAATCCACTTGGTGAACTTGTCGACTGCTACCAGCACATGGGTGAAACCGCTTCTGCCTGTTCTCAAGGGGCCAACCATATCCAACCCCCATACTGCGAAGGGCCAGATGAGTGGTATGGTCTTTAAAGCTGAGGCGGGCTTGTGTGACATATTGGAGTAAAATTGACATCCCTCACACTTGTCGACTATCTCCTTTGTCATTTCATTCGCTCTTGGCCAGTAAAATCCGGCTCGGTATGCTTTGGCCACGATGGTCCGAGAGGACGCATGATGGCCACAGGTCCCCGAGTGGATGTCGTCAAGGATTATTCGACCTTCTTCCGGTGTTATGCATTTCTGACCAACTCCAGTCACGCTTTCTCTGTACAGCTGTCCCCTTATCACGGTAAAGGCTTTAGATCAGCAGACGATCTACCGAGCCTCTTCCTCGTCCTCCGGGAGCTCTTCCCTTAAGATATACGCGATATACGGTACTGTCCAATCAGGAGTGATCACTAAAGCTTCCATGATCAGGTCGACCACTGCAAGAACTTCAACCTCAGTCGGATCTGTGATACTCTTGGGCTGCGGAGCTTCTTCGGTAAAAGGATCTTCTTTGACTGATGGAGTATGGATATGCTCCAAGAACACATCACTGGGAATGGCTTCTCTCTTGGAACCTATCTTCGCCAAATCATCGGCCGCTTGATTCTTCAGTCGGGGTATATGGTGGAGCTCTAACCCTTCGAATTTCTTTTCAAGCTTCCTCACTGCATTGCAGTATCTAGTCATGGCTGGGCTTCTAACGTCCCACTCCTTCATCACCTGATTGACCACCAAATCTGAGTCGCCATAAACCATAAGGCGACGGACGCCGAGTGAAATGGCCATCCGCAACCCATATAAAAGTGCTTCATATTCTGCTTCATTATTGGAAGAATCAAAGTGGATCTGGAGCACATATCTGAGCTTATCTCCTCGGGGGGAAACCAAAACTACCCCAGCACCGGAACCATTTAACATCTTAGAGCCATCAAAGAACATGGTCCAATGCTCCGAGTGAACTTGAGTCGGCTGCTGTTGTTCAATCCACTCGGCAAGGAAATCTGCTATCGCTTGGGACTTAATGGCTTTCTTTGCCTCAAACTTGATATCAAGGGGAAGGAGTTCAATCGCCCATTTTGCCACTCGAACAGTTGCATCTCTGTTGTGCAGAATCTCTGAAAGTGGGGCGTCGCTGACGACTGTAATGGAATGATCAGAGAAATAATGAGCAACCTTCTTCGTGGTCATGTAGATCCCATACACAAGCTTCTGATAATGAGGATATCTTTGCTTCGATGGAGTCAAAACTTCAGAGAGATAATACACTGGGCGCTGAACTTTGAAGGCTTTCCCTTCTTCTTCCCGCTCGACCGTAAGCACTGTACTGACGACTTGTCCTGTGGCTGCAATGTAAAGCAACCGAGGCTCTTTGCTGATTGGAGCAGCAAGCACCAGCTGGGTGGAGAGCAGAGCTTTTAGCTCGGCAAACGCTGCATCAGCTTCTGGAGTCCACTCGAACTTGTCTGCCTTCTTCATCAGTCGGTAAAGAGGCAATGCCTTTTCACCGAGGCGAGAGATGAATCGACTTAACGCGGCCAAGCATCCAGTAAGCTTCTGGACATCATGCACACGCACAGGGCGTTTCATTCGGAGTATGGTGCCAACTTTTTCTGGGTTAGCGTCGATTCCTCGTTCTGAAATGAGAAAACCGAGTAACTTTCCACCAGGAACTCCGAATGTGCACTTTGATGGATTGAGCTTGATATCATACCTCTGGAGATTGGCAAATGTTTCAGCGAGGTCAGTCAACAGGTCGAAACCCTTCCGTGACTTGACTACGATATCATCCATGTACGCTTCCACATTCCGACTGATTTGAGTGAGTAAACACTTTTGAATCATCCTCATGAACGTGGCTTCGGCATTCTTGAGACCGAATGGCATGGTGACATAGCAGAAACACCCGAATGGAGTGATGAAAGCTGTTTTGATCTCATCGGGTCCATACAGACGGATCTGATGGTACCCGGAATAGGCGTCTAAAAAAGACAATCTCTCACATCCCGCAGTCAAGTCGACAATTTGGTCGATGCGAGGGAGAGGAAAATGATCTTTCGGGCAGGCCCGATTGATATGTTTGAAATCAATGCACATGCGAAGTGACTTGTCCTTCTTGGGGACCATGACGACATTGGCGAGCCACTCGGAGTGGTATATCTCTCGGGCAAACTCTGCTGCTAGGAGTCGAGCCACCTCCTCGCCAATGGCTTTTCTCTTCTGGACGGCGGACCGTCGAAGATGTTCTTTGACAGGTTTTGCTTTTGAGTCGACTCTAAGGCGATGCTCAGCCAGCCCCCTGGGAACACCCGGCATGTCAGCAGGCTTCCATGCAAAGATGTCCCAGTTCTCACGGAGGAACTGAATGAGCGCTTCTTCCTATTTAGAGTCGAGTGTTGTGGAAATATGAGTCGGAGCTGTGCTGGGGTCGGTCGGGTGAATGTGAACGGGCTTCGTCTCACCAGACGACTGAAACGCTGATTCTATGGCAGGCTTCTTGGCCCGCAACAAATCACTCGGATCTGCATTTTTCTTGTATTCCTCTAGCTCTACCACTGTTATCTGGGAATCGGCGATCTTCGAGCCTTTCTGAAAACACTCTTCTGCCTTCTTGCGATTGCCAGTGATAGTAATCACGCCTTTGGGGCCGGGCATCTTCAGTTTGAGGTACACGTAACATGGTCGAGCCATGAATCGTGCATAAGCTGGTCTCCCCAAAATAGCGTGGTAAGCGCTCTGAAAATCCACGACTTCAAATGTCAGCATCTCTTTGCGGAAATGCTTCAAGTCACCGAACACCACGTCTAGAGCTATTTGGCCGAGTGACTCAGCCTTCTTTCCAGGTATAACTCCATGAAAACTCATGTTGCTGGTGCTGAGTCTGGACATCGGAATGCCCATTCCTTTTAGCGTCTCCGCATACAATATGTTCAGTCCACTACCACCATCCATCAGCACCTTCGTCAGTCGAGTGCCTTCAATGACCGCGTCGACCACCAAAGCTTGCCTCCCAAGGGTGGCTATATGAGTCGGATGATCAGACTGGTCAAATGTAATGGGAGTTTGAGACCATCTCAGATAGCCCGGGTTTCGGATTGGTCGAATGTAATGATGGCCACCTCATCATTACCGCCGCCAATCTGTACCGCCACTCGGTAGTCTTCAAGCCAGGTTTCAGGCTTGGACTCACCGGTGAACTTACTTACCCCAGTCGCCAACCTGAAGTTGGGGGGTATCACTGCGGCTCTGATGGCTCTGCTAAAACATTCTGGACCCGAAACATGAACTCGGCTGCTAGTGGGCGCATCTCTGTCATGGCCACCTCGATGAGCTCTATTCCGATCGACCAAACCTTGCACGATGATGGATCTCGCGTCAAAGCCTGGTTCCCTGGGGTCGACCGGAACTCGTCGCCTAGCACTGCGCTGATGCCTATCATCTTGTTGCCGATGAGCGTAAGACCCACCCCTTGGGGGAGGAGTGGGAACTCGACGCTGATCATCACGGTCAAATCGGTCATCATATTGGTCACGTCGACCTTCGCGTCCCTCACGCCACGGAGGCGATCTTGGACTATGAGCCGACTGAACTGTATTCGCAGCGACGGATCGGCTGTGAATCCTGTTGCACGACTGTGACACAGCTGAATTCTGATCTCCTGCTGCTCGGAGCAAATCCCTGATCTGCATCAAGCCTCTGCCAGCCTCCGACTGAGAGGGCTGAATTGACTCTGCTATATGGGCTGCAGCTGCTAGATTCTGAATCGGGGTTCGATATACCTGAGTTGGTTGTGGAAAGAGTTGACATCGACTGGAGTCGGGTACTCGTTGCCGCGCGCGTTCGTCAAGTGCTTGCTGGAGGTTCTCCAGTCGAGTGCGTTCAGCCAAGTTGGCCAAACGTGCCTCCTCCAAGGCGCGAGCCTCAGGAGTTTCTCCTGCGATGGGAGTATGCAGGGCATCCATGTTCCGGTGACGAAGATCTTCCCTCTACAGGGAAGTGAGCGGCTCGGGTTGATATTCCTCGTGGGCCTGAGCGGGGTCGCCTCCGCCGTCTATCCCGTCGGTGCGGGGGAAGCCAGGAGGTCTACGAGGCCCATTGACCATCAGAAGCTCCGCCGCCGGATCATTGCTGTCGCACTCGTATGTAGTCTCTACGGAGCCAGTCGACAGATCGAACAAGCCGTAGAGAGATTCATCGGGCTCGATTGCTGCGACTTGGGTGGTGGCCGATTGGCGAGCCACTACGTGTCTCACCCACCGCTGAAGCCTCGACCGACCAGAGCGCTTGCGCTGGCAGGAGACATGAAGGGAGGACGACATGGGAGTCGACCGATACGGATGCGACGGTTGCCGCAGCAGGACGCCGCGGACACACGCCCGAAAATGCGTCGCACCGTGGACGGGGAGCGCGTCAATGTCAAGTGGTGCCTCCTAGAGCCAAGCTGAGTCGTCGGCGATGAAAGTGAGCGCGCCGAGATGGATCTCGCGGCCCTCGACCAGAACTCCGCTAGAAACCATGATGAAGGCAATCGGAACAATTGCAACTTCTCCAAAAATCGCTAAGACACCGGCCCCAAGGTGGGCGCCAACTGTCGTGGTTCTAAGACTGACAGTAGAATGGGGGTAGGTATGGAGAGACAAGATCCTAGCTATGGAGCAGTTGTACAGACAAGGGGTTTACGAGTTCAGGCCCTTCTCGGAGGAAGTAACAGCCCTACGTCTCGGAGCCTGGAGGCGGTCGACTGGATTATGTGTGTATAAGTTACAGGGGTGCGAACCCTTTACACTGAGGAGGGGGGTGACTTATATAGTGTCTGCCACACCCCTCCGACCCTCAGTTATGCAGGGTTTAAAGTACATAAAGGATTGGCGTTACTGGTAACGTCCTACATAAAGTGTCATCATTGCCATAAAGACTACTTAATTACAGACCATTTGGATACAGAGTGGCTCTTGATCTCCTGGTGGTCGAGTGGATCTTCATGGTCGAGTGCCCTCGAATCTGCCGAGTGGATTCCCTCTTGGTCGACTGGAAGGCAGCCTCTTCTGAAGATGTCCTTGGGGAGGGTACTTTGGACAGGCCCGTGACCCTACCCTAGGTACATGACTTCGTCAATCGCCAAGGTTGAACGGTTGTTATAGATCTGAGTTACCAGTTACAGATTTGCAAAAAAACTATTAGGACTAAGTTCATGATAAATTTTAGTTCAATTAATCAAATTACTAATGAACTCCCACTTAAATCAGCATCCCTCAAGTTGTCTAAGTGATACATGATCGAAATCAACTAACCCATGTCTGATCATCACGTGAGATGGGGTAGTCTTCAATCATGAACATCTCCATGTTGACCATATCTACTATATGACTCACGTTCGACCTTTCGGTGTCTAGTGTTCGAGACCATGTCTGTACATGCTAGGCTCATCAAGTTTAACCCAAGTATTCTGCATGTGAGAAACTGGCTTGCACACATTGTATGTGAACGTACAATCTATCACACCCGATCATCACGAGGTGCTTCGAAACGACAAACTTTAACAATGGTGCATAATCAGGGGGAACACTTTATCTTGAAATTAAGTCATGGGATCATCTTATAATGCTACCGTTGTTCTAAGCAAAATAAGATGTATAAAGGATAAACATCACATGCAATCAAAATATGGGACATGATATGGACATCACCATCTTGTGCTTTTGATCTCCATCTCCAAAGCATCGACATGATCTCCATCGTCACTGGCGCGACACCTTGATCTTCGTCGTTGTGTCGGGGTTGTCTCACCAACTATTGCTTCTAGAACTATTGCTAACGCATAGCGATAAAGTAAAGCAATTACATGGCGCTAAGTGATTGGCATGCAGGTCATACAATAATTAAAGACAAGCCTAAGGCTCCTGCCGGTTGTCGTACTCATCGACATGCAAGTCGTGAACTTATTACAAAACATGATCATATGATACATCAACATATATCATATCACATGTTGACCATATCACATCACAACATGCTCTACAAAAACAAGTCAGACGTCCTCTACTTTCTTGTTGCAAGTTTTACGTGGTTGCTACGGGCAACTAGCAAGAACTGTTCTTACCTATGCAAAACCACAACCATGATTATCAAGTTGCTATTTAACCTTCTGCAAGGACCGCCATAGTCAAATCAGATTCAACTAAAGTGGGAGAAACAGACACCCACCAGCCACCTTTGTGCAAAAAAAGTTGCATGTCAGTCGGTGGAACCGGTCTCATGTACGTGGACATGTAAGGTTGGTCCGAGCTGCTTCATCCACAATACCGCCGAATCAAAATAAGACATTGGTGGGAAGCAATATGAACATCACCGTCCACAACTCCTTTGTGTTCTACTCGTGCATATCATCTACGCATAGACCTGGCTCATAATGCCACTGTTGGGGAACGTTGCATGGTAAACAAAAAATTATATGCACACGCAAGATCTATCCATGGAGATGCATAGCTACGAGATGGGGAGAGCATCTAGATACCCTTGTAGATCGCTAAGAGGAAGTGTTTATCAATGCGGTTGATGTAATCATACACCTTCACGACCCGTCCCGATCAAGCACCGAACGCACGACACCTCCGCGTCCAGCACACGTTCAGCTCGATGACGTCCTCATCTTCTCGATCCAACAAGAGGGGTGAAGTAGTAGATGAGTTCCGGCAGCACGACGGCGTGGTGAAGGTGGTGGTGAAACTTTCCGCGGGGCTTTGCCAAGCACAATGGTTTGGGCGGAGGAGGAACTAGAGGGAGAGGGGGCGCCACACATGGCTTGGGAATCGTGGTGTTTGTTGCCCCCTCCCCTCCTCACATATATATAGGTGGCGGGGGATATACATTGCAGCAAGACACATATACTTTTGTTTATGAGGGTGAGTTCTATGCTATCTTTCCCAAGGATGCAAAGAATATAAATTGTACCGTTGAGGTGTTCAAGAAAAAATCTGCAAGGTATAGGTTGAAACAAGGATGGTTTCCTTTTAAGGAAGGGAGGATGATGTGACCCCAAATGTTGCGGCTAAAAATATTGTTGGTAAGTTGAACCAGAGAAATACTGAAAAGTATATAGTTCCCGCCAGACGCTATGAGGAAAAGAAACAAGCTACTGATGTACATTGCAGCAAGACACATATTTCCATTGGACATATTCTAGTTCAATTTGTTGCACCAGAGGACATCGAGCCATGATTCAGAACTCCATGCAGGCAAACATATCTACGTGAGTATACAACGGAGTAGTACTAGTTTGTTTGTCCTTTTGTGATCAGTGTGCCATATTTTTAAATTAGTTAATTAATGATTAAATAAGATAGAGGGAGAGATAGTTGGTTTACTACTAGTAGCAGTACGTGGCTATGGTTAGGTTCATGTCCAACTAGTATTCGGTCTGTAATAGTTGTCCAGGTCGATTGTACCTTGTGCCTGCGAGCACTATTAATAGGGCAAGCCGACCATGTATCTAGGGTCAGTTTTGATTGCATGAGTTAAACCAGAAACTCGCCATGTTTCGGCGGCCAAGTTCTATGTATTTCTGTTGAGAATCCAGCTAGGGTTTGTGTTCTTGGCGAGGAGATTAGACGGGCCAACCTCTAATTTGCTGCCAGTTCTTGTTGAATCGCCCATGCACTTCTTCTGCCCGAGGATGTATGTGTAGTTCCGGCTGGTTTGCATCTACAAGGTTGTAAGCTTGCTGTTTTCTTTTCCTATTATTTGATGTACACTGGAGATAGGACTTGGAGTTGCTGAGTTTGTATTGTGAAAGATTTGGGAAAAGTGTTTGCGCCATTGATTTTTTGTCGAGGGTTGCATCAAGTGGTATCAGAGCACGGTACAATTTTTTTCTGCTATTTGATTCAATCGTTTGAAAGATGGTGAAATCGCAACATGAGAAATCTTATCATGAGGAGGACGATGAACTTCTGGTGGGTCTAGACATAAGTGATGATTTGCGTATACATCTGATGTCAATCAAGGAAGCCAAAAAGAAGCTTGGGACAAGGGTTAAGGAGTTGTCTGCAAATACTGTAGGCATTGAGGACAGGTTGAACGAGCGTCTAACTGCTAGCGATCGACAATGCACTGATAATCTGCAGGTGGTGATTGAGAGTCTTAATCGGGTCACCTCAGCAGTTCAGCGCCTTCAGGCGAGAGATGTGGCACCCTGACAGTCCCGCTCACCACGACAACGTCATGACCGCGACAACAACGATGATGGTGATTTTTCGGAGGATTCAGATGCCCGTGGAGGCTTACCTCACCGAACACGACATGACGCTAGGTGTCACGACCGGTTTTCCGGGTATTAATTTCCAGAAAATGGCCGTTGTGCTCACCAGCCCCAGGATTACTGTTAGCTGATGAGGCACCAAATTGGTACAGAAATTCCAAGCAAAAATACAAAAATATGTAGTACAAGACCATTCTGGCCTATGAGTACAACAAGTGATTTCTAGAGGTAGATGGCGGAAGCGGTTTGAGGATCATCGGTGTCTATGGGACTCCATTTCCCAACAGGAACAGCTGACCAGGTTAACTCCTATATTCACGAGGCTGCTATCATCGTTGCTTAGGTTCCATGGCTGTCATCACGTCGCTCCTCTCCAAGCAAGAAATCTGGCCAAGACAATAGCCAGGGACAAGCCAGTGAGTACTTTGAATGTACTCGCAAACATTATGAACACGGGTATAATATAAATGATAATTGTGCGCTGAAATATTCTATGATCACATCATCAGTCATAAAATAAAATCTCTGATTCATGCATGCAGGTTATTCATATGCAACACGAATAAGCAATAATGGAATGGAAATAAAATGCCGCAGTCGGGCGTCTGTGCGACACCACATAAAGGGCTTATAAAGTAAATAAATAACAAGCAATGCCACAGTCGGGCGTCTCAGCGACACCACATGAAGGGCTTATAAAGTAAATAAATAATAAGCAATGCCACAAGTCGGGCGTCTCAGCGACACCACATAAAGGGCTTATAAAGTAAATAAATAACAAGCAATGCCACAGTCGGGCGTCTCAGTGACACCACATAAAGGGCTTATAAAGTAAATAAATAACAAGCAATGCCACAGTCGGGCGTCTCAGCGACACCACATAAAGGGCTTATAAAGTAAATAAATAACAAGCAATGCCACAGTCGGGCGTCTCAGCGACACCACATAAAGGGCTTATAAAATAAATGATCACAATGAATATCCAGGAGGTAGAACCGTCCCAGGGATACTCAATGATATAATGGGTTAGTCCATAATAATGATAATCATAATCATCACAAGTCGCAAGTCACAATCCAAGTTCTGTTTTAACAATTTCTCCTCTGAAGACCGACACTAAGACCGACACTTGACCCAACCCAGACTGTAGTCCTTAACCATGGACACAGCTATTCGAATAGGTTTAATCTCTGTAGAGGGTGTACTCTTTACCCATGGGTAACGGATTCCTTTAGTCCATCAAGACTAATTCCATCTACGGTCTTTCAAATGAAAACACACCTGACTTGCACACACCAGCTTAACTTACCGGTGTCTAGAATCACCCACGACACTATTAAGAAAAACTCTAAGTGGGGAGGCTACAACCTCGATTAGCATGGGATCACAAAATTTATACCGCGTGCAAAACTGGGAAAGCTATCCCCTCGGCTACAACCGAAACACCCATGCCCCCTGACCGGATGACTGGCTTTAATCCATGGCCTTGGTACCCTCATCCCGGCCCATCTGTACGGTGTGTGCTAGAAAGGGGTTGACAAATTACTGAACCGTACCCTACCTATGGCAAGGACAAGTGGTAGCATGAAACAAGTGTGGGGGTTACTGGAACAAGACTCGATCCACGGTCGACTCAGGAGGTTTATAATTTCCTGCATGACATGTATAACAATTATATTTCAACCAACACAATCAATACTCATTGTACCTTACTGTGCCATACCGGACATAACCGTCCCAACGGAGACCGGCGACAAGCTCACGCCTACCCAAGGCAGAGGCTTTCCCGGATTTTCTTTCTAGCATGCATGCAAGGCACATGAGGATGATTACCATCACAAGTGTGTTCATTTCCAACAACATGGAAATCACTAATATGCATCCATGCAAATGATCATATCACATGAAATAACAAGTTCTCCAAATGAGGTGGTGTTATAAACGTGTCAATGAACACACCAAAAATATTATGCCGGGGATCAGAATGCTTGCCTTCAATATGTGGAAAGGCAGGGTGCACTCCAAAACTTTTTGAAAGTTTGCTTCTCTCTCTCCAAAGTCCTATTTTAAATAAAATTTGAATCAACACACAAATTCAAAACAGCACAAAAAGTTGTTCGAATTTTTTTCAAATAAATCTTAAAATAAACTAGACAATATTTGGGAGAGATAGGAAAAAGAATCAATCCATTTGGAGTTATATTTAAAAAGTTACAGCCAGTCAAAGTTTAGTCAAATCTGTTATTTAAAAAAAAACAGAAAAGAAAACGTTTCAATTAAACACGTACACGTCGAAAGCGTATTTTGGATTTACCCTTCCACTTACTCCAGCGTGGACGGTACGCGAGTCACTGACAGTGGGCCTGCCCGGCCCACTAGTCAGGTTTGACTGGTCCACCTCCCCTCTTCTTCCTCTGTCCCGATCGGAGGCAGGACTCCGGCGACCGTCGCCGGCGAACGGCGGGTCCTTGTGGGCAGCTGAGGGCAGGGATGGATCCACGACTCTAGGGCGATCCTTCCGGTAGTTGCAGGGTTGTTGGAGGTGGAGGGATTCGCCGTCGATGAGCTTCGCGGCGGCCGGTGGCTTCGGGAGCGAAGTGAGTTTGTGGTTATGGTGGCTCTCCGTCGCAGCTGGGGTTCTGGGTGGCACCGCAAGAAGTAGTGGAGTCGCTTGGTGGCGTTGGGAGGGCCGGGGAGGCTCTGGTTGTGCCGAACGGAGCCGGGAGGCGGCGGTGGCCGAATTGGCAGGAGTCGGTGAAGACGGCCTCTTCCCCCTCAATTGATGGCAACGGGGGCACTAGGAGGATGGTGAGAGGCTTCCTGCGTGCGGGGATGAGCTCGGGGCTCCTTAAATAGGCGCTCGGGGCCGGTTCCGCGGCGGCCGGGGATAAGGTTGCCGGCGACCGTCTTTCTGTAGCTATGGCGACGTGGCGTTGACGCGTGCTAGGGAACGAGGCTGCGGATGAGCTGGAGATGCTTAAGGGGGCAATTGGCGAGCGCTGGTGGCTTGCGCGGCACCGACCGAGGCAGGGGCGCGCTGCAGACGCCGGTGTGCCGCCAAGGGCTCTGACGGCGGTGCTGTAGGGCGCCAGGGCTGCTTGGCGTGATGCGGTGAGGAGGGGAGCGCGTGGCGCGGCTCTGCAGAGCGGTGGCAAACCAGGGGCGCGACACGTCGGCTCGGGCGCGGCACGTGCAAAACGCGTGCTCTGCTCGCGCCCAGAGCACGCACGGTACGTGCTCGACGAAATGCTAATGCATGCAAGGGGTCTCCAAACCGCAAGAGAGTTAGCAGGGTGGGGTTGTAGGTTAGGGCAAAACCATGGGACATGCTGGTTTGGTCAGGGAATCAAGTTCACAAAGTAAACCAAACTTCATGCCAAAACTGTCCATGCCCTCAAGGTGTTTGACAAAATGCCATGGGCACCTAGGCATTTCTTGGAGTGGCCAATTTCTCCAGATTAGTGTCTCTTTGGATGGACAAGTGGGTGGTCAGGTTAGTTTGACAAATGAAGAAACTTGTTAGTGCAAGTTGTGCAAAACTTCAGATCTGGACAGAAAGTAAAAGGCATTACCTCATGAACCAAAAATGATCCAACGGGTGCATGCTCTTGGACTTAAGAGTTTGGTAAGGTGTACTACAAGTAGGAAAAGGAAACATGGCAAAAGGAGCAAGTTAAAATATAGTTGTAGTACAAAACCACAAGTTGGACCAGAATGGAAATGAGGATGATTCACTCAAATTTTTCAAAGAACATAGCTGGGTTTTTGCATAAAGCTGAATAATATGCTCCTACTGACATCCCAAAATTTTGGTGAAAGCTTTAAAGAAATATTTAAAAAGGTTGTAGTGCAAAACTGTCCTGTGGGCCAGATTTGAAAACTTGGTGTAGAACTCAAAATATCCGAGGAATGAAATATATTTTTGCATAAAAGTGTTTTAAAAACATCACATGACATCTCCAAATTTTGGTGGGATTTTTGAATGAATTTATAAAAGGGTTGGAGTTCAAATGGGACCATAAACCTTGGAAAACCATTTTTCAAGAAAATAAAGATCAAGCAAATTAATTATGTGATTAGTTCTACTAATAAAAGAAAAGTTTTTCTTGAGAGGTTAAACAAGTCCAATAACATATTTGAAAAGTTTACACTTTGGGGAAAACTCCATAATAGCAAGGGAGAAAAAGGTTCAAAAATCAAAAGGGAGCCCCAGAAAATAAAAGTTTTAATTTCCTGGCAAAATTTTAATTAATAAAACAAGGTCAAATTTTTGGGGTGTCACACTAGGGCTCACCTCCATGCTGGGCGGCGCCGTGACTATGGCGGCAATGGTGCCCACGAGGATGATGGTTTGGGTCGAACCAAGATAATCATACCTGAATTCTCGGGACATTGTGCTGACCTGAAGAAATGTTTGGAGTGTGAGATGCGTGTAAATCAGATTTTTGATGGTCACAACTACTCCAAAGAGAAGAAGGTTCGTGTTGCATCAATGGAATTTATAGGGTATGCTCTTGTTTGGTGGGATAATAAGAATCGTACTCACGAGCGACCAGCGACATGGGCTGACATGAAGCGAATCATGAGGGAACGTTTTGTGCCTGCTTATTACACTCGCCAGCTTCACAGTAGACTCCGTCATCTAGTGCAAGGTACAAAATCAGTTGATGAGTACTATAAAGAGATGCAAGTATTGATGATCCCTACAGTTGTGCGTGAGTCTGCGGAGGCCACCATGGTACATTTCCTTGAGGGGTTATAAGGAAAGATTGATGACCATGTTGATTTAATGCAATATAATGATATTCATGAGTTACTTCATCAAGCGGAGTGTGCTGAATGTTGGGTATTGGAGAAACAAGCTTCAGAGAATTGTCCAACTTACAACAGTGGTCAACGTGGTTCTTCTCCTATTGAGGGTGGGTTTAGTGCTAAACCAACAACTTCATATAAGCTGGGAAGCATTGAACAAACCTAAGTGGCTGCTACGCCAAAGGAGGTTTCTCAAGTTTCATCTAGTGAGACATCGTCTCATCATCGTAATATTATTTGCCACAAGTGTGGAGGATGTGGACACATGAAGCATGAATGTTCCAATAACCGAAGGGTTCTACTTGTTGATGTTGAATATATTTCAGAATCTGAAGATGAGATGCCTAAGATAGAGGATGTAATCGAAAGAGGTCATGGTGATACCATGCTATGTTATCCTCAAGATGATCCTGATATGGAGAGTTTGCTAGCACATAAGGTCCAGCAAGATGACAAGGTCATTTTTGAACCAGGACAATGAAGGAGTATTTTTCAAACTGCATGTACCATCAAGGGAGAAGTGTGCAAACTGATAATTGATGGCGGCAGTGCTAGCAACATGATTAGTAAGGATGTGGTGGAGTCTCTTTCGTTGCCAACATGGGAGCACCCAAAACCATACTATATGAAGTGGATAAATGATGTGGGCAAAGTGAAGGTAAAACATAGAGTGAAGGTGTCTTTCTCTGTTCATGGCTATGTTGACAAAGTGGAATGTGACGTTATGCCACTACATGCCTGTCATCTTATATTGGGCGTCCGTGGCAGCATGATGTTAACGCTCTTCATCATGAACGGACAAACACATACACTTTTGTTTATGAGGGTGAGTTCTATGCTATATTTCCCAAGGATGCAAAGAATATAAATTATACCGTTGAGGTGTTCAAGAAATTTTTTGCAAGGTATAGGTTGAAACCAGGTTTCCTTTCAAGGAAGGGAGGATGATGTGACCCCAAATGTTGCGGCTAAAAATATTGTTGGTAAGTTGAACCAGAGAAATACTGAAAAGTATATAGTTCCCGCCAGACGCTATGAGGAAAAGAAACAAGCTACTGATGTACATTGCAGCAAGACACATATTTCCATTGGACATATTCCAGTTCAACTTGTTGCACTGGAGGACGTCGAACCACGATTCAGAACTCCATGCAGGCAAACACATCTACGTGACTATACAACAGAGTAGTACTGGTTTGTTTATCCTTTTGTGATCAGTATGCCGTATTTTTAAATTAGTTAATTAGTGATTAAATAAGATAGAGAGAGAGTTGGTTTACTACTAGTAGCAGTACGTGGATATGGTCAGGTTTGAGTCGAACTAGTATTTGGTCCGTATCAGATGTCCATGTCGATTGTACCTTGTGCATGCGAGCACTATTAATAGGGCCAGCCGACCGTGTATCTAGGGTCAATTTTGATTGCGTGAGTTAAACTACAAACTAGCCATGTTTCCACGGCCAAGATCTGGGTATTTTTGTTGAATCCAGGTAGGGTTTATGTTGTTGGCGAGGAGATTAGACAGGCGAACCTCTAATTTGCTGCCGATTCTTGTTGAATCGCCCATGCACTTCTTCTGCTCGAGGATGTACGTGTAGTTCCGGCTGGTTTGCATCTACATGATTGTAAGCTTGATGTTTTCTTTTCCTGTTATTTGGTGTACACTCGAGATTGGACTTGGAGTTGTTGAGTTTGTACTACGAAAGATTTGGGAAAAGCGTTCGTGCCATCGATTTTCTGTCGAGGGTTGCATCATCCGGTCAATAACCCATAGCGGGACCTTGATGCCCATATTGGTTCCTACATATTCCACGAAGATGTTTTATCAGTTGAACCTTTATGACAACATACATAGTTCTCTTTGTCTGTCGGTATGTTACTTGCTCGAGATTCGACCATAGGTATCTCCATATCTAGTTCAATCTCGTTATCGGCAAGTCTCTTTACTCGTTCCGTAATACATCATCTTGTAACTAACTCCTTAGTCACTTTGCTTGCAAGCTTCTTGTGATGATGTGTTACCGAGAGGGCCCAGAGATACCTCTCCGTCATACGGAGTGACAAATCCCAATCTCGATTCACGCCAACTCAACAGACACCTTTGGAGATACCTGTAGAGCTCATTTATGATCACCTAGTTATAAAATGACGTTTGATAGCACACAAGGTATTCCTCTGGTATCCGGAGTTGCATGATCTCATGGTCGAAGGAATATGTATTTGACATTAAGAAAGCAATAACAATAAACTGAATGATCATATGCTAAGCTAATGGATGGGTCTTATCCATCACATCATTCTCCTAATAATGTGATCCCATTATCAAATGAAAAATCATGTCTATGATCAGGAAACCTTAACCATCTTTTAATCAATGAGTCTAGTAGAGGCTTAGTAGGGACTTGGTATTTTCTTATGTATTCACACATGTATTTAAGTTTCCGATCAATAGAATTATAGCATGAATAATAAACCTTTATCATGATTAAGGAAATATAATAATAACCACTTTATTATTGCCTCTAGGACATATTTCCAACAAGAATTTACTAAGGCAATTTTCTAATCGAACTGGATTGACAATCAACAACTCTAAACTTCTAATGGTCTGTCTCAACCTGTAATGACAAATCTCAAAGACTAGTCAACATTCTGAGATGTCAATAGGGTGCATCCCATTCACTTATCTAGGATTTCCACTCAACACTATCAGACTCAAATTAGAAGATCTATTTGTCAAAGAATTGAGATAAGATTGGTCGGCTGCTCCACCTGGATGTCATATGATGGAAGACTTCAACTATTAAATTATGTCTTATCCTCCTTGCCCATTTACTTCATGTGCTTTCTTGCTTTACCAATTGGCATTTCTAGGCAAATCAATAAATATCTTAGAAATTTCTTTAGGAGCAAGTATGTATAGGAAAATAAAGGGCCTGTTTTCATTAGTTCAGATGTAGTGTGTAAGCCCCTTGCACAAGGTGGTCTGGGCATCCATGATGTGCAAACTTAGAACAAGGCACTTTTGATGAAAAACCTCCATAAAATTTTTGCATAAGAAAGTTTGCATTGGGCCAAGATTATATGGTATTATGCTATAGCAATTGCCTTCCAATGGACAAGGGCCTGAGGGTTCCCACTAGTGGAGAACATACCTCAAACTTCTGAATAAATTCAAGCAATCTGCTATATTCAAAAATCGATATCGAAATTCTATTCTGTTCTTGCATGATCCTTGGAAATATGTACCTCTTACTCAGCAATACCCTGAATTGTTCTCTTTTATGAACTATCTAAAAAGATTCAACAAATTAACATGACTTCTCAAGAGGATAAATGGACTTACAAATGGCAAGGTCAAAATTATTCCTCTATGAAGATGTATAAAAGATGGATGGATGTGAGAAAGCTCATATCATCTTTCAGTGGATCTGGAAATGTGCTATCACACTGAGATATGATTTTATTTTGGCTCTCGTTGGATGATAAAGTATATACAAGAAATCTGCTTAAAAGGAAATCCATGCACCTGGCTTGTTACAATTGTGTTCTTCGCCATAAGAATATCGAAGAAACCACATTGCACCTTTTTTAGGCCGTGCTTTGGTTCAGAGCTTCTGGAATTCTATACTACCCAAAAAGTTGAAAGACATCTCTATCTATGATGGAGTTCTTCCTGCCTAACAAGACCTCCCACAAGATTTTTTTTTGATATTATAATCATAGGATGCTATGAGGCTGGAATATTTGGAATTGGAGAAATGGAAAGATCATTAAAAATGAAGCTCATGCGCTCAACACTTGGAAATACCTATTGAAACAAGACCTTCTTCTCCTTGAACACAGAGTGAGAATCAAGAATGTGGAATGTCTTCATTGGATTGACAATCATCTACGGTGATATGGTCATACTTTAGTCCTACCATTTAAAATGTTGATGGTACCCAAAACATGACTTGGATAGAGCTTAGTCGTTGGTCAATCTGTTATAACTCTATTTTAAATATTCTGCCTCCTAAATTAATGGAAAAAATATCGTACAACTATTGTCGTACGGTTCGGAGCTTCAAACAAGATCCATTCAGCCCATCACTAAACTTGCCTACCATAGCAATTTCATTATCATAACTTCCAACCTTGACGATTGACACCTTGGAAATACAAGCGACGACACCACGAATTTCATGACAAGTGACTTACTATATTTTGGAGTTCGATCTAGGTTTTGGGGGTTTCAGTTTCAAAATTTAACATGTGCTTGATCTTGGCAAACAAAGTGAGACGAGCCTATATGCCCTGAAAAATATAGTAGATAAGGCTATGTAAACATAAATTGAGAAAAGATAGTGGATGAGAGAGATGAGGTTGGATTGATATCACAAAGGGAAGAAGATATGTGTAGAAAGATCAATGGAGGGTGGTATGGGTAAAAAAAGAAGGACCAGTGTTGCAACTTGCAAGGATGAATGTTGAAAGTGAATAAAGCTCACTTTTGGTTTTAAAGTTGAAATTGTGATTATTATTAGTGTTATTATTTGGAAAGGGTGGTCTTAGGAAGTGGGTCTAACTGATTTAAAAAAAACTTGCTCACCTAGGTTCAGATCGTGCCCCTCCCCTCCCCTCCCCTGGGTCGCTCCCACATGGCGACCAGGGGGTAACCCTTGCGCCGCCAAGCCCTCGGCCCTCTCTCCCACCTCTCCTGCCTGCCGCCGCCGGGGCGCGCCGCCGGGCAAAGCCCGGTTGGCATCCGCGGCGGCGGGATCTCTCCTCCCGCAGCGGCCGGACCTGGCGCGGGTGGCGTTCGGCGACAGTTGGCGGCGTGTTGGCGACGGGGCATGCCGACGAGGGCTCAGGGGGCGACGGCAGGAGCTGCTTCCCCCGGTGGTCACGTGGGGGGCCGTTCGGGGCGCGCCTATGGTGGCTGTGGTCGATCTGCTTCAGATCTGAATGCCGGTGCCTCGGGCGGCGCGGGGATCTCGGGGCGGCGGCCTCGATCGGTGGCGCGTGGTGCGGCCTGCCTGGTGGGCGGCACCCGCGGGTGCAGATGGGGGGCCTTCTACAGCCGCGTGGGCGCGGTGGCGCTACGGCGGCTCCTCGATGGCCGCCCGGAGTTCCATGGGAGGCGTCGTCTCTGACTCGATCTACTCCGGTTCGTGCTGGCTACGGTAGCGACTACTGTCGACGCCAATACTGCCTGGACGGATCTGGCAGGTGGGCATGGATCCGAGGGAAACTCCAGGCCAGCGTGGCGGACGCACCAAAGTCGACGCCCTCGGCGCCGATTACCTTCCTGGAGGCTTCTGTGTGGATCATACGCCCCCCACCTCTGCCATGAGCGCAGGCGAAAGCCTCTGTTCCTCTGTTTGGGCGACGATGAAACTTTGGTGTCATGTTCCTTCCTGAAGGCGTCGGCCGAGGACTGCTCAGGGTGGTGGAGTTGCTGGTAGTTCGCAGTCGACGCGAGATGGCATGTAGGTGGAGCGGTGGGGCATCAACAGTATCATCGACGGTGGGTCTCTGCGGCATGGCGCAGTCGAGTCTCGGCGTCCGATGCGCGGAGATGGACTCGCACAGGAGGAGGAAGCTGTCTGGCGTCGTGGTGGCGTCGACGATAGCTAGACCATGCAAGGTAGATGCAACAGTACAACTCTGAAGATGGATTGGTGGCAGGTGGCTGCGGCGGCCTCATACCCGACAGGCGTCCTGGTTGAGGAGTGCGCCAGACTGGTAGGTGCCCCATACCCGGCAGGTGTCCTGGTTGGGACCTTAGGTCTTAGATGTTTAGGTTTGGCTGCGATGTCTGTTTGGTATTAGGCCCAGACTATCAGCGCCCCTTCATAGATTGGATAGGTGTAGCGACAGTTGTTGCTTAGACGGGGGCTTTAGTCTTGCTGTTGTATGACTTTGTAAGGTCTTGTGAGAATAATTAATAAAGTGGCCGTATACATCGCCCAGATGCAAAGGCCGGGGGTCATCCTCCTTTTCTAAAAAAAAACTAGGTTCAGATAGTAACAAACATGAACTTAGAATCCTTTTTATATTAGGCTTCCCTTACTATTTGCTTTAAAAAAAAGTAAGTGGCAGTCTCAAGACTGATGACTACAAAAATCTTGCCAACAAACAATCCCTATGGCACCCCTTTTTTTCTTCAAGAAACTAGCACGGATTCTAGCAGTCGCTACGTATTACAGGTCACCCAACATGCATAAAATGCACTGTTTCTAGCCACGGAATAGGAACAAACATATCACGATTGGAGACGGAAAGATCAAGCGAAAATAAAGCGCCTTCTGATAGCCATGTCTTTTGTCCCAATTGCCGTTACCATGAGTTTGGCCTATGGGCGCCACACAATTTACAAGAGGGAGCCTTTTTCCTTGTTTTTCCCCTGCTTTTCAGTAAAGGCCATGGAAAATGATACTCCCTCCGTCACGGTTTAAAAGACACGCTTGGAAATTCTCTGGGACCTAGGTGGTTATCTATTGGTTGTAAGATGGGTTAAGAAATAGCATTCACACTACGCATGCATATAGAAATAGTATATTAGAGTACTAATTAGCTACTAGAAATAAATGCAATGCGCCCTAAACCTTGTCTATTGTGGAAACGCACGCAAATTTAACTGTGCCTTCTAAACTGTGACGGAGGGAGTAGCTGGAGAGAACCCACTTGGTGAGATGGCGAGGTGACGCATCCAGTAGTTTCCAAATTACGCGCTCGTATTTGCACAAGAATGGATGTGCATTTCGTATGAATTCAGAGAATTTCGCCGACTTATCATAAGATATAGTGTATATGCCAACTCTTTGGCGGGACGATCCACATCATTCAAATACTCATCCACTTGAAAAAGCTGAACACGGCAGGTGTGATAGTCTGGACTAATTCTATTGTGTGCACGCTCTGGTGGATTCGTGTAGCTTGCAGTAGTGTTGAGTGCGGTGACAAATACATCTCTCTCGTGATCGAAAGATGATGAAAAATAAAGGGAGATGGAGACAAGAAAAGTGGGGCAATTGGAGGGAGTGAGTGAGCTGATCGAGTGGGTGACAGGAGGTGTCGCCTATGGCGTGCGTGGACAACTGGATGGTGCTTGGGGCCTGGAGCCTGCGGTTGGGTGCAAGTGCGTCCAACGCAACGGACCACTCGTGACATATCGGGGTGGTGGTGGTGCCTGGAGTGGACTGACTGACATGGGAGGGACGATCCACCACCTATCTATCAGTCTCCAAAAACTGTGATGCGCTTATCAGACATGCATGCATTGCTGACGAGGCTAACATGTCAATGAGCGGAGAGCCCAGCAGCTGCAGCGGCTCTGTTCGTGGATGCTTCCTCGATCTAGCTAGTCAGTGAGAATCAGGGAACCCAAATTATTTAAGGATCTGTGGAAGAGAATCGATGCTTCCAAGACGCGCACGAGCAAGTAGAGCTGATTCTGTGGATTTCGGAGTCACATGATTCCAGTTTTTTATTCTTTTTGAATGAGTTAAAAAAAGTATAAAAAATCCACTAAACAATTTGGTGTGTGTGTGTGCGCGCGCTGCGCGTCCGCGTGCGCGTGCGCGCGCATGTGTGTCTTCAGATTTTGAAAAGGCGTCCCATTTGTTTTTATTTTGCCCACAAATGAGTTGTGTTTTCACAAAACTTTAAATCTGGAGACCATGTTGAGCAATATGCACGCGAGAAGTGCCAGGATATTGATTGAAAAGGGATCATGTGATCCTGATAGTCAAAAGGGGTCTTCTGATTTTATTATGAGATGGAGGGAGTACTTCTCTGCCTGGATTTACAAGGTTTATTAATTTATCCTAAGTCATTTTTGTTAAGTTTGCAGAAAAAGATCAAACATCTACTCCCTCCGACCGGAATTACTTGTCGCGGAGATGAATGTAATTCCAGACGGAGGGAGTATAATATTTAATAAATATATTACAAAACACCGGAAATGCAATCGTCCAGATTTATTAGGCCCCATTGTATTTTGGGTCCAATTTTGATCATGTATTTTGACTAAAAATTTATAAAGTACATGCTAAAAAAGTATATATTGCTGGATTTGTATTTGAAAGAGGTTTCTATGACATAATTTTTGAGACATATAGTTTATATTTTATTAGTTAAATTCATGGGTGAAACTTTAGCTCAAAATAAAAGGAGGCCTAATAAACCCGGACGGAGGGAGTATGTAGTGACATCGATTTGGTGTTGTAATCTTTTCTTTTATAATATAAACTTGATCAAATTTTAAAGGGTTTAACTGTAAACTTGCAGGAGAGAGTATATATATATACTTGCACTTGCACATTGGAATAGTTGCTAGAGTCGTCTGAATTTTGTCTTATCGTTGCAATTAGTGAGCAAGTGCTTAGTAGTAAAGCCCACAGCCATATCCGTATCATGACTCATGAGAGCCAACAAGCTTTAATACACTGCCGCAGCGCTGCTCACGGATTGATTAGTTACCACGCGACTGGTTCAATGACTCTTAACTTTCAGCCTGGCGGCGGCCTCACGAGCACGTAACAACAGTGGTCACATATTTTTTTTGACTGCACACATCACCAAGACTTGATTACACTAGGCAAGATAAGATTGTTTTTCTCTGTTCATTAAAATGCAATTTTGTTAACGCATTAGGTCTAGTACGCAGTACTGCAATATGAAGCGTCGAGGATGCACAAAGCCAAACAAGATAAGATCCGTGAGGTGATGCAATTAACTAATCGATCAGTAGTGTAGTAGTACCGTAGGAAGGAACGATCTCAGAAACGGATTCGAGCTCCGAGTGTACATACAATTGATAAAAAGCTATGCAGTTGTACTGAGGCGATGGTCGATCGATCGACCAGCGGTGGTTGACGGCCTGCACAGATCGATTACCAGCGATTCATAGTCGAGGCGTACGTACGTACGAGTAATACATGCGTAGCGCTGAGAGCTACTGGCCTTGGCAGGTAGCTTCGGAAGATGATAGCGTGCCTGCCTCTCGTGCGCTGTCAGGTCAGGCCGCCGCCACCGTGCCGCCGGTGTCGGTCTTGCCGGAGCGGCCGCGGCTGGTCGCCGGCGCCGCCGCCTCGCTCATGGACCTTGACGTGCGCTTGTCCTTCCACTCCTCGTGGGTTATGTGCTGCTGCCGGCACTCCAGGCTGCAGAACGCCGCCTCGCCCCTGAAAAATCGTGCAACGGAAGCAGAAGCAAAGCAACAGATTGGTATATTGGCTAGCGGTACAACTTCGCCATGGATGCACGTGCATGCAGGAGCGGACAGCTCACGTACTTGTACATGAAGGTGTCGCGACCGGGGCCGAGAAGGCGGCGGCAGAGGCCGCAGTGGCGGAGGAACGCGGCGGTCTCGACCTTGGAGTAGTCGGCCGAGTTGCGCCGGAGCCCCGCCCGCGCCGGCGCCGCGCGCGCGCGGTACGCCGCTAGCCAGTCCGTCCCGGGGGCATCGCTGCCGCCGCCTAGGGCCGCCAGCCAGTCCTGGCCCCCGCCGGCGCCACCTTCTTCGGCCTGCACCACCGCCTTGACCAGCTCGTCCTCGTCCTCGTCCTCCAACACCACCGCCAGCACCGACGGCGGCGCGACCTCCGTCAAGCTAGTCGTTCGCCTCATCGGCTTCTTGCAGGCTATCCCCCAGCTAGCTCCACCCCGCACCACAGCCTAGCTCCTCCCTTCACCAACAAACCAAGACGTACGTACGCCTCCGCTCTTGCACGATCCACCCTAGCACATGCACGCTCGCAAACTCCGTAAAAGGCACGATGAAGCGGGGCTGGGAGGGGGGGACGACGAGGAGGCGGCGGCCATGGAAGTGCGTCCGTGCGTGTGTGGAGAGGAGGAGACGAGGGTGGGAATCTGCGACTGCGAGAGGGTTGGGAGGGAGGAGGGGGGAGATAAAAGAGGAGGAAAAGGATCTGGGCCGTCGGATGGGGTCCCATGACCGATCGGATCCACGTCAGCGCACTGATTGTTATTCCCCTGGGCCCTGGGCCGCCTCGTGCTCGCGCCTGATCGGCAATGCTACACGTACAAACGATTTACAGACTTTTACATGATGGTTAACTTTGATTGGTCAATAGGTGAGCGGGATGACCCACCCTCTGAAAATCAGGGGGGGGAGAGATTTATGATTGGTTGTTAGATGAAAAAAGCGTGTAAAAGCGTGTAAGTCTTTGTATGTCTATCATTTTTGCTGCGCGCTTGTTCTCTTCCGGGCGCTCGGTCGGGGCCTGTCGCAACGTCGTTCGCCGAATTTATTACGATTCCAGGCGCCTCTTGGCAACTTTCATCGGTTTTTTTTTTTGCTAGTAGTAGTAGGAGGAGGAGCATGATTGTGACCAAGAAGTTTTTGTGAAGGATAGAAAAAGAGGACGTGTGATTCAGCAGCTCGATGCATGAGATGAAAGCTGAGTTTGTGGTTGGGTTACGTAGCAACTGTAGACCTCATATATTATTCATTTACTTTGTAATTCAGAAATGACATATTCAAACCAACAAAGTACATATATGAGTGCCTAACTTGTGTTGAAAAGTTGAAAGGAACAACATGCATCATGCTGTCATCAAATTCATCTATCAATATGCTTGCTAGACTTCTTTTTCTTCCTTCTTTTCGACTCCGCGCCTTGCATGGTTGGTTGTCAAAAACAATGATAATGAGAAGCAGATCATGGATCATCTACAATTATCTACACCACTATAGTTGTTTGTCTCAAAAAATAGCAGAGGTGGTATCTTTTCATCAAACTCGCTTTGGTGTTGATTTTTGGTGTAGGGGTCACTGCTTAGGTGACTTGGTCTTACTCATATACTATCATAACTAAAGTAGGATCTAGTGAAGTACTCAAACGAAAGACAAAATTGATCGTTGCGCGATCTAGCATAAAAAACATGTGAAATTGGAGATGGAAAAGCTATATATACACCTCCGAGAAATCAAACGAGTCCTCCATCCACTCAACGCAGGTATAAACGCAAGAGAAAAGAACGGGGTTCACTGAAGAATTGATGGTTTCAGCTTAGCTAGAGTTCTTGCCCTTTTCGTTAAAAAAACTAGGGTTCTTGGCGAAATGGTTTCTCAACATGCGTGACTTATATCACACATATTTGTGTTTTTGCATTTTTTAACATCAAATGATTACATATTTACATACAGAAAGGTATTCCATATTTTTGATTATTTCGGATTTTGTTTTACACTTCATATTTTGTAGGAAAATAATAAATACACATTTTTCATGTGCTACTGACACAGTAGCAAGATTTTGTAGCGGCGACTATGTTTGACTTGCAGAGTTGTAAACTTGTAATATGTTCACCATTGGTAGTGACAACTATGTAAAAGAACCATAAATAGTCTTCTCGATCCCGCATCATGTCATACTCTTCAAGAGTGTTAAATCATACTAGAAAACATGATATTCCTTTTTTAATCAAAATTATAACAGTTCCATTTTAAATGAATACATGTGCTTATCAAGTGAATATTAATCCTCAAATAAATAGCAATAAAGAATATGTAGAAATACACAATGACATTTTTTGAAACTTTCATTGTCATATCCTTTTTTTGGAAAATTCAAAATATCAAATTGTTTGGTAATCTGCAACGCTGACTATTTTGGGTACCAAGTATGTAGGAATTTCTTGTCAATATCAATGAAAAGATAATTGCATGGGAAAAATCGATGACGAATGGTGTTTGTGCATCATAAATTAATCCAACCTTTTATTCTAAAAGAACGCCTATTCTAAGGTTTGAAATGAGAACATGGAAACCCTGGGGTGTAGAATCATGATGATACGATCACTTCAAAAAAAGTGACACCGGGGCTACAAAAGTAATGTTGCACCTTCTTTTTGCAGATATATGCTGCAACTAAAAAAAATAAAAACTTTAATGGATGCACATATTTTGTGAAGTTCATACATTTATATCTTGAACAAAAATAGCTAACTGTCTATGCACAGAAGGAGTTAAAGGAAGGAGAGCCAGAAGCAACACGGTAACTGCAAACAATTTTGTAATGTGCATATGTTGTTATTTGTAGGTGAGTACTTCAACTCTGCATTGGACGATTGAAAGGAAATATTAGTTTTAGATGTGCAACATACTATGTTTCAGCATTGTGGTGCCATATAATTGTTTTTCTTTGGTCCTTCTCACATAAAAGAGCCATTTATCATACTCGTACACGCTCTCACTCCATTTGTTGTGTCATTTATCGACAAACTATTGTGTCCCTCTTTTGTTCACTAGTAGAAAAACACCTATTAGTCCCGGTTCGTGAGGGCCTTTAGTCCCGGTTCATGAACCGGGACTAATGGGTCGTTACTAATACCTTCCCCCTTTAGTCCCGGTTCTAAAACGAACCGGGACATATGGTCCTCCACGTGGCCGGTGCGCCGAACCCAGGCAGGGGGGGCCTTTGGCCCCGGTTGGTGGCACCAACCGGGACCAAAAGGCATCCACGCGTCCGCATTCCAGTGCCACCAACCCGGACCAAAAGGCATCCACGCGTCAGCATTCCAGTGGCTGGGTTTTTTGTTTTTTTTGAAAGGGGGGGGGGGGGTTGGGGGTTTTGGGGGTTAATTTAGGTGTTTCATATATTGTGTTAGCTAGCTAATTAATAGAGAGAAGTGTCCTCTCTTATGTCCATGCTTGGTCGACGCTACGTACTATATACATATAGCCCTCGAGACGCTAGCTAGTAAGAAAATGTAGGGAACCATTGAGTACAGAAGTTCGTCATGCATACCGAGAGAAATGATCGATCGACCTCTCCTTCTCCGAGAGATTGGTCGAACAACAAGTTTTCGTATCATGTACATCCGACGCTACTGGCTACATACATGCACAATATGTAAGATCTCTCAATTACAGTCCCCTAGCATTTGAAATCAACTTCCACATGGTATTCTCTGGCTTTGTTGATGACGTGGTCAAGAAAGAATCCCGCCAATTCCTCTTGAATTGCTTTCATGCGATCTGGTTCTAGGAGTTCATTCCGCATCTGCCACGTCTAATTGGAAGAAGGGGGTTAATTAATACATATATATGAATGAAATTCAACAGAAATGATGGTATAATAAAATGAAATTGTGAATATTATTGCTTACGCACTTCGTATTGTCTTTGAGAGTAGCCCCGCTTGTTTTTCAAAGTCGCGTTGTGGATGAACTCGCACATGTAGTATCCACAGAAATCATTCCCTTGTTCCTGCCACAAGCACTTTACGAGAAATAAAGGTCAATCAAACTGATAATGAAGCATTATAAATGGCATTAATGAAAGTATAGCTATAGAATCAACGGGAGATGCGCACAACTAGCTAGCCAGTAGTACTTACTTTCGGGTATGTATATCGCAGCTCCTTCGGCAGTCCCGGAGCTTGTGCGGTGAACTGTTTCCAAACCCTGCAAGACAAAGAAAATAATTATTATTACTTGATATATCAGGAAATGAACAAAAAGTTACCGATATGGTGTGATAATGATCGATTGAACTTACTTGCTGAGCATTTCAGTCATGTTCGCATAGGTTTCGGGATCTCTCCGTCTCGACTCCAAGATGGTTACTAGTCCATGCTCAAGCTTAATCTCCGGAAGAATATAGTGGTACCTGCGCATGCATGCATAACTCATCAATTACATTACTATAACCTCGCTCCAGTAATAAGGGAAACCGAATATGCAAACGACAGTAACACTCACTTGCCGTTGTAAGGAAAGAGTATGGTATCTTTGTTTTGATTTTTGATCAACGATTGTAGCAAGTTGTCCTCGGCCTCTTTGACGTTCTTTTCAACCAGAAATACATCTATGATATTTGTGTTAATGAACCCAATATCATAAATTTCATTTTTTTTGCACTCGACGACCTTCAATCTGCATAATATATTGAGGATAATTAATTATAAATACATGCAATGAAAGAGCCGAGCTATATATAGAGACTTAATGACAGAAATAGTACTTACAGGCAGTAGCAAAAGACCGTTAATTTATCGAGGGCCTTTTGATTGAAGAACTCGAAGAACTCCTCAAATGGAACAGGCAACAGATCATTTCCAACGAGGTCGTGCTCCTCTTTAATTCTCAGATACAAAGTATTCGTCCCCCAGACTCTCTGCAGGTTTTCATGTACCAAGTATGGAATCTTCGCATCATCGTTGTTAGAGATTTTTCATCTTTGACGAGAGGCTTCCCGTACTCGTATTTGTGTTCTTCCACCTCCATGAAATCAGGAAGTGCATCATCAGGCAGGTAATCTTGTAGATTGCCATAACCGGCCACCATCCCCGGAACATTAGCGACGATGTTGCCGCTAGACACATTGAGAGGGGGGCACGATTGGTTTGCTTGTTCGCCGAGCTGGTCAATTTTTTCGCAGCTGCTCGTTCTTTTGCTCTTTGATGCCTGACAGTACTTCCCGACCGCTCCGCTTGGAGATATGTATGTTCAGTAATGCGCTCATAGTTGGTTCTCGGCGGAGACTTTGCCGGTTTCCTCAGGGCATCAAGAGTGCGCTTTGCTTTCACCGGATTGTCACATCCCTAGTCCTGGCATGCACTAGGCTAGCCCTTTATGTGTGCATCATGTTTAATTTTTTTCAAATAAACTCAAAATGGGGATGATAGAACCCCCAACACCCCCCTCCCCTGAAGACAACTAGGGTTTACTAAAATCTTTTTCAATGAACCTGAAATGCCCTTCTAAAATGTTCATCATCTTTGCCTTGGGTTAGAACCTCTGACAAATATGGTGCACACTTTTCTAGGACATCATAAGGTCACTGAATTAAATCATATAGTATTTGCATTTGGGCATTTAAATGCTATAAAATATTTTAAATGCTCAAATAATCCCAAACTGAAATGTTTACTGTAGGATATATTTCCAACAGTGGTCAGGAGTAGTTGCATGATTTTTGGGATTGATTTAGTATTTTTAATAAAGCCACAAAGTTGCAGAATAATAGAAAACAGAAACAAATAAACAAAAGAGCAGAAGACCTACCTGGCGCCTACCTGTCCAGCCTGGCCGGCCTGCTACTGTGTGGCCCAGCCCACAGCGCCGTGCCAGTCACCCTCAACCTCCTGCCAGGAGGATGAGAGGCGCGTGGCCACCGCGCGCGAGCACGCGCCCCGCCACCTCCTGCTTCACACTGCTACCCCGACGCATCTGGACGACGCCACGCGTCACCCTGGACCCTCTCGCCCACTCCCTCGTCCTCATCCCCTCCTCTCTCTCGCTCTGCACCTCGTGCCTGAGCGCCACCATCGCCACCGACGCCGTTCGTCGCGGCCACATCCACCTCCTCGTCCCTCCCCCATGTCTGGAAGGTCCGCCGCAACTTCCTCTTCCTCTTCGCCGAGCCACGCAAGCTGAGGATCACCACGCCATCGTCTTCGAGCTCGTCACCAGACCATCTACTCGCCGGACTTCGCCGGTCGATTCGCCGTCTCTGACGCCTCCCCGAGCCCGCTGATCTACCCTGCGTGTCCACTGTGAGCCCCTGCATCAACCTACCCTCTTCCCCGCTTTCTCTACTCTCCGTAGATGTCGCCCCTTTGCTCGTCGTAGCTGCCGCCGCACGGGCTCATCGCCGGTGAAGCCCCGGTGACCAAATGGCCCCGCACGTGAGTCCGTTCCACTCGCAACGCTCCGTAGAGCAACGCTAGCGCGACAGCCGGCTCGTTTGTGAGCCGCAGCGCCAACCCCGCACCCACCCGAACTCCAGCCGCCGCTGCGGTGCTCGCCGTCGATGTTTCTGGCCACCCCAGGCCCGGAGACCACAACCATCCGACGCGGCGCATCACCAGTGCCATAGGGATGCCTTCGGCGCATCGATCCGAGCCCCGTGGTGGTTTTCCGAGCACCTCCAGCATCTCGGGCCTCGCCGGCGGCTAACCGCCGGCAGGTTTGACCCGCTGACCAGTTTGACCTCGGGTGGGCCCAGTTTAACCCCCCCTGGGTCAATGACAGGTGGGGCCAGCCCTGCTAATTAACTTGGATTAGTACTAATTAAACATTAGTTAGTCTAATCACACTGACACGCGGGACCCACTGGTCAGGTTTGACCTGGACCGGCCCTGTTGACCGCTGACATCACAGTGACGTCATGCTGACGCAGTAATTCCTTTGGAATTTAAATAAATCTTAAATGGTTTATTTATTTCAAAAAATGTTTAAAACTTGTAAAAATCATAGAAATTCAACCGTAACTCCAAATGAAATAAATTATATATGAAAAATTATCAGAAAAATCCAATCTATCCATCTGTATCATTTTCATGCATGTTAGAACAACTTATAGTTGCTGTTTAGGACAAATCATATGAATGGCATTTAAATAATCACATGTGGAGTTTGAATTTGAACCTAGGGTTCAAACCAACTCCATTTAACTTGCTGCTAGTTGCATTAGCTCAAATCACAGCATATTGCCATGTCATGATCATGCATCATATTGTGCATTGCATTGATTGTGTTCTTCCTTGTTTGCCGGTATTTGTCCCCTCTCGATAGACGTGATACCGACGATGGGATCAATGACACCAATGAAGAATTATACTATCTTCAGAAGTGCCAGGCAAGCAAAACCCCCTTGTTCATTCCGATACAATCCCACTCTCTCGCTCCTGCTCTCTTTTACTGCATTAGGACAACACCGATTCAACTGTTACTTGCTGCGGTAGCTGAACCCCTTTATCCTCTGCATGACCTGTCATTGCCACAGTAAATAGATGAAACCCACTAGCATGAGTAGGAGTTGTTTGAGCCCTGATGTGCCTACTCATTCATGTTTGTTTGTCATGCCTGCTATTGCTTAGAGTTGTGTCAGGTCTGATTCATCGGGAATGAATTGGAATGTGGTGAACATGTCATACTGTTGAGAGCTAAGTGTGTGAACACGATTTGGTAAAGGTAGCGGTGAGAGGCCATGTAGGAGTACATGGTGGGTTGTCTCATTGCAGCCGTCCTCAGGAACTGAGTTCTGTGTTTGTGATCCATGATCAACTAGTACCACACATTGGGATCCTTAATTGACTCTCTCGACTTATTAATCAACTTGATCTCTGTCCAGGAGTTGCAACTAGTTTCTGGTGTTTGTAGGTAGTGTTAGTAGTCTACCAAGTGGCACCCGGTACAAGTGGGCTTGGGACAGACTAGGCACAGTGGCACGGTGTACCAAGTAGCACCCAGATGGTGGGCTTGGGAACCCTGCTCACATTGTTTGGGGCCGTGAGCGACACCCCGGCCGGATCTCCTTGCGGATGAAACCCGAATAGGCGATAAACCTGGACGAGAGACTTGTGTGGTTAGTCAGGTCGTGGCCGACACCCTCGCTGGGCTTCCGCTTGAAGGTTGCCGAGTACATGTCGTGTAAACGGCGGTAAGTGGTGAGAGCGTGTGTGAAGAAGTACACTCCTGCAGGGTTAATATGATCTATTCGAATAGCCGTGTCCGCGGTAAAGGACTTCTGGATTGCCTGTACAGTTCATAGACAAGTGAAAGTGGATACTCTAAAATGCGCAAGATAAGTGTGAGTGCTATGGATGGCGTTCTCGTAGGGAGACGGGAGCGGATCCATAGTGGTGTATTGATATGGTGAATATGTGGACTCGTGTGCGCCACCTCAAAAGAGTTACTTGCAGTCGTAGTTCAGGATAGCCACCGAGTCAAAGCTGGCTTGCTGCAGTTAAACCCCACCACCCCTTGTTGATAATGATGCATATGTAGATAGATCTGATGTAAGTCTTGCTGGGTACATTTGTACTCACGTTGCCTAATTTATGTTTTTGCAGAGAGACTTCAGTCTCGCTAGTAGTTCCGCGTGGACTTCGACGTTTAGCTTGTTACCTCAGCTACGATCTTGTGCCCTCGGCAGGATCTGGTAGATAGTCAGGCTTCTCAGCCTTTTTCATTTGTAGATGTCTGTACTCAGACATGTTAAGCTTCCGCTTGTGCTTTGACTTGTATGCTCTGAGTGTTGGGTCATGAGACCCATGATTGTAATATCTCGCTCCTCGGAGCCTATTGAATAAACTACTTGAGTCGTAGAGTCATTTTGTGATGCCATGTTGTATTGCACATATCGAGCATATTGTGTGTATGTTATTGAAATGCTTGGTATGTGTGGGATCTGACTATCTAGTTGTTTATCCTTAGTAGCCTCTCTTACCGGAAAATGTCTCCTAGTGTTTCCACCGAGCCATGGTAGCTTGCTACTGCTCCGGAACACTTAGGCTGGCCGGGATGTGTCCTTCTTCGTTCCTGTGTCTGTCCCTTCGGGGAAATGTCACGCGATGAATACCGGAGTCCTGTTAGCCCGCTACAGCCCGGTTCACCGGAGTCCTGCTAGCCCAGTGCTACAGCCTGGATTCACTCGCTGATGATCGACACGTTCGATGATGGGTCATGGATGCCTGTCCCTGTAAGTTTGTGCCACTTTGGGTTTACGACTAGCCATGTCAGCCCGGACTCCTTATCATATGGATGCTAGCGACACTATCATATACGTGTGCCAAAAGGCGCAAACGGTCCCGAGCAAAGGTAAGGCGACACCCGTGGGGATACCGTGCGTGAGGCCGCAAAGTGATATGAGGTGTTCCATGCTAGATCGATGTGGCATTGAGTCGGGGGTCCTGACAGCTTTGGTATCAGAGCCTGACTACCTGTAGGATTACCAAGCCAAACTGGTCGAAGTTGAGTCTAGAAATTCTTTAGTTATATAAGGGAATTGATTGTGAGATGGAACGTAAGGCTCTCTTTACTCCTTATCCCTTATGCCTTCTGATCCGAGTCATCTTATCTTTCCTACGGGGTTAAGGAACTAGGCTTTCTCTTCTTTCTATTAGGATCACGTGTTACTAATCCGTAGACTTGTAGGATTGGTGCTTTTTAAGCCTCAGTTCAGTTCTTACTACTTATGTGTATTCATAGTTGATCCCAGAACTTTGATATATTGCTTCTGAGTGGCTATGCCACCATTTTTGTATCATGTCTCAAATTCTTTTAAGCATTTACAGCCGTTATGCTATCCGAGTCATCCTAGGTTTCTAAATAGTCTGATGCATTTGCAAATCCCTTCTTCCCATTCCTGATGTTCTTTGGGACATGTTAACCACACTAATCAGTGAGTTGAGATGCTCTATTGCCTCGACATATATGTTGGAGTTATTATTATGACCCTAGGTGTCCTAGGGGATCATCTAGTAATCTAGCCATGTTCGTTTTCCCAGTGTGATGATTCTGGCCATCATTCTCGAAAGCATCCTGTGATGCCATTTAGTTATTTCCGGGTTCTGAACCCGAAACTCACCCTACTCACTTCATGTTGATAGTGTTTCCTCGTTCCTTTAGGTTATTAGTAACCTTTGTGATAGTCCTCGAGGCTCGTGGTATTTCCTTCTTCCAAATACTATGAACCACTTATGGCAGAAGTTCTTTGAACCAAGGATCACAACCAGAGTGATCTCGATGAGTTCTCCATTCTATATTGTGAATCTGCCAGTTCTACCTCCTACATGGGTTATCCGGAAGAAATGTTGAGCTTTGCTCGACATACTAATCTATGCATCCACCACTCAGAAAGATATATGTTCCTTTGAGTTGTCCCTCTTTAGTCGTATTTCGATCTTCGTCTATCAATTGATAGTCAGGAGTAATTGTGCATTCATGTTATCGATGCTTATTATTCTTGTGGTCAGTCAAGCATTCTATTCAGGATGACTAGGAGAAACAAACTCCAGTACCTCATCCATAGCCAGGATTGGGTCAAAGCAGTTGTATTCCGCAGATCAAAATGCCAATCCAGCTTTTGTTCTGTTCTACCTCAGAGTATCACCCTCTTTCATAGCAAGAGTATCGTGAGATTTGCACACCATCCTATGAACTCTTGATATAGTGATACTTCTCGCCCTCATTATTCATTTCTCGGCTTCCGTGTTGTTGCAACCGGAATGCCAATAGGTGAACTATGATGTGTGAAATCAATACTGCTAGCAACCCCGTTGCTTGGTAGTTAAAGGACAATAATTTCATTCTTAGCGTATTCGTTCTGGAATCATCATTCTAAGATAGATCGTGCTACCTAGTCCTTACCTCCGGCGCACCTTTCGATCAATGAGTTGGGGCTATGCCAATTCCTTGCTTATTTGATCATCTCGTCTTGCCCTGAAAAGCAAGATTGTTCTCAAGCTTAATAGCATATCGGTGGTTCGTGATTTTTCGATTATCTTCTCGGAAGTATCACCAGGTTGTCACCTGACTGCTATGTTGAGCTCGTGACCAAGTTGGTTTTCAAAACCACCCTTTCTCCAAGAATCCGTGTTGGATACCCCTGAGCTAGTTGGTTAAGCTAAACAACAACTTGGAGAGTTGGAAGATAAAAGCTTGTCTGACTTAGTTCATGTTAAGGGATATCTTTTTATGTGTGTGTGTTGAAGAAAGATGATATCTTCACCGATTGGTCCCTGTGATCAGTTAATGGACCTATCATCTTATCCAATCTTTGATTTGAGTGTGGGCTATTCTCAAATCAAATCAGAACCAACGATGTTCGTAATGTTGTCTTACTCGTGGTTTTTCCTCGAGCATACACCATTATATTCTTTGGTCTGACCAATGCTATCACCATGTTCACTTAACTATGGAATTCCTTTTAAAAGGAAACCCGGATGAATTATTGTTGAGCCCATCAGCAACATATTTAACCTCTCCTTGATTGTGTTGAACATCCAGCTAGTATTGGAAACTTTTATAAGCATTATCTTCATGACCCGCTCATGGAGCATATGTCCGGATGAAAGATGTGACTTTGTCTAATTCATGTGCACTTGGTGTAAGTTGCCGTCGTGTATCCGAGAAAGATTGTTTTTGCTTCCCTTGGAATCATCCCAAGTTAGTCATGCATGTGCGAAGTATACATTTGATCGTGAGATTAGCTACCTCCATTCTATATGTGTCCCTAGCACACGAAGCCACTGATTCATTTGTTCAAGGAGAAGAAGCTCCTTCCTAAGAGTATACCTTATGCAAGGACTTCGATATCCTCGATGATGGTTCCCCACCGGAACTCGGTGGTGTTTTATTGTAAGACTACCATGGGATAATGTTTGTGTGGGACAACGTGTTCACATGTTTGTAGCAGAACCAGCTCATGTTTTGGAGCTTGCTATCGTAGTTCATTTCCCGAGAATCTCGCAACGTCATCTCGTCGATTTGTGTTGCAAACTTTCATTTTTCTTTCTAGACTTGATGAGTCTGGAATATCATGTTACCAACCAGATCTGAATCTCAGGCAGATATGATGGTTGGAACCTTTCCAAGATCTATGATGTAGGTCCCGACAAGGTTGATGTTCTGGTCGACACACCTAGCTGGAAGATCTATCATTGTAGTATCTTGATTGAGCAAATCGACCATCTTCTCCATGAGGATTTCGAGTGACTTATTAGAAGTTGTTCCTTATGGATCCTTTGTTCTCCCGAAGCCAGACCTTTACTTGATGTTCCAGATACCGACTGCTATCGGGTTACGCTAGCACATCAAGGAGAACATTAGAAGCGGAGTGCTAAATGTCTCTCGGTCGATCATCCAGATTTTGTTCCTTGGCTTGGCTAAGGTGAAATCTGAGAAGGTGTTATCTCCCTTTGCATCTGCATCGTCAATCACTATCCATCATGGTAGTAAGTTGTGTTGCCAGGATCCTTGACACAGATATTGGTAAAACCTTGATGAATATGGAAATGCTCAAGTTCTTGAGAGCACGCGCAAGCGCTAGGTGTTATCATCGGCACTAACTGGGATTGCTCTCAGTTCCCTCGATTATGCTTTAGCTTCTCAAAAAGTGGACTCACTCTCTACTGTTGAGCTTCTCCTCAGTTACTAAAGTCATCCCTTGTGTTGTTTTCAACAAGGTAATCCACATCATCCATTCTAATTCGGGCATGCCATTCTACCGAACCCCTCCAAACGATCGCTTGAGAATTGCCTTAGGCTGGTATAAAGAGTTTCAATGATCTCTCAATCAAAGGTAATTCTTTTTGCCAATTAAGGGGATATTTCTACAAGTCACCTTCCCTAAGGTGCCCCGTATGGTATCATGGCAACTCAACTCCTCGCTACGTTGACTACCGTTCACCATCTTCTTAAGTGTGGAATTGTTGTCTACCTAGTGACCCCTCGTCATCTGTTCCACTTCATTCCTCTAGATGTGTGCTTCGTGTCCCAGCTCGAGAGATGTTGCTATGTCTCATTCCGTGAGTTAATCCTGAGTTGTTCGATCTTCGAGAAGATCGATCCTTCTAGAGTCTCCTTCTCCTCTCTTTGTCATGTTGACTTGAGTTCTTAGAGCAAGACGACGAGACAAGATGGTGATTGAATCAAGGTTCTCATGAAGTGCACCTTGGATCGTGAAGATTGTGTTAGTTTGCGTTCCCCCTTCATCTTACCCTACGCTTGAATCTCGGGACGAGATTCTTGTTTAGTGGGGGCGAGTTGTCACATCCCTAGTCTTGGCATGCACTAGGCTAGCCCTTTATGTGTGCATCATTTTTAATTTTTTTCAAATAAACATGAAATGGGGATGACAGAACCCCCAACACCCCCCCTAAAGACAACTAGGGTTTACTAAAATCTTTTTCAATGAACCTGAAATGCCCTTCTAAAATGTTCATCATCTTTGCCTTGGGTTAGAACCTCTGACAAAAATGGTGCACACTTTTCTAGGACATCATAAGGTCACTGAATTAAATCATATAGTATTTGCATTTGGGCATTTAAATGCTATAAAATATTTTAAATGCTCAAATAATCCCAAACTGAAATGTTTACTGTAGGATATATTTCCAACAGTGGTCAGGAGTAGTTGTATGATTTTTGGGATTGATTTAGTATTTTTAATAAAGCCACAAAGTTGCAGAATAACAGAAAACAGAAACAATAAACAAAAGAGCAGAAGACCTACCTGGCGCCTACCTGTCCAGCCTGGCCGGCCTGCTACTGTGCGGCCCAGCCCACAGCGCCGTGCCAGTCACCCTCAACCTCCTGCCAGGAGGATGAGAGGCGCATGGCCACCGCGCGCGAGCACGCGCCCCACCACCTCCTGCTTCACACTTCTGCCCCGACGCATCTGGACGACGCCACGCATCACCCTGGACCCTCTCGCCCACTCCCTCGTCCTCATCCCCTCCTCTCTCTCGCTCTGAACCTCGTGCCTGAGCGCCACCATCGCCACCGACACCGTTCGCCACGGCCACAGCCACCTCCTCGTCCCTCCCCCATGTCTGGAAGGTCTGCCGCGACTTCCTCTTCCTCTTCGCCGAGCCACGCAAGCCGAGGATCACCACGCCATCGTCTTCGAGCTCGTCACCACCACATCTACTCGCCGGACTTCGCCGGTCGATTCGCCGTCTCTGACGCCTCCCCGAGCCCGTTGATCCACCATGCGTGTCCACTGTGAGCCCCTGCATCAACCTACCCTCTTCCCTGCTTTCTCTAATCTCCATAGACGTCGCCCCTTTGCTCGTCATAGCCGCCGCCGCACGGGCTCGTCGCCAGTGAAGCCCCGATGACCAAATGGCCCCGCACGTGAGTCCGTTCCACTCGCAACGCTCCGTAGAGCAACGCTAGCGCGACAGCCGGCTCGTTTGTGAGCCGCAGCGCCAACCCCGCAACCACCCGAACTCCGGCCGCCGCTGAGGTGCTCGCCGTCGATGTTTCCGGCCACCCCAGGCCCGGAGACCACAACCATCTGACGCGGCGCATCGCCAGCGCCATAGGGATGCCTTCAGCGCATCGATCCGAGCCCCGTGGAGGTTTTCCGAGCACCTCCAGCATCTCGGGCCTTGCCGGCGGCTAACCGCCGGCAGGTTTGACCCGGTGACCAGTTTGACCTCGGGTGGGCCCAGTTTGACCCCCCTGGGTCAATGACAGGTGGGGCCAGCCCTGCTAATTAACTTGGATTAGTACTAATTAAACATTAGCTAGTCTAATCACACTAACACACGGGACCCACTGGTCAGGTTTGACCTGGACCGGCCCTGTTGTCCGCTGACATCACAGTGATGTCATGCTGACGCAGTAATTCTTCTGGAATTTAAATAAATCTTAAATGGTTTATTTATTTCAAAAAATGTTTAAAACTTGTAAAAATCATAGAAATTCAACCGTAATTCCAAATGAAATAAATTATATATGAAAAATTATCAGAAAAATCCAATCTATCCATCTGTATCATTTTCATGCATGTTAGAACAACTTATAGTTGCTGTTTAGGACAAATCATATGAATGGCATTTAAATAATCACATGTGGAGTTTGAATTTGAACCTAGGGTTCAGACCAACTCCATTTAACTTGCTGCTAGTTGCATTAGCTCAAATCACAGCATATTGCCATGTCATGATCATGCATCATATTGTGCATTGCATTGATTGTGTTCTTCCTTGTTTGCCGGTATTTGTCCCCTCTCGATAGACGTGATACCGACGATGTGATCAATGACACCAATGAAGAATTATACTATCTTCAGAAGTGCCAGGCAAGCAAAACCCCGTTGTTCATTCCGATACAATCCCACTCTCTCGCTCCTGCTCTCTTTTACTGCATTAGGACAACACCGATTCAACTATTACTTGCTGCGGTAGCTGAACCCCTTTATCCTCTGCATGACCTGTCATTGCCACAGTAAATAGATGAAACCCACTAGCATGAGTAGGAGTTGTTCGAGCCCTGATGTGCCTACTCATTCATGTTTGTTTGTCATGCCTGCTATTTCTTAGGGTTGTGTCAGGTCTGATTCATCGGGGATGAATTGGAATGTGGTGAACATGTCCTACTGTTGAGAGCTAAGTGTGTGAACACAATTTGGTAAAGGTAGCGGTGAGAGGCCATGTAGGAGTACATGGTGGGTTGTCTCATTGCAGCCGTCCACAGGAACCAAGTTCTGTGTTTGTGATCCATGAACAACTACTACCACACATTGGGATCCTTAATTGACTCTCTCGACTTATTAATCAACTCGATCTCTGTCCAGGAGTTGCAACTAGTTTCTGGTGTTTGTAGGTAGTGTTAGTAGTCTACCAAGTTGCACCCGGTACAAGTGGGCTTGGGACAGACTAGGCACAGTGGCACGGTGTACCAAGTGGCACCTAGATGGTGGGCTTGGGAACCCTGCTCACATTGTTTGGGGCCGTGAGCGACACCCCGGCCGGATCTCCTTGCGGATGGAACCCGAATAGGCAATAAACCTGGATGAGAGACTTGTGTGGTTAGTCAGGTCGTGGCTGACACCCTCGCTGGGCTTCCCCTTGAAGGTTGCCGAGTACATGTCGTGTAAACGGCGGTAAGTGGTGAGAGCATGTGTGAAGAAGTACACCCCTGCAGGGTTAATATGATCTATTCGAATAGCCGTGTCCGCTGTAAAGGACTTCTGGGTTGCCTGTACAGTTCATAGAGAAGTGAAAGTGGATACTCTAAAATGCGCAAGATAAGTGTGAGTGCTATGGATGGCGTTCTCGTAGGGAGACGGGAGCGGATCCATAGTGGTGTATTGATATGGTGAATATGTGGACTCGTGTGCGCCACCTCAAAAGAGTTATTTGCAGTCGTAGTTCAGGATAGCCACCGAGTCAAAGCTGGCTTGCTGCAGTTAAACCCCACCATCCCCTTTGTTGATAATGATGCATATGTTGTTAGTTCTGATGTAAGTCTTGCTGGGTACATTTGTACTCACGTTGCTTAATTTATGTTTTTTGCAGAGAGACTTCAGTCTCGCTAGTAGTTTCGCGTGGACTTCGACATTTAGCTTGTTACCTCAGCTACGATCTTGTGTCCTCGGCAGGATCTGGTAGATAGTCAGGCTTCTTAGCCTTTTTCATTTGTAGATGTCTGTACTCAGACATGTTAAGCTTCCTCTTGTGCTTGACTTGTGTGCTCTGAATGCTGGGTCATGAGACCCATGTTTGTAATATCTCGCTCCTCGGAGCCTATTGAATAAATACTTGAGTTGTAGAGTCATGTTGTGATGACATGTTGTATTTGCACATATCGAGCATATTGTGTGTATGTTATTGAAATGCTTGGTATGTGTGGGATCTGACTATCTAGTTGTTTATCCTTAGTAGCCCCTCTTACCGGGAAATGTCTCCTAGTGTTTCCACTGAGCCATGGTAGCTTGCTACTACTCCGGAACACTTAGGCTGGCCGGCATGTGTCCTTCTTCGTTCTTGTGTCTGTCCCTTCGGGGAAATGTCACGCGATGAATACCGGAGTCCTGTTAGCCCGCTACAGCCCGGTTCACCGGAGTCCTGCTAGCCCAGTGCTACAGCCTGGATTCACTCGCTGATGACCGACACGTTCGATGATGGGTCATGGATGCCTGTCCCTGTAAGTTTGTGCCACTTTGGGTTTACGACTAGCCATGTTAGCCCGGGCTCCTTATCATATGGATGCTAGCGACACTATCATATACGTGTGCCAAAAGGCTCAAACGGTACCGGGCAAAGGTAAGGCGACACCCGTGGGGATACCGTGCGTGAGGCCGCAAAGTGATATGAGGTGTTCCATGCTAGATCGATGTGGCATTGAGTCGGGGGTCCTGACAGGATCTACCTTCTCCTCCGGAGGTGGATGTCTCTTTGCATTCACCCCTTCAAAGAACTCCTTCGCATGGGTCTGCACGATCATATTGTTTTCCTCCTCGGTCCTCTCGTATGGTAACTTCTCTAGAGGCTTTAGAGGTGGACCGTATCTGTATTGCCTCTCTCCTCTTCTTGTGCTGCTAGATGCCGGAGTAGACGGAGCGGCTGCGGCGTCTGTCTTCTTTCGTGCTTGCTTACGAGGCGGAGGAGAAGGAATACGATGCGCCGGAGCAGCCGTGGCGGTGGCGGGTCTCTTCCGCCCTTGCTGGCGAGGCGAAGAAGGAGGAGGCTGCTGGCTGCTCGGGAGCGCCGGCGCAAGCGGAGAAGGAGGCGGAGTGCCGCCACGCGTGCCCTGATCGTCACTCGCCAGAGGAGGAGGCGGTGGAGGAGGCGGAGTTCCCTGACTCGCCGGAGGAGGAGGAGGAGGAGGCGAAGGCGTCCAGTTCGGAAGGTTAATGAGCTCCTTCCGCCATAGGCATGGAGTCTTCAGAGCAGAACCCAGCCTAGTCTCCCCTTCACCGGTAGGGTGGTCAAGCACGAGGTCCTCAAATCCCTCCGTTATTTCATCCACCATCACCTTAGCATATCCTTCTGGAATCGGCTGGCAGTGATAAGTTGTGCCAGGTCCACTAGGATAAACTTGGCCAACAGCTGCCTTGACCTTCAAATTCATCCATCGCGCCATAATGTGGCAATTTTGAGACTCCGTGATATCATCCACGGGATAGCTGGCAGGAGCCGTCAAGACATGCTCCGACTGAAGCAGCTCGGTGGAAGCCACGCTACTTCTCCGCTGAGATGGTGGGGTAGCTTCGGGGGAAGCTTCGGCAGGTCGTTTGCTGCGATCTGCTGCTTCCCGTTCCTCTTCTTGTTCTCTAGCCCCATTACCCTTTCGTGCAGCACCTGCAGTTGGTCCTGCTCCAGTTTCTTCCTCCTCTCATGGGTTTTGTAACCCCCTGCGTCCGGAAAACCAACCTTCCACGGAATTGAGCCTGGCGTGCCTCGTGTCCGTGCAGGGTGCTCAGGATTCCCAAGGGCCATTGTGAGCTCGTCCTTCTCCCTGTTTGGAAGGAACGTCCCTCGCTGCGCTGCATCGATATAGTGTCGAAGGTTCTTGACTGGTATTTGCAGTTGCTCATCCATCCATTGGCACTTCCCTGTTAGAGGGTCCAAGGTCCCACCAGCCCCGAAGAACCAAGTCCGGCAACTGTCTGGCCAGTACATTGTCTCTGGTTTGATCCCTTTTTCAAGCAGATCATGCTCAGCCTTGGACCACTTAGGCCGGGCTTTGAGGTAGCCACCTGACCCCATGCGATCATGAAGCTTCTTCTTCACAACATTTTGCTTGTTTGTCACCGACATCTTCTTACTCTTTTCCGATGTCTTGTAGGCCACAAATGCGGGCTAGTGATCTTTGATCTTCTCATATTTGCCGATGAATTCTGGTGTCTTTTCTTTCTCGACAAACTGGTTCAGCTCTTTCCTCCACCTCCTCATTAGGGTTGCCATCTTCTTAAGAGCAAAAGACATGATTAATTGCTCTTTAACTGGCTTCTCCGGATCCTCCTCTGGCGGTAGGGTGAAATTTGCCTTCAGCTGAGTCCAAAGATCTTCTTTCTGCATATCATTGACATAAGACACCTCAGGGTCTTCCTCCTTAGGCTTATACCATTGATGGATGCTGATCGGGATCTTGTCCCTAACAAGAACCCCGCACTGAGCAGAAAATGCCTTCCTTGTCCGGATGGGTTCAATAGGTTCGCCGTCGGGCGCGATTTCTATGATCTCAAACTTTTCATCCGAGTTCAACTTTTTCTTTGGGCCTCGTCTCCTTACCAAAGTTGTGCTCGATCCGGAGGGCTAGAAATTATAAGGAAGAAAGATGAGAGTAATTAATATGTGTACATATACCAAAACAATGGAAGCATCAATTAACTATTCAGCACGGGCTAACTAATATATATATACCTGGTCGGACTCGGTTCGGTCACCGGAGCAGTCAGCACGGTCTCCTTCTTGTACCTCCATTGTGTCACCGGAGCCATCATGAACATAGTCCTCTTCTTCTACCGGCATTAATGGGCCGAAGCCATCATGAACATAGCCCTCTTCTTCACCCAGTCCTTCCTGACCATCGGTGTCGTTGAGAAATGACGCAACTTCATCACTTCCTTGTGCGATTATGTCCCCCAACATCGCTTCTGTTTCTTCGTCTCGGGAGTGCTCCATAGTTTCTGCAAATATTTACAACATGTCAATTATTATTCAAACATGGTACAGATGGATATATATATATATATTAGTGGCAAACGTAGAACTAGCTAGCTAATCACAATAAGGAATCATGTTAGTGGCCTCGACGCTGCTTCTCTAGGGTTTGGGATGGCCTCGACGACAACACTCTTTTAACTTGGTAAATTTGGGTGGCCTCGAGAGAGTTAATTTGTCGGGTAGGGGAGCGGCGGGAGGGGGTAGGAGACCAACATCGTTTTCTCTCTAGGGTTTGGGTGTCCTCGAGAGTTTTGGTCGAGCGAGAGGGCCGAGGGGGGTGCTGCCATTGTATAAGTTATCACGGTCGAGAGGGGGTATATATATCGACCGCCCGTCATGTCGAAGTTATTTCGAGGGGGTTATATCGACAATGACGCGACATACATATACATGGGAAAATAATGTTATCGGGAAGGGGGTATCGGTACCCCCCCCCCTCGTGTTGAAGTTTCTTGTATCTCCTCTATTCCTTTCTTCTTCTTCTACTCTTCTTTTTCTTCTTCTCCCTCGAGAAAGGAAAATAAGGAAAAGGAAGAAAAGAGGAAGAAGGAAGAAGAAAAAAAAGAAGAAAAAAAAGAGGAGAAGAAGAAAGGAATAGAGGAGAAGAAGAAGAAAGGAATAGAGGAGAAGAAGAAAAATAGAAATTCTATTTTTTCTTCTCCTCCTCTATTCCTTTCTTCTTCTCCTCTTCTTTTTCTTCTTTTTTCCTCTTCTTATTTATTTCTCCTCTTATTCCTCTCCTCTTCTTCTCCTTTCTTCCTCTTCTTATTTTCCTTTTTCCTCTCATTCTTTTAGTATTGCTTGTTTTAAAAAAAATGTTCAAATAGAAAATTTCGAGAAAAAACAAAGGTTTTGCCTAATGCATTGTTCATATGAATATACAAACATTTGCATATTCTACAATTAATATCACCAAAAAAAATCTATGAACAGAAAAAAACCTAACTTTTCTAAAAATCTATCTTTTGCATATATGAAAACATTAATACACATATGAACAAAAAATACATATATGAACAAAAACATGCTCTGAACAATTTTTTTATACATTTTGAACATCTACATACACATAGCCACATACATACACATATACATTATATATATATATGAACAAAAAAACTAAACTAATAAAAATGAGAAAAACAGAGCCGCATATATAGCCACATACATACACATATACATTGAACAAAAAAAATTAAACTAATAAAAATGAAAAAAAAAATAGAGCCGGTGCGGCACGGCGGCTCACAGCGGGGACGGCTAGATGACGATGGCGACGGTGAGGGCGCCGGCGCGCGAGGGCGGGACGGGGCAGGGGCTCGGCCGGGGCAGTGCACGCGGGCGGGACGGGGCACGGGCTCGGGGAGGCCGGCGATGAGGACGGCGCGGGCTCGGGGAGGCCGGCGACGAGGACGGCGCACGCTCGGGGAGGCGACGGCCTTGGCGGCGGCGGCGGCGACAGCGAGGTGGAGCAGCCTGGCGGCGTCGAGGAGGGTCGGTGTTGTCGGGGGCAACTGGCGATGAGATTCTCAATTTTTGCAAAGTGCTGCTTATATAGCAAAGCCATTGGTCCCGGTTCGTGAAACCAACCGGGACTAATGCACCCCTTTAGTCCCGGTTGGAGCCACCAACCAGGACCAAAGGCCTCTTTTTCGGCAGCCCAAAGGGCGGGAAGCGGCGGCCTTTGGTACCGGTTGGTGCCACCAACCGGGACCAATGCCTCCCCCCTATAGTCCTGGTTGGTGCCACCAACTGGGACCAAAGGCCCCTGTGCTACCCGCGTCGGGGCTAAAGTTTAGTCCCACCTCGCTAGTTGAGAGGGGTGCGCAGTGGTTTATAAGCCCCACTACTGCACCCCTCTCGAGCTCCTCTCCACCGTAGGCTTTCGGGCCTACTTGCTATTGCTTTGCCTGATGGGCCTTCTGGGCCTACTGCGGGCCTGAATCCTGGCCCATTGTAGGGTTTCATGTCATATTCAGGCCGTAGGGGCCTAGTAGGAGGCATTTTTTTTGTTTTTTTGTTTTCTTTACTTATTGTTGCTATTTTTAGTTTTTTCCCAGTATTTTGTTTTGTTTTCTGCATTATTTATTTTCTTTTGTTTTCTGCATTATTTTTTAATTCTTTTTTCTTTTAGTTTTAGGAAAATTATAAACTTTCTGTTAGTGCCATTAGTTTTCAAATTTGAAAACACTTTTTTTGTTTTTTTGTTTTATTTCTTGCTTTATTTATTTTATTTTGTTTCTACTTACAACAAAATACTTATTGTTGTTTTTTGTTTTGTTTTCTGCATTATTTATTTTCTTTTGTTTTTTGCTTTATTTTTCAATTCTTTTTGCTTTTAGTTTTAGGAAAATTGTAAACTTTCTGTTAGTGCCATTAGTTTTCAAATTTGAAAACACATTTTTTGTTTTTTTGTTTTCTTTCTTGCTTTATTTATTTCATTTTGTTTCTACTTACAACAAAATACTTATTGTTGTTTTTTGTTTTGTTTTCTGCATTATCTATTTTCTTTTGTTTTTTGCTTTATTTTTCAATTCTTTTTGCTTTTAGTTTTAGGAAAATTATAAACTTTCTGTTAGTGCCATTAGTTTTCAAATTTGAAAACGCTTTTTTTGTTTTTTTGTTTTCTGTCTTGCTTTATTTATTTTATTTTGTTTCTACTTACAACAAAATACTTATTGTTTCTATTTTTAATTATTACGAGGGCCGAACCATAAGACATTAAAGCATTTGAAATGAACTCTGAAAAAGTTGAAAGTTGGCATGGTATCATAAATTGACCCACATAGCATGTGCATGTACAAAACGGACAATGGTATCATACTCGTCAGTTACAAAGTTGGCATGGTATCATCATAATAGTTGCGGGAGAAAGTCTTCATTTTTTCTTCGCTTGTGTCATTTGCTTATTGCGCCGTAACCATGGATAATCTTCATCGTTTATCAGGATGCTGGGGTCAGCCTTGACTTTGAAGGGAGGAATTTCATGAAACTTTTCATAATCTTCAGACATGTCTGTCTTGCCCTCCACTCCCACAATGTCCCTTTTTTCTGAAAGAACTATGTGGCGCTTTGGCTCATCGTATGATGTATTCGCTTCCTTATCTTTTCTCTTTCTCGGTCTGGTAGACATGTCCTTCACATAGATAACCCGTGCCACATCATTGGCTAGGACGAACGGTTCGTCATTTCGTACCGTGGGTCTACCTGTACCCCGCCTCCTGACAGATTGACCCATTTGCACTTAAACAAAGGGACCTTAAAATCATGTCCGTAGTCAAGTTCCCACATGTCCACTATGTAACCATAATATGTGTCCTTTCCCCTCTCGGTTGTTGCATCAAAGCGGACACCGCTGTTTTGGTTGGTACTCTTTTGATCTTGGTCAATCGTGTAAAATGTATTCCCATTTATCTCGTATCCTTTCCAAATCAATACAGTCAAAGATGGTCCCCTGGACAACAAGTACAGCTCATCACAAACAGTGTTGTCACCTCTGATACGTGCTTCCAACCAACTGCTGAAAGTCTTGATGTGTTCACATGTAATCCAGTCGTTGCACTGCTCCGGGTGTTTGGAGCGCACACTGTTCTTGTGTTCATCGACATACGGGGTCACCAAGGTAGAGTTCTGTAGAACTATGTAGTGTGCTTGAGACCAAGAATATCCGTCCCTGCATATTATTGAGCCCCTTCCAAGCGTGCCTTTTCCAGTCAGTCTCCCCTCATACCGCGATTTAGGGAGACCTATCTTCTTAAGGCCAGGAATGAAGTGAACACAAAACCCGATGACATCCTCTGTTTGATGGCCCATGGAGATGCTTCCTTCTGGCCTAGCGCGGTTACGGACATATTTCTTTAGGACTCCCATGGACCTCTCAAAGGGGTACATATTGTGTAGAAATACGGGGCCCAGAATGACAATCTCGTCAACTAGATGAACTAGGAGAACACCAGCTCGAAACTGACAAGACATTGCACCACATCACTCCTTAGCCTTGGTATGATTTCTGGATCGATCACCTTTTGAGAGATTGCATTGAGGAATGCACATAGCTTCACAATGGCTAATCGGACGTTTTCTGATAGAAGCCCCCTCAATGCAACCGGAAGCAGTTGCGTCATAATCACGTGGCAGTCATGAGACTTTAGGTTCTGAAACTTTTTCTCTGCCATATTTATTATTCCTTTTATATTCGACGAGAAGTCAGTCGGGACCTTCATACTATGCAGGCATTCAAAGAAGATTTCCTTCTCTTCTTTGGTAAGAGCATAGCTGGCAGGACCTTCATACTGCTTTGGAGGCATGCCATCTTTTTCGTGCAAACGTTGCAGGTCCTCCCGTGCCTCAGTTGTATCTTTTGTCTTCGCATACACGCCCAAGAAGCCTAGCAGGTTCACGCAAAGGTTCTTCGTCACGTGCATCATGTCGGTCGAAGAGCGGACCTCTAGGTCTTTCCAGTAGGGTAGGTCCCAAAATATAGATTTCTTCTTCCACATGGGTGTGTGTCCCCCAGCGTCACTCGGAACAGTTAGTCCGCCGGGACCCTTTCCAAAGATTACGTGTAAATCATTGACCATAGCAAGTACGTGATCACCGGTACGCATGGCGGGCTTCTTCCGGTGATCTGCCTCGCCTTTGGAATGCTTGCCTTTCTTTCGACATTGATGGTTGGTCGGAAGAAATCGACAATGGCCCAGGTACACATTCTTCCTGCAGCTTGCCAGGTATATACTATTGGTGTCAAGTAAACAGTGCGTGCATGCGTGGTATCCCTTGTTTGTCTGTCCTGAAAGGTTACTGAGAGCGGGCCAATCGTTGATGGTCACGAACAACAACGCATTTAGGTTAAATTCCTTCTGTTTGTGCTCATCCCACTTACGTACAACGTTTCCATTCCACAGCTGTAAAAGTTCTTCAACTAATGGCCTTAGGTACACATCAATGTCGTTGCCGGGTTGCTTAGGGCCTTGGATGAGAACTGGCATCATAATGAACTTCCGCTTCATGCACATCCAAGGACGAAGGTTATACATACATAGAGTCACGGGCCAGGTGCTGTGATTGCTGCTCTGCTCCCCAAAAGGATTAATGCCATCCGCGCTTAAAGCAAACCATACGTTCCTTGTCTCACTTGCAAACTCATCCCAGTACTTTCTCTCGATTTTTCTCCAATGCGACCTGTCAGCGGGTGCTCTCAACTTCCCGTCTTTCTTACGGTCCTCACTGTGCCATCGCATCAACTTGGCATGCTCTCCGTTTCTGAACAGATGTTTCAACCATGGTATTATAGGAGCATACCACATCACCTTCGCAGGAACCCTCTTCCTGGGGGGCTCGCCGTCAACATCACCAGGGTCATCTCGTCTGATCTTATACTGTAATGCACCGCATACCGGGCATGCGTTCAGATCCTTGTACTCACCGCGGTAGAGGATGCAGTCATTAGGGCATGCATGTATCTTCTGCACCTCCAATCCTAGAGGGCATACGACCTTCTTTGCTGCGTATGTACTGTCGGGCAATTCGTTATCCTTTGGAAGCTTCTTCTTCAATATTTTCAGTAGCTTCTCAAATCCTTTGTCAGGCACAGCATTCTCTGCCTTCCACTGCAGCAATTCCAGTACGGTACCGAGCTTTGTGTTGCCATCTTCGCAATTGGGGTACAACCCTTTTTTGTGTGTCCTCTAACATGCGATCGAACTTCAGCTTCTCCTTTTGACTTTCGCATTGCGTCCTTGCATCGACAATGACCCGGCGGAGATCAACATCATCGGGCACATCGTCTGGTTCCTCTTGATCTTCAGCAGCTTCGCCCGTTGCAGCATCATCGTGCACATCGTCTGGTTCCTCTTGATCTTCAGTAGCATCACCGTATTCAGGGGGCACATAGTTGTCATCGTACTCTTCTTCTTCGCCGTCTTCCATCATAACCCCTATTTCTCCGTGCCTCGTCCAAACATTAGAGTGTGGCATGAAACCCTTGTAAAGCAGGTGGGTGTGGAGGATTTTCCGGTCAGAGTAAGACTTCGTATTCCCACATATAGGGCATGGATAACACATAAAACCATTCTCCTTGTTTGCCTCAGCCACTTCGAGAAAATCATGCACGCCCTTAATGTACTCGCAGGTGTGTGTCTTGAACCGTACATCCATTGCCGGTTCATCTGCGTGCATTATATATAATTAAGTGTGCCAAAAATCATTACAGAACATCATGAATAGATAATTAAGTGACCAAATTAATAGAAGTTCATCATCACATTAAAACCAAAGTACATACATAGTTCTTATCTAACAACATAAAGCTCTGCAGAGCATCTAAATTAATTAAACCATACACTGAAACTATGTAAAACATTTCAATGCGAAAACAAATGCGATCATAATCGCAACCAATGTAACAACTGATCCAACGGCATAATGATACCAAGCCTCAGTATGAATGGCATATTTTCTAATCTTTCTAATCTTCAAGCGCATTGCATCCATCTTGATCTTGTGATCATCGACGACATCCGCAACATGCAACTCCAATATCATCTTCTCCTCCTCAATTTTTCTAATTTTTTCCTTCAACAAATTGTTTTCTTCTTTAACTAAATTTAACCTCTCGACAATAGGGTCGGTTGGAATTTCCGGTTCAACAACCTCCTAGATAAATAAAATCTATGTCACGTTGGTCGGCATAATTGTCATAAACAATAAATGAACCAATAATTATGAAAAGATAATATATACCACATCCGAATCATAGACAGGACGAGGGCCGACGGGGGCGGATACCAAAACCATCGCACTATATAATATGCAATAATAAAAGTAAGAAAATTATACAAGTATCTATATAAACATACAAGTAAGAATTTTTTTTCCTTTCAGAAAGAAGATAAGAACAAGAGGCTCACCACGGTGGTGCCGGCGACGAGATCGGCGCGGGCGATCGACGGTGGTGAAGACGGGGACGGGACGTGACGGACCGCTAAACCTAGACAAATATTGAGGAAAATGGAGCTTGGAGGTCGAGCTTGGAGAGGAGAAAGCTTAAGTAGTGTGGCTCGGGCATTCCATCGAACACCTCGTGTGCATAGGAGGTGAGCTATAGCACCACAAAGCTCTCCCCTCGCCGGCCATGAAAAACAGAGCACTGGGAGTGCTCTGCTCGTGGGCGAGGGGTATATATAGGCAAGTAATTGGTCCCGGTTCGCAGCTCGAACCGGGACTAAAGGGCAGCCTTTGGTCCCGGTTCAAGCCACCAACCGGGACCAATGGTGGTGGGCCAGGAGCCAGGCCCATTGGTCCCGGTTCGTCCCACCAACCGGGACCAATAGGTCCAGTCAAACTGGGACCAATTGCCCACGTGGCCCGGCCGGCCCCCGGGGCTCACGAACCGGGTCCAATGCCCCCATTGGTCCCGGTTCTGGATTGAACAGGGACTAATGGTCTGGCCCGGCCTGGACCATTGCCCCCTTTTCTACTAGTGGTTATGGTCTTACGATTATGATTTCCTAGAATGGATAATTAGAAAAAAGATGCAAAACATAATATACAGAACCTAACTGTATGTAGTGAAACTATGTGAACGAAAAAAAATCACTTGTGAGAATAATCATGTCAATATTATTGAATAGTGGTACTATTCACCAATGCCAATGTACACAAATACCTTTACCTGAACCATGAACACCATGACAACGAAGGGAATGTGCCTTTTTGTGTTTGGTGTGCATAGGTTGGATGTTTATTCTTTACTTTGGAGCATAGGCAATTTTAGTATCAAGCAAAACATAAGAAAAAACAGAGCAATGATATTGGTTAAATTACAACAGGACGTCTAAGGCTTGTTTGAACTAAGGAATTGGGAATTTTTTTGAAACAGAGGCAAAAGCTTCGCCTCATCTCATCAATTAAGAAGGGTAAGACAATGTTTTAAAGGTCACAGGACCACACAGGTCCGAAACACGAGGATCACTCTTCCGGAATTAAGCTGCCCAAAATTCTAGCCCCGACGACAAACCAGGTCTTTGCCTCATCCTTAATCGCCGCGACCACTCCAGACGAAAGGGAAGCTCTGGAACAGAACACCCTAGCGTTCCTCGCATTCCAATCTCCTAGCATATGAGCATTTGTAGAGAGTTGTTGGCCTTCCTGGAGTTCCTTAGACCTATTTATCATATTGAATGAGAAGGTTGACACCACAAACAGTACTCCCTCCATTCCAAAATATAGTGCGCCCGCTCTTTTCGAGGTTCAACTTTGACCATAAATTTAACCAACGAGACGACTGCGGCGGAAGAAAAAAATATATAATTAAAAACTTCTTTTGAATACGAATTCATTGGTATAACTTTTGCTCCCGCCGCAGTCGGTCTTGTTGGCTAAATTTATGGTCAAAGTTGAAGCACGGGAATAGAGGAAGCACTATATTTTGAAACGGAGAGAGTATGTATATTCCCATCATGCACCATAATTTTGTACTCCCTCCGTTCCATAAATCTTGTCGGGGTTTTACTTACTTGCATGTTTTCTAAAAGATCACTAAGCATATTCTTTCGGGTCATACCTGCATTTTTTTTAAATTCAAATTCCTACAAAATTTCAGTAGAGCATTCGAAGAGATTCTGGAACGATGGCATCATGACTTCAAAAGAGAACCGAAAAAACAAATGTAAAAAAATGGTAATCTCAGGGCTGATAAAGTGCACCCAAAGGAATCATAGCGTGGCCCCGTCCTGAGCTGGATGACCTCGACCCGTAGAACAGTGCGCGCCAAGTGGCGAATAGAACACGAGCGAGGTGGACATACTACAAGTCAGTTACTTTTGTTGCGACGCACTGTGATCGGATCGGTGAGCTCGCCGTCAATTCTGCAACAGGAGGAAGGTGCACGGTTGATTCTAGCGTGGCCAGGTGCCCACGTGCCCGGCCTTTATAGGCGGGGAGCGCAAGACCCGTTCGTGCAAGGTGATCGTCTCCGCAGCACGGCAGACGAGCAACTCTGTGGCTGGCTGTTCGTGTAGAGTTTGCGTTTTTTTCACGGTAAAACGTGTCTCATATATACCATAAATGACAAAGTACAAGTCACGTAAAGATCAACATGACAAAACTGAAAAGACAACAAAAAGCCTCTGAACATTGTATAGAGTTGCCGTTTAGGCCCGGTTCGGATCGGCAACTTCGTAAAATTGAATATGTATTAGAATAGTATACGTACTCTTGTATTTTACTGCGCACAAATAAAACCATCTGATTTCCGGAAAAAATCCAAATACAGACAAGGAAATCATTTCTTCACACCCTCTGGTAAGCTAGAACTCACATCAAAGAAAATCACGAGGTCCGGCATCTAGTTCTCCCGGGTCCCGGCCTAGTGGGCGCATGTGGGCAAATGGGCCTAATTCTGAGAAATGGAAATCAGAATTTTAAAGTCCCCTTTGCGGCCTAGCGCGAAAAGGAAATATTTGGATATGGTTTTATATGATCCATGTTTCATTTTTCTAATATAAAATTGATTGAATGCTGATGGGATGATTTTCTCTGAAAAACATACTAGCACAACAACCTCTACAATAATAGCTACTCCCTCTGCCTCATAATATAAGAACTTTTTAACACTATACTAGGGTAAAAAACGTTCTTATATTATGGGACGGAGGGATTACCGTAGTATTTTGACCATCGATACATGTAAGTATATAGACTGAACATGAAAGAATAATATCCTTGTCTTTGCCTTACAAAACTCTTTCATGTTATATATAGTTTCATTATTCATTATGCACATTGCAAGAGAAAATATTGAAAGCTGTGCATTGTAGGTTCTTGTGAAAGCAAATACCTATATTTTCAAAACAGATGGAATAGTATGTTTCCTAGATGTGATATAACTTAACTCTGAGTATTTGAAAATTACTAGTCAATATACATGTGCAAGACACGTCTCAACTATTGTATATGTACAATTAAATATCACAAATTAATCCCTTAAAAATATCACAAAAATAGGGGACTTTAAAACTTGAAGAAGTTGTGTCCTCCTTCTGTTTTTCTTTGATGATCTTCTTCTTGCGGTTCGCTGGAAACAAGATGTTGTGGAGGACGATGGAGCCTTGGACGAACCCGTGGTCAAGATGTTGAGTGTGGTGCGGTGGCCGTCTATCGACCATGGGTGATAACCCACAAGTATAGGGGATCAGTTGTAGCCTTTCTCGATAAATAAGAGTGTCGAAGCCAACGAGGAGCTAAAGCTAGGATTTGTATTCCCTTCAAGTTCTATCGACTACCGATACAACTATACTTTACCTAGAACAAGTATGAAACTATAAGTACTTTGTAGGTGTGATAGGATAACTTTGCAAGATAATAAAGAGCGTGAAAATAAAAGTCATGTGCTGTTTAGATAAAGAAACTATTAACTTAGTTTAATGAGTGTGGAAAAGTGGTGGAAGGATTTGCGAAATTGTCCCTAAGCAATTGACTACGTTACAAGAACGATGCAAGTTTTTATGTGGGAGAGGCCACTGCTAGCATGTCATCCCTTACTTGGAATTCTATGCACTTATGATTGGAACTATTAGCAAGCATCCGCAACTACTAACATTCATTAAGGTAAAACCCAACCATAGCATTAAAATATATATTGGTCCCCCCTTCAATCCTGTATGAATCAATTTCTATGGTAGGCTGAAGCTGCTCTCACCCTTGCCCTCCAATGCTTAGTCTTATCAACATACAACTAACCCTATGGTATGATCAACACGCGCACTCATATGATGGGCACCAAAGGACAGAAACATAACCACAAGCAAATTAGACCAATCATACCAATTCACCAATTACCCGATAGCACAACAACAATCTACTTAGACATCATAGGATGGCAACACATCATTGGATAATAATATGAAGCATAAAGTACCATGTTCAAGTAGAGGGTACAACGGGTTGCGGGAGAGTGGACCATTATAGATAGATGGGGAAAGGTGATGGAGGTGTTGGTGAAGATGACAGAGTTGTTGGAGTAGATCACCATCACACGATGATTGCCCCGGCGGCGTTTCAGCGCCACCAGGAGAGAGGTGGAGAGAGCCCCCCTCCTTGCTCTTCTTCCCTGGCATTCCCCTCGATGGGAGGAGGGTTTCCCCCTCTTGTCCTTGGCCTCCATGGCGACAGAGGAGCTGAGAGCCCCTCTAAGATTGGATCTCTCTTCCTGTTTCCTTTTGTTTCTTCCTTCGCAGATTCTGGCCTTTCACCGTTTTTAAATTCCTGGAGATAGTAACTTAGGGAGTCCTGGACTAGGGGGTGTCCGGATAGCCGAACTATCATCATCGGCCGGACTCCAAGACTATGAAGATACAAGATTGAAGACTTCGTCCCGTGTCCGGATGGGACTTTCCTTGGTGTGGAAGGCAAGCTTGGCAATACGGATATGTAGATCTCCTACCATTGTAACCGACTCTGTGTAACCCTAGCCCTCTCCGTTGTCTATATAAACCGGAGGGTTTTAGTCCGTAGGACACAACAACAACAACAATCATACCATAGGCTAGCTTCTAGGGTTTAGCCTCCTTGATCTCGTGGTAGATCCACTCTTGTACTACCCATATCATCAATATCAATCAAGCAGGAGTAGGGTTTTACCTCCATCGAGAGGGCCCGAACCTGGGTAAAAACATCGTGTCCCTTGTCTCCTGTTACCATTCGCCTAGACGCAGAGTTCGGGACCCCCTACCCGAGATCCGCCGGTTTTGACACCGACATTGGTGCTTTCATTGAGATTTCCTCTGTGTCGTCACCGATAGGCTTGATGGCTCCTTCGATCATCAACAACGACGCGGTCCAGGGTGAGACTTTTCTCCCCGGACAGATCTTCGTATTCGGCGGCTTTGCACTGCGGGCCAATTCGCTTGGCCATTTGGAGCAAATTGAATGCTATGCCCCTGGCCATCAGGTCAGATTTGGAAGTCTGAACTTCACGGCTGACATCCGCGGAGACTTGATCTTCGATGGATTCGAGCCACAGCCGAGCGCGCCGCACTGTCTCGATGGGCATGATTTAGCTCTGCTGCCGGACAGTGCCCTGGAGGCCACACACGAGTCCGCTCCGACCCTTAACTCGGAGCCGACTGGGGAGATCGAGGATGAGTGGTTAGACACCGCCTCGGGGGCTGCAACCTCTATGGTGATGGAGCCGAATATTGACCTTGTCCCTTGTGAAGCTCGTGACTCCGAGGTGCCGGACTCCTCGCCAGACTCTGAACCTCCCGCGCCCCCTCCAATCGAATCCGATTGGGCGCCGATCATGGAGTTCACCGCTGCGGACATCTTTCAACACTCACCTTTCGGCGGCATCCTCAATTCGCTAAAATATCTCTCGTTATCAGGAGAGCCCTGGCCGGACTGCGGTCAGGACGGTTGGGATGCGGACGACCAAGAAATTCAAACCCCACCCACCACCCACTTTGTAGCCACTGTCGACGATCTAACCGACATGCTAGACTACGACTCCGAAGACATCGACGGTATGGACGACGATGCCGGAGACGACCAAGAACCAGCGCCTACGGGGCACTAGAAGACCACCTCGTCATATGACATATACATGGTGGATATCCCAAAGGATGTGAATGGCGAGAAAACAGCGGAGGAAGACTCCTCCAAGAAGTAGCCTAAGCGCCGATGTCAGCGGCACCGCTCTAAATCCCGCCACAACAAGAATGGAGATTCCGGCACCGGAGACAATAACACCCCTGACAGTGCCGAAGACAACCACCTCCAACAATACTCAGCACAGGAGGATGAAGAAGCCAGCCCTCGCGAGAGAGCGGCAGACAAAGAGGTAGAGGATGATAATTACATGCCTCCCTCCGGAGACGAGGCAAGCCTCGACGACGACGAATTTGTCGTGCCTGAGGATCCCGTCGAACAAGAGCGTTTTAAACGCAGGCTTATGGCCACGACAAATAGCCTCAAGAAAAAGCAGCAACAGCTTAGAGCTGATCAAGATCTGCTAGCCGACAGATGGACTGAAGTCCTTGCGGCCGAAGAGCATGAACTCGAATGCCCCTCCAAAAGCTACCCCAAACGCAAGCTGCTCCCCCGATTAGAGGAGGAGGCATATAAACCTGCATCACCAGCGCACAATACGGCTGACCGACCACCTCATGGCCGCGACAGAGAGGCCTCTAGGCCCTCCACTAGAACCGTACCCCGGCACTGCTCGAAAAGTACGAAGCCACGGGGGAATGCGCCGGACTTGCGAGACATATTGGAGGATAAGGCAAGACAATCAAGATCGATCTACGGATCGCGTGGGCGCCCCACAATGCACGATGACGACCGTTGCGCCGGATACAACAACTCCGGCCGGGTCGAACACAGTAGAGAAAGCTTGCTCGAGCTACATCGTGATATAGCCCAATATAGAGGTGCCGCACACCCTCTATGCTTCACAGATGAAGTAATGGATCATCAAATCCCCGAAGGGTTCAAACCCGTGAATATTGAATCCTATGATGGCACAATGGACCCCGTGGTTTGGATCGAGGACTATCTCCTTCATATCCACATGGCCCGTGGTGACGATCTTCACGCCATCAAATATCTCCCACTCAAGCTTAAAGGACCAGCTCGGCATTGGCTTAACAGCTTGCCAGTAGAATCAATTGGGTGTTGGGAGGACCTGGAAGCCGCATTTCTTGACAACTTCCAGGGCACATCTGTGCGACCACCAGACGCTGATGACCTAAGCCACATAATTCAGCAGCCAGACTAATCGGCCAGACAATTCTGGACACCGTTCTTAACAAAGAAAAATCAAATCGTCGACTGTCCACATGCAGAGGCCCTCACAGCCTTCAAACATAACATCCGCGACGAGTGGCTTGCCCGGCACCTAGGACAGGAAAAGCCGAAATCCATGGCAGCCCTCACATCACTCATGACCCTCTTTTGCGTGGGAGAGGACAGCTGGCTAGCACACAGTAACAACCTCAACAAAAATTCTGGCAGTCCGGATACCAAGGACCGCAATGGCAGGTCGCGTCGCAACAAAAACAAACGCCGCGTTAACGGTGATAACACTGAGGATACGACAGTCAACGCCGGATTCAGAGGCTCCAAACCCGGTCAGCGGAAAAAGCCATTCAAAAGAACTACTCCGGGTCCGTCCAATTTGGACCGAATACTCGACCGCTCTTGCCAGATACACGGCACCCCTGAAAAACCAGCTAATCACACCAACAGGGATTGTTGGGTATTCAAGCAGGCAGGAAAGTTAATTGCCGAAAACAATGACAAGGGGCTGCACAACGATGACGAGGAAGAGACCCGGCCACCGAACAATAGAGGACAGAAAGGTTCCCTCCCACAAGTACGGACGGTGAACATGATATACGCAAACCACATACCCAAGAGGGAGCGGAAGCGTGCACTCAGGGATGTATACGCGATGGAGCCAGTCGCCCCGAAGTTCAACCCATGGTCCTCCTGCCCGATCACTTTTGATCGAAGGGACCACCCCACCAGTATCCGCCACGGCGGATTCGCCGCATTGGTTTTAGACCCAATCGTCGATGGATTTCACCTCACCAGAGTCCTGATGGACGGCGGCAGCAGCCTGAACCTGCTTTATCAGAATACAGTGCGCAAGATGGGCATAGACCCCTCAAGGATTAAACCCACAAAGGCGACCTTCAAAGGCGTCATACCAAGTGTAGAGGCCAATTGTACAGGCTCAGTCATACTTGAAGTGGTCTTCGGATCCCCGGATAACTTCCGAAGCGAGGAGTTAATCTTCGAGATAGTTCCGTTCCGCAGCGGCTATCATGCTCTGCTCGGACGGACCGCGTTTTCAAAGTTCAACGTGGTGCCGCACTACGCATACCTCAAGCTCAAGATGCCAGGCCCTCGAGGAGTAATCACGGTCAACGAAAACACTGAACGCTCCCTCCGAATGAAGGAACACACAACGGCTCTCGCGGCAGAAGTACAGAGCAGCCTCTTAAGGCAATTCTTGAGTCCGGCCGTTAAGCGACCGGACACGGCTAAACGCGCCCGGAGTAACCTACAACAAGACCACCTGGCATGTTCTGAGCACGCGTAGCAATGCGGCCCCAACCCCAGCCCTTGCAAAATTTCAAGACTGGTCCTTTGCGTACATCATTATGCTCTGGAGATACCATGGGCATAGGGGGAGGGGCATGACCACAACAGGCCCAGAGTGCGGCTCAACCACACCAGGGGCTCCCAAGTATGTCATTCTATTTCCTTTTTCTTTTTTCTTACCCGTAGGACTCCGTTCACCAGAGGCCCAGTCCGGCAGTAGACCTGCCGAACTCACGATGCAACAGCCAGGGAAGGAGAAAGGCTACGACGAGTATCCATGTGGTCTCCATTACGAGCATTAAATCTGTTTTATACACCATTCCGCAGCCTACCCCTGGAGGGGGACATGTTTAATAGTCCCATCCCTTGCTTACCGCACTATTTGTATCGCTCTGCATTCATGACAGTATCTCTTGAATAAACAATGCATCGCTTTTTGCCTATAATTGCATTTCTTTCTTATACATATGTTCATTTATGACTTGTTGCATCCGTACACTTTGGTACGGCTAAATACACCAGGGGCTTAAGTTCCCCACATTATGGTGTGATAAGTCTGAACACTTTCACAAGTGCAGCACCCCGAACTTATAGCATTATATGCATCGGCTCCGAATCATGTCTTGGGTCAATAGTTGGGTTTGCCCGGCTCCCATGTTTTGGCACCTTACGTTCCGTTATATCGGCTAAGGTAGCACTGGCAGAACCACTACGATTGTGCCCCAGTTGAGCTGGGCGAGCACCTCAGTGGAGAAAGCTAAAACTGACCGTCATGATGAGGCGAGAGCCGGTCACTGTTTGAGAGGTTTTTTCGAGTCCCTAAAGACTTATGCCGCTTAGAGCGAGAAACCGGCTTTGTCCGGCCCAGGCGTGGATAGCGCCCCGTATTCGGTCTTCCGAACACTAGGGGCTTCGCCAAAATTTAAAATTATAGAATTCTATGGCTAAGTGAGAGTGTTCAAGCACTATAAGTCCGGTTGCCGCGTTCGTTGTGTTGAGCGCCTCCCTAGATGGACCCAAAAATGGGAACAAGAGCGCTCAAGTTTATCCCGAACACCCCAGCACTCGTGGCATGGGGGCTGAAGCCGACGACTTGCCATCTCTCAGATTTGATAAACGGCCGCATATAAGGTAATATTTTAAATCAATAAGTGTTGCTTAGCGCATATGAACAAAGTTTTCAGCGCACAGGATAACAAAATGCGAGTCTACTCAAATATTACATCTTTGGAGCACTCACCCGCAATCATGCAGGCACCCTTTAGGACACTCTTATAATACATCTCGGGTGTGCGATACTCCTTGCCCGTCGGTGGCGCGTCCGTCACAAGCTTATCGGTGTCCATCCTGCCCCAGTGCACCTTTGCACGGGCAAGGGCCCGACGGGCACCTTCAATGCAGGCGGAGTGCTTGACGACTTCAACCCAGGGACACGCATCCACCAGCCGCCGCACCAGGCCGAAGTAGCTCCCAGGCATGGCCTCCTTGGGCCACAGCCGAACTATGAGGCCCTTCATGGCCTGTTCGGCCACCTTGTGGAGCTCGACCAACTACTTCAGCTGGTCGCTAAGGGGCACCGGATGTCCGGCCTCAGCATACTGAGACCAGAAGGCCTTCTCCGTCGAACTCCCCTCCTCGGCTATGTAGAAAGCGACAGCATCGGACATGCTGCGGGGCAAATCTGCGAACGTTCTGGAGAGCTCCGAATCCGGGTAAGTAACAGGTAATTCACTTTCCTAGAGGGACTTGTGGGCATCGGCCTTAGCGGCTTTGGCACTCTCAAGAGCCAATGCAAGCTCGGACTCTCGAGTCTTCGAGTCACGCTCCAAACTCTCATGCTTTTCCACGAGAGCCTGGAGCTCTTGCTGTACCTCCGCCACCCGCGCCTCCTGCTTCTCTCGCTCGGCTCGTTCCGCGGCCGCATTGCATTCAGCCGCGGACACCGCCTCCTTCAGGGTCGCCACCTCGTTCGTGGCCACTGTAGTACCCACGTTATCCTTGTTATTTCTCTTCCAACCAAATCCTTTTCTGTAAGGTACAACTTTAAATACGGTGTTACTCACCTTCCTTGTCCTCGAGCTGCTTCTTGGCACGGCCAAGCTCGCTCTCAGACCGCTCGAGGCTCTGCTTCAAGGTATTGACCTCCGCAGTCAATGCGGCAGAGGTCAGCAGCGCAGCCTGCAATCCCATATTGACACATTTTTTCAGACTCCTGCGTATATCTTTTTAGATCCTCAGTCCGGCTTTTGTTTCCGAACACCGAACCGAGCATCAGGGGCTACTGTCTATGCGGTATTATATTACATATCTTAAAATTCTTACCTCAAAGTCTGTTAGAAGGCTGCTGCAGGCTTCGGTCAGCCCACTCTTGGTGAGCTGAACCTTCTGAATCACCGCACTCATGACAGTGCGGTGTTCTTCTTTGATGGAAGCGCCGTTGAGCGCCTCCAGCAAGCTATCCGGCGCCTCTGGTTGGACGGAGGTCGCCGGTGTCACAGTCTTGCCCTTCTTCCGAAGGGGCCGCCCGCCGGACTCCGGAACCACTGCAGGTTCCGGTGCGGAGTCCGGTGAAAAGTCCGGGAGGTTGCCCTGCGGCACCTCTGGGGCCTCCTCCTCCTGGTGGGTCCCCTCCTGGGATCCCACCTCGACGTCGTCAGTGTCACGGGGGGTGGAGGCGGTCGGAAGGGAATCCATATCCGACGTACCCAAGGACCCGCTCGAAGAAGCGGGAAGATCGTCCTTGGGCGGACTACAGGGTTGTATGCGGCATTAGAAAGACACTATGTCACAAAAAGAAAAATTGTAAATCATCTAGGAGTCCGGATACTTACGATCTCGCCAGGGGCTTGGCCCTTGAGGGCCACTCCTCGTCGCCGTCGCTGACGTTGACGGAACAGTCTAGGGGAAGGGTCCTTCCCTTCTTGGACCCTTCGGCCTCCCTCGTTGGGGAGGCCTTCCTCTTCTTCTCTCCCCCCGCTGGGGGAGAGGCCTCTTTCTTCTCCCCCTCGTCCTCGTGGGAGGAGTCCGCCTCGGAGTCATCGGACGATGAGTCCGATACCACCTGACACCGGGAACTCCTTAGGGTTCCCGTGGCCTTCTTCTTGGCCTTCTTCTCCGGCACCACGTAAAGTGCCGGGACCAGCAGCCCTGTCAAAAGGGCATCCGCTGGATCCTCTGGAAGGGGAGCCGGACAGTTAACCTGTCCGGACGTCTTCTGCCAGGCCTGTTAAAGGTATTGGGAGTTTAGATCCCGCATAGAGTCAAACTATGAAAAACAAGTGTCCCATAAAGGATAACATAGCTTACCTCGCCAGCCGGATGCTGCGTGCTGAATCCGCGATCTTCGGTAGCGGATGCGAGAGCTTCGGCGCCCTTGAAAAGCACCCTCTAGGCAGCTTCGTACGTAGTGTCGAAGAGCTCGCTCAAAGTCCGGTGCTGTGCCGGATCAAACTCCCACAAATTAAAGTCCTGTTGCTAGCAGGGGAGAATCCGGCGGACGAGCATGACCTGGATCACATTGACAAGCTTGAGCTTCTTGTTCACCAGGGTCTGGAGACAGGACTGGAGTCCAGTCAGCTCTTCCGAACTACCCCATAGCAATCCCTTCTCTTTCCAGGAGGTGAGCTGCATGGGGATGCCAGATCTGAATTCGGGGGCCGCTGCCCACTTAGGGTCACGCGGCTCGGTGATGTAGAACCACCCCGATTGCCACCCTTTGATGGATTCCACGAAGGCACCCTCGAGCCAAGTGACGTTGGGCATTTTTCCCACCATGGCGCCTCCACACTCCGCTTGGCTGCCCTTCACAACCTTCCTCTTGACATTGAAGGTCTTTAGCCACAAGCCGAAGTGGGGCTGGATGCAGAGGAAGGCCTCACACACGATGATAAACGCCGAGATATTGAGGATGCAATTTGGGGCCAGATCGTGGAAATCTAGGCCGTAGTAGAACATGAGCCCCCGGACAAAGGGGTGGAGTGGGAAGCCCAGTCCGCGGAGGAAATGGGGAAGGAATACCACCCTCTCATGGGGCCTGGGGGTGGGGATGAGCTGCCCCTCGTCGGGCAGCCGATGCGCGGTGTCACTGGACAGATATCCGGCGCTGTGCAGGTTCTTGATGTGCCCCTCCGTAACGGAGGAGGCCATCCACTTGCCTCCCGCTCCGTACATGGCTGGAGAAGGTCGAGGTGAGATGTGCGGACTTGGGCGCTGGAGCTCGAGTGCGCGGAGATGGATAAGCAAAGGAGGAAGAAGGCATAGGTAAAAAAGGTGGATCCTTATCCCCTTATATATGGGCGGATGAAACTATGCGTCCCTACTAGCCTGGTAAAACTCGCTTATCTCCCAAGCGCCGCAATCAATGGCGCGGTTGGGTTACCCACGTCCGTATTGATGAGGATCCCGGAATAAGGGGAACACGACCTCTGCTTCGACAAGATGTGCCAAGGAAACCGCTTCGCTAAACACACTGAGGTGGTATAATAAAAATGATTCGAGTAAAAGCTTGGTTGTGGTGTGACGTCATGCCACGAAATACGTCAGCAGATTGAAACTTGTGTAAATATTATTCTCTCTATGGTGGTATGTGGAATTTATTTTGCAGAGCCGGACACTATCCTGGTGTTCACAATCTTCCATGAATTATTTGGAGGAGGAACCCGCCTTGCAATGCTGAAGACAATATGCGCGCCAGACACGTCGTCATTGAAGCCTGGTTCAGGGGCTACTGAGGGAGTCCTAGACTAGGGGGTGTCCGGATAGTCGAACTATCATCATCGGCCGGACTCCAAGACTATGAAGATACAAGATTGAAGACTTCGTCCCGTGTCCGGATGGGACTTTCCTTGGCTTGGAAGGCAAGCTTGGCAATACGGATATGTAGATCTCCTACCACTGTAACCGACTCTGTGTAACCGTAGCCCTCTCCGGTGTCTATATAAACCGGAGGGTTTTAGTCCGTAGGACACAACAACAACAACAATCATACCATAGGCTAGCTTCTAGGGTTTAGCCTCCTTGATCTCGTGGTAGATCCACTCTTGTACTACCCATATCATCAATATCAATCAAGCAGGAGTAGGGTTTTACCTCCATCGAGAGGGCCCGAACCTGGGTAAAAACATCGTGTCCCTTGTCTCCTGTTACCATCCGCCTAAACGCATAGTTCGGGACCCCCTACCCGAGATCCGCCGGTTTTGACACCGACAGTAACTCCGATTGGGCTAAAATTTTAACATGACTTTTATCAGGATATTAGCTTTCTTGCAGCGAAAGAAGGGCACCAACCGCGTTATGGGGTGGCCACAAGCCTCCTGGCCGCGCCCTGGATAGGGGGGCACGCCCTTAGGGCTCATGGGCGCCCCTCGGGCATCTTCTCACGTAGATTCTGATTCCCAAAAATCACATATATTCCAAAATAATTCTCCATAAATTTTTATCCCGTTTGGACTTCGTTTGGTATGGATATTCTACAAAACAAAAACATGCAATAAACAGGAACTGACACTGGGGACTGGATCAATATGTTAGTCCCAAAATAGTATAAAAAGTTGCCAAAAGTATATGAAAGTTGTAGAATATTGGCATGAAACAATAAAAAATTTATAGATACGACGGAGACGTATCAGCATTCCCAAGCTTAATTCCTGCTCGTCCTCGATTAGGTAAATGATAAAAAAAGATAATTTTTTATGTGGAATGCTACCTAGCATAATCTTGATCACATAATCTAATCATGGCATGAATATTAAGCCACGAGTGATTCAAAGTAATAGTCTATCAATTGGATATAAATGCATCAATACTCAAGCATCCCAACAAACAATCATGTCTTTCAAAATAACAATGCTAAAGAATGTTATCCCTACAAAATCAATAATCTTGTCATGCTCTATCTTCATCACACAAAGTATTTATGATGCACAACCCCGATGATAAGCCAATCAATTATTTCATACTTTTAATGTTCTCAAGCCTTTTCGAGCCTCACGCAATACATGAGTGTGAGCCATGTATATAACACTATAGGTGAAATAGAATATGATGGTGGAGGTTGTATGGAGAAGACAAAAAAAGGAGAAAGCCTCACATCAACGCGGCTAATCAATGGCCTATGGAGATGCCCATCAGTTGATGTCAATGCAAGGAGTAGGGATTGCCATGCAACGATGCAGTAAGAGCTATAAGTGTATGAAAGATCAAACTAAAAACTAAGTGGGTGTGCATCCAACTTGCTTGCTCATGAAGACCTCGGGCATTTGAGGAAGCCCATCATCGGAAGGTAGAAGCTAAGTTCTATAATGAAAAATTCCCACGAATAACATGAAAGTGATAAATCAAGAGACTCTCTATAGGAAGAACATGGTGCTATTCTGAAGCACAAGTGTGGTAAAAGGATAGTAACATTTCCCCTTCTCTCTTTTTCTCTCATTTTTCATTTTTTTTCTTTTTTTGTTGGGCTCTTTTTTTGCCTATTTTTTTTTCATCCGGAGTCTCATGCCGAGTTGTGGGGGAATCATAGTCTCCATCATCCTTTCCTCACTGGGACAATTCTCTAATAATGATGATCATCACACTTTTATTTACTTGGAACTCGATATTACAACTTGATACAACTAAGACATGATGACTCTATATGAATGCCTCTGGCAGTGTACCAGAACATGCAATGATCTAGCATAGCAAAGATATCAAAAAACGGACAAGCCATGAAAATATCATGCTAGCTATCTTACGATCATGCAAAGCAATATGACAATGAACACTCAAGTCATGTATATGATGATGATGGAAGTTGCATGGCAATATAACTCGGAATGGCTATGGAAATGCCATAATAGGTAGGTATGGTGGTTGTTTTGAGGAATATATAATGAGGCTTATGTGTGATAGAGCGTATCATATCACGGGGTTTGAATGCACCGACGAAGTTTGCACCAACTCTCGAGGTGAGAAAAGGCAATGCACGGTACCGAAGAGGCTAGCAGTGATGGAAGGGCGAGAGTGCATATAATCCATGGACTCAACATTAGTCATAAAGAACGCACATACTTATTGCAAAAGTTTATTAGCCCTTGAAACAAAGTACTAAAATGCATGCTTCTTGGGGGATAGATTGGTAGGAAAAGACCATCGCTCGTCCCCGACCGCCACTCATAAGGAAGACAATAAAAAATAAATCATGCTTTAACTTCATCGCATAATGGGAGACCATACGTGCATGCTTCGGGAATCACAAACCTTAACACCAATATTCTTCCTAAACCAAAATCATTCACTAGTACCTCTCACACATTATCATCTCTATATCGCAAAACTATTGCAAGGAATCAAACATATCATATTCAGTGATCTACAAGTTTTATGTAGGATTTTATGACTAACCATATGAATGACCAATTCCTGTTGACTCTCTAAATAGATATAAGTGAAGCAGGAGAGTTTAATTCTTTCTACAAAAGATTTGCCCACGCTCTAACAAATATAAGTGAAGCAAAAGATCATTCTACAAATGGCGGTTTTCTATGTGTAGATAAACAGGAAACCCAAACTTCAAATGATATAAGTGAAGGACATGAAGTATTCTATAAAGCCATACTAAAAAATATAAGTGAAGTGCAAAGAGCATTCTATAAATCGACCAAGGACTATCACATACCAGCATGGTGCATTATTAAAATAAAAATAAAAAGCACACGACGCTCCAAGATTTACGCATATCATGTGACGAATAAAAATATAGCTCCAAGTAAAATTATCGATGGTCGTTACAAGAAAGAGGGAATGCCTTTCGTGGCATCCCCAAGCTTAGTTGCTTGGGAGTCCTTGAATATTACCTTGGGGTGCCTCGGGCATTCCCAAGCTTGGGGTCTTGCCACTCCTTATTCCTTCATCCATCGTGATCTCACCCAAAACTTGAAAACTTTAATCACACAAAACTTAACAAAACCTTCGTGAGATCCGTTAGTATAATAAAGCAAATCACCACTTTAAGTACTATTGCAAACCCATTCGTATTTTATTTTTGCATTATACCTGCTGTATTATAACTTCTCCATGACTTATACCACTCGATACAATCCACAGTTCCATCAAAACAAGCAAAACAATGCATAAAAAAAGAATCTGTCTATAGAAATCCGAACATTCACCATACTTCTGTAACTCCAGAAATTCTGAAAAATTAGGAAAAAATAAATAATTCGCATTGCAGTACTGTATAAAAATTTCAGAAACGTTTGACATTCCAGAAAAAAAATGTAAATTCATGCGCTACAGCCAAAGTTTCTGTTTTTCCACTGCACATACCAAACAAGCAATCTAATCATCCTAAAGGCAAATCTTGGCACATTATTCGTATAATACAATGGATTTGTACAAGGAGATAATTATTTTTGTTTAAAAGTTTCTGTAATCGAGATTCACAAAGTTTCCATGGGCATGAACAAAGTTCAAGGACGTCCCCCACTTCAACGGTTTTCGTCCTTCTCACTTTCAGCTTTCTTTTTGAAAAGTTTTAGGTTCCCCTCTATATCGTTTTTGTTTTTAAACTTTTTAAAAGTACATAACAGAATAAAATGACTCACTAAAACTTCCGGGTTGCCTCCCTGGCAGCACTTTCTTTAAAGTCATTAAGCTAGGCATAAAGTGCTCAAGTAATTGATCCACCCAGATCCCAAGGTATATCAAAGCCAATTTTAATTAACAATGATTTGTAATTTAGTAGTGAGCACAAAGCAACATATATCATGCAATGACGAAGTCTAATTCTCTTCCTATGCATCGGCATGTCATAAAAGAACAATTCATGCACATCTAGTAAAGGCCAATACATAGCATAAGTAGTTTCTTGCAATTTTATCATGTTGGAAATATAGAGAGGCGGATATGTAGTTCCTCTCTCATAATAATTGCAAGTAGGAGCAGCAAGCACATGCATATTATACTTTCAAAATCATCATGTGTAATGGTAAAATGCAACCCATCAATATAATCCTTAATAAGCGCAAACTTCTCTAATATAGTGTAATTGGGAGAATTCAAAAGGATAACAGGACTATCATGCGTGGGTGAAATAGTGACTATTTCATTCTTAACATAAGTAAATATATAAAGTTCATCTCCATAAGCGTAATTCATATTGACATCATGGCCACAAGCATAGCAAGCATCAATTTCATCAAAAAGGGATATTTCAAAAAAATCCAAGGGATCGTAGCAATCATCATAGCATTCATCCTTCAGTAAGCACGAAGGGAAAGGTAAACAACGTATGAGTTCAAGAGTTACTCTCATTAGAAGGTGGGCACAGGTTGCTAATCCGCTCTTCCTCCTTTTGTTCTTGGTTCTCCTCATCATCTTTTTCATCTATTAAGCTCACAATGTCATGAATTTCTTCTTCCATAGTTTCCTGCAAAATATTAGTCTCTTCTTAGACAGCGGAGACTTCCTCCATAAATTCGTTAATATCGACATTATATTCATAATTCTCATAGCAATATTTGAGTATAGCATAACTTTCAGGTCTATAGATAGCATCATCATAATTTTCACACTTTTCAAACAAAAATTCAGTTTCATAAGCACCCTTAAAAGCAACAAATTCTTCTATTTGTTCGACAACATAGTAATCATATACTATACCATTAGCATAAGAAGCTAAGGTTTCATTATTGTTAAATTTTCACGAAAAAAGGGAAGGTGTGGAGCCTTCATCCTAGAGAAACAAGTATAATCATATCTCAAGCATACCAATGCAACATATGAATTTGATCCCATAAAAGTTTCCCTTTTTGAGTCAAGCGATAATCCCTAAAGTATTCACGTTGATCCAACATGTCTCCCATTATCAAGTTGAATGGGTTTTCTCAGGATTATCAAAGTAGTGTTTAATATTTTTCACATAATGAGCATCGAGGGTTTTAGGAGTTTCCCATCTCCATGAGTAGCAGTACACCTAATTTTTTGGTATTTCGTGTTCCATATACATAACTCAAGATATAAAACAACTTAGAACAGCAAATAAAATCTACTTAGTGATAAAGCAAACAAGCACACATGAGATTATTCACCCTACGCTACTGCTCCCTGGTAATGGCGCCAGAAAAAGGTCTTGGTAACCCACAAGTATAGGGGATCAGTTGTAGCCTTTCTCGATAAATAAGAGTGTCGAACCCAACAAGGAGCTAAAGGTAGGATTTGTATTCCCTTCAAGTTCTATCGACTATCGATACAACTCTACGCGCACTTAACGTTCTCTTTACCTATAATAAGTATGAAACTATAAGTACTTTGTAGGTGTGATTGGATAAGTTTGCAAGATAATAATGAACATGAAAATAAAATTTAGGTGTTGTTTAGATAAAGAAACAATTAAGTTAGTTTAACAAGTGTGGAAAAGTGGTGGAAGGATTTGTGAAATTGTCCCTAAGCAATTGACTACGTTACTAGACCGATAGCAAGTTTTTATATGGGAGAGGCCAATGCTAGCATGTCATGCCTTACTTGGAATTCTATGCACTTATGATTGGAACTATTAGCAAGCTTCTGCAACTACTAACGTTCATTAAGGTAAAACCCAACTGTCGGCATTCTAGGAACGGGGGTCCCCAAACTTGCCTGCCTGCGGCCTGCGGCGTGGCTCGAGCGGTGGCCCAGTACGGCCCATCTTCATCAATGCAAGGCTCAAGACCCTTGCGAGGGGCCAAGCCTCGCGGGTTGGGCGACACAAGACTTCCTCAGGAATGGCCTCGCCAGGCAGGCTCGCGAGGAGGCGGAGAGATCAAGGCAGGGTACGTCGCGAGGTGCTCGTGACTCAAGCCATGACGATCGAGACCAGGCAGACACCAGGCGGGCGCCGGCCGGCGCAGTGTCCTTGTTTCCTCTTTGGTGCAAAGGGGGCAAGCGCATGCGTGGAGTACCGAGGCATCAGGCAAAGGTTGCCATTTCAGTGCAATGAGACCAAGACCAGCAGAGCGGCAGGATGGAGGTCACCGTGGAGCCCAAGATGGCATCATCGCCAGTGCCTTTGGCAGCCGAAGACCAACGTTAGTCAGGATAACTTGTACTAGATGTTCCCCTTCAAAATGGCCGTTGTTGGCGCCCTTCCCGCTCAATATTTGGGAAGAGGACCAGGGCCTCTATATATATATAGGGATAGCCACCACAGCAGAGGGCATCTCATCGAGTGCTCATTAGATCGAGAGGCGACTGAACTCATCCAGGCAGCTCATCGCACCAGCTCAAGAACACCTCTCGTGAGGCAGTTCATCCTTTGTACTGTTCATCATTAGCCCCTGAGGCAATCCACCACAGCACACACTGGAGTAGGGTATTACACCACAACGGTGGCCCGAACCAGTATAAATCTTGTGTCCCTCGTGCCGTTCATCGTTTTAGCTTAGATTCTCGCGAGGCGATCGGGCATGGATTGGTAGGGGGAAGATCTTCACGTGCACCCCAGAGTTCGAACCTTTAGAGTCTGCCGGAACCCAACATCCGACATTTGGCGCGCCAGGTAGGGGTACAACGGAATCTTTCTTCCGCTGTTTCGCATTCGATCTTCCGTCGTGTCCATGGCAGACGCTCGCCGGGCTCGCGCCGAGCGTCGGGCTGTCTCGCCGCCCGCATCGCCCAGACGGCTCCCGTCGGCGGGTGTCCGTGTCGTTCCCCGTCGCCCGCCGCCAACGCCGCCACCGGCCCGGCGGGGAACGAGCAGCAGGCCTCGTCGCTGCATCCTTCGGTGCGGCGGGAAGGCTACACCGCCACCCTGTCGCTGACTCCACCTGGTTCGTCGTCCCACGCCCATCGCTCCCCCACGGACACGCACGCCGTGTTGCTCCTGGCGCGTGAGCTCCAGCACTATTGCCCCGTCGACGACCTCTACGAGGAGTGGCTCGCTCGCATCACCGAGCTCGTCAGCACCGCAGGGGGCTCCCCTGCGCCATCCCTTTAGCTGCCTCACCCTCTGTCCGGCGCGGGTGGTGCAGCCCAGGAGGTGCCTCCGCCACCTCCTCTCCAAGAAGGTGCGCTGGCTCCAAGGCGCATGGCCCCGGACGAGATCCACCGCATCCGGCGCCCGCGCGACAAGAAAGGAGCTACCAAGAGATCCCTCGTCCCCAAGAAGGTGCTCGTGTGCTCCCGGCACCAGTGCGCCATGACCGCATCCCTACGCCACCACGTCAAGACCCCGCGCTGCTCTAGGCAGTGGCGCGCGGGAATCCCCAGGAGCAAGCCCCGCATCAGCAGAGAGCTCTGGTGGCCACTGCAGGCTGCCGCGCCTTCACCACGGAGCTACACAGTGTCGCCTGGCCAGGCAAGTTCAAGCATGACCTGCCTCCTTGCTACAACGGTACTGCCGACCCCGCGGAGTTCCTACAGCTCTACGAGCTAGGCATCAAAGCCGCCAACGGGGGAGAAAAGGTCATGGCAAACTAGTTTCCCATGGCACTCAAGGACGATGCCCGCACCTGGCTCCTGAACCTGCCCCCTGGCACGATCTTCTACTCGGATGAGATGCGCACTCGCTTCATCGCCAACTTCCAGGGCACTCACGACCGTCCGTGGGCTATGGGTGACCTGCACCGCATCAAGCATCAACCCGGAGAGACCTTGCAGAAGTACATCCAGTGCTTCAATAGTGCTCGTCTCAAGATTCCTAGGGTAACCGAGGAGGCCATCATCTCGGCGTTCTCTGATGGCGTCCGCGATGTCAAGATGAAGGAGTTGGCCATCCATGAAGATCTATGTACGTCTCTGGAGTTATTCAACCTGGCGACCAAGTGCGCCAGGGCTGAGGAGGGACGTCTCTCCCATCTCGAGCTCCCAGCAGCAGATCCAGAAGAGAAGAAAGCCAAGGCCAAGGATGTGAAGCGCAAGGGAGCAGCTGTGCTCGCAGCAGAGCCAGACATGAAGCGCGGTCGGGACCAGCCGGAGTCGTCCAAGGGCATCCGTTATTGTGTGTACCACGATCTCCATAGCCACAACACCAACAAATGCCAAGAGCTCAGGGCCGTGCGAGAAGGCCGTGTCGGCCGACGCCCCGAGCACAACGATCGGGGCTACGGCCGAGGCGGAGGAAGTGGTGGAGGATGATGGGACCTCACCAAGGGTGGCGTGACCGGCCTCGCGAGGACCACAGGCAGGACCAGCCTCGTGAGGGGGCCTGGAGGGATCAGCCTCGTGAGGATCGCCCACAAGGCAACGCAGGACTTCCTCCTCTGCCGCCACCACCAAGAAGGAATGACAACCATCATCAGGACGAGGGGGTTGGGGGCTGCCAGGAGCCGCGTGCGATCACTTGCATCTTGGGCGGCACTCAGGCCCCAGCCTCACAACGCATCTTCAAGCAGTTTGCCCGCGAGGTGAATGCAGTCCTCCCCAAGCTTGAGGCCACGCGCCCTCTCAGGTGGTCTGCGTGCGCCATCACGTTCAGCTCAGTGGATCAGCTCAAGTGCGCGGCAACAGCTGGTGTCCTTCCTATGCTCTGTTCCCTAGTCATCAACAATGTGCAAGTTACCAAGACCCTCATCGACGGTGAGGCAGGGCTCAAGGTCCTGTCCGTCGAGATGTTCAACAATCTCCATGTGCCATACGATCAGCTTCAACCAACCAAGCCTTTGTAAGGAGTCACTGATGGTACCACTATCCCGATAGGGCTGGTTCGCCTCCCTGTCACCTTTGGACAATGCAAGAACTACCATACCGAGCCCTGGCATACAATGCCATCCTTGGGTATCCCGCCCTGGCCAAGTTTACGGCAGTGACTCACCATGGCTACAATGTCCTCAAGATGCCAGGAAGTGGCAGAGTCATCACGGTCCCCTGTGAAGAGAAGGATGAGGTGTGCTCTCTCGAGCACGCCTTCCAAGCCGCGTCAATTGAGGACCCAGACAGCAAGAGTAGAAACCTTCCTAAAGCAGCTCCTAAGGAAAAGAAGACATCACCCGACTCAAGGCCTCAGGAGGCAGGTACCTCTGGAGGTGCCATGATGACCCACAAGTATAGGGGATCTATCGTAGTCCTTTCGATAAGTAAGAGTGTCGAACCCAACGGGGAGCAGAAGAAAATGATAAGCGGTTTTCAGCAAGGTACTCTCTGCAAGTACTGAAATAAGTGGTAACAGATGGTTTTGTTATAAGATAAATTATAACGAGCAACAAGTAACAAAAGTAAATAAAATGCAGCAAGGTGGCCCAATCCTTTTTGTAGCAAAGGACAAGCCTGGACAAACTCTTATAATAGGAAAAGCGCTCCCGAGGACACATGGGAATATCGTCAAGCTAGTTTTCATCACGCTCATATGATTCGCGTTAGGTACATTGATAATTTGACATGTCGGTGGCCGGTGCTTGGTTGCTGTTCTTACTTGAACAAGCATCCCACTTATGATTAACCTCTATTGCAAGCATCCGCAACTACAACAAAAGTTTTAAGGTAAACCTAACCATAGCATGAAACATATGGATCCAAATCAGCCCCTTATGAAGCAACGCATAAACTAGGGTTTAAGCTTCTGTCACTCTAGCAAAACCATCATCTACTTATTACTTCCCAATGCCTTCCTCTAGGCCCAAATAATGGTGAAGTGTTATGTAGTCGACGTTCACATAACACCACTAGAGGTTAGACAACATACATCTTATCAAAATATCGAACGAATACCAAATTCACATGACTACTAATAGCAAGACTTCTCCCTTGTCCTCGGGAACAAACGTAATTACTCAGAAAGAATATTCATGTTCATAATCAGAGGGGTAATAATATGCATAAAGGATCTGAACATATGATCTTCCACCAAATAAACCAACTAGCATCAACTACAAGGAGTAATCAACACTACTAGCAACCTACTAGCATCAATCCCGGACTTGGAGACAAGAATTGGATACAAGAGATGAACTAGGGTTTGGAGATGAGATGGTGCTGGTGAAGATGTTGATGGAGATTTCCCTCTCCCGATGAGAGGAGCGTTGGTGATGATTTCCCCCTCCCGGAGGGAAGTGTCCCCGGCAGAACAGCTCTGCCGGAGCCCTAGATTGGTTCCGCCAAGGTTCCTCCTCGTGGCGGCGGAGTCTCGTCCCGAAAGGTTGCCTTATATTTTTTTCTCATTGAAAGACTTCATATAGGAGAAGATGAGCGTCGAAGAGCTACCAGGGGGCCCACGAGGTAGGGGGGCGCGCCCTAGGGGGGGGAGCCCCCCACCCTCGTGAGCAGGGTGTGGGCCCCTTGGCCTTCATCTTTGGCGATGATTTTTCTTTATTTATTTTAAGATATTACGTGGAGTTTCAGGACTTTTGGAGTTGCGCCGAATAGGCCTTCAATATTTGCTCCTTTTCCAGCCCAGAATTCCAGCTGCCGGCATTCTCCCTCTTCATGTAAACCTTGTAAAATAAGAGAGAATAGCCATAAGTATTGTGACATAACGTGAAATAACAGTCCATAATGCAATAAATATTGATATAAAAGCATGATGCAAAATGGACGTATCAACTCCCCCAAGCTTAGACCTCGCTTGTGCTCAAGCGAAAAGCCGATAACAATAAATATGTCCTCATGTTTAGAGGTAGAGGCGTTGATAAAAATAAAATACGGACATGAATGCATCATGATTATTTCCATAATAGCAACATATATAGATTTTGTCATATGATTACTTATGTTCAAGTGATGATCTTTTCACAAAGCCAAAGTATGAATCAGAAACCTTATTGAGCACCAACAAATTATAACCTCAGTCATTGAAGCAATTGCAATTTATCATAACATCGGAAAGAGTCTATGTCATAGCTTAAAAGCAAGTCCACATACTCAACTATGACTTAGTCCTTCATAATTGCTAACACTGACGCAATACTTGTGGTTCCGGAGTCTTAACCGGACACAGATAAAGATAGGGGCTTATAGTTTTGCCCCACAACCTTTTACCTCAAGGGTAATGTCAACAATAATAATTCATGCTCCCCTACATCCAATTAGATATATATATATATATATATATATATATATATATATATATCATTTTCTTTCCAACATGCTGAGCTTGCCGGAGGATAAAATAAAAAAGGAAAGGTGAAGATCACCGTGACTTGCATAAGGTAGAGGATAATAATAAAAGATAGGCCCTTCGTAGAGGGAAGCAGAGATTGTCATGCGCGTTTAGGGTTGATGCACAAAATCTTAATGCAAAAGAATGTCACTTTATATTGCCCCTTGTATGTGGACCTTTATTATGCAGTCCGTCGCTTTTATTACGTCCACAATAAGTTCGTACAAAGCTAATTTTCTCCGCACTAATAAGTCATGCATATTTAGAGAGAAATTTTTATTGCTTGCACCGATGACAACTTACTTGAAGGATCTTACTCAATCCATAGGTAGATATGATGGACTCTCATGGCAAAACTGGTTTAAGGGTATTTGGAAGCACAAGTAGTATTTCTACTTGGTGCTGAGAATTTGGCTAGCATGAGGGGGAAAGGCAAGCTCAACATGGTAGTGGATCCATGAAAGCATATTTTATCTCAGATGTAAGAAAACATAACTCATTATGTTGTCTTCCTTGTCCAACCTCAACTCTTTAGCATGTCGTATTTTAATGAGTGCTCCCAATCATAAAAGATGTCAATGATAATATATCTATATGTGAAACCTCTCTTTCCTTATTACTTCCTATTAATTGCAACGATGACCAAAGCTATATTTGCCAACTCCCAACAACTTTTAATCATCGTACTCTTTCTATGTGAAGCCATTACTTTTAATAAGATCAATATGAACTCTTTGATTCTTTTTATTCTTTTTCTTCTATTCACCCAAGATCATGGCGAAATAATCAAGCCCTTGACTCAACACTAATCTTTATTATATAGCTCATGGACTCGATTACAAAGAAGGATCATAAAGCAAAACTCAAAACTAGATCATGCCATAACTTTATTCTACTAAATCAAGATACTACTAATAGGATCGAACTAAGAAAAAGGGTAAAGATAGGAGTTGTGATGGTGATACGATACCAGGGCACCTCCCCCAAGCTTGGCAGTTGCCAAGGGGAGTGCCCATACCCATGTGATTATATCTCCTTCTTTGTTGTTGGCGGTGGAGGTGTTGTTGATGATGCAGGCTTATCGTCCACCTTCCATGGCATAGGCTCACCATCATAGAAGGATGATCGAGTCTCCGGAATCCTGAAATCTGCAGCCAAACTCATCCTTTTGAATCTATATTCATACTCACAGTTTTGGTTTTGCAGATCATAGATTTGGGCTTGGAGGTGCTCGATCTTCTCATGTAGCTTGAAGATGGCCTCCTCGGTGTTCTTGGCATCCGACTCGTAGTTGTTGGTGAACTCCGCGAGCATCTTGTGGCTAGCGTTGATTCGACGCTCCACCATCCCCTGGCACTTGAAAACTTGTTGCTCCATTGCTTCGAGCCTCGACTCCACGCTTCCGGTTCCCTTCTCGAAGAACTTGTCCTTGGAAGCACTTGGGGTCGTCATGATGATCTAGACCAGTCAGAAAAACAACTTGAAACAAGAACATGGGAGATTTGCGTGATACGAGAGTCAAAACCTTCAGGAGAATATATAATGAATTTTTACCGACCAAAATACGTATCGTGCAAGAAAACGGAGTTCGGAGGGCACACGAGGTGCTCACGAGGTAGGGGGGCGCGCACAGGGGGTAGGGCGCGCCCTCCACCCTCGTGGAGGCCTCGTGTCATCCCCGGACTGCTACTTATTTTTCTATTTTTCTAAATATTCCAAAATGGAGAAATATTGCCTTAAAAATTGTTTTGGAGTCGGTTTACTTACCATACCACATACCTATTCCTTTTCAGAGTCTGGAACTATCTGGAAGGTGTCCCTTATGTATTCTTCCGGGGTTACGGTTTCAATAATATTGGTTTCAACATTTATAGGATTACCTGAGATATAGTGTTTGATCCTTTGACCGTCACCACCTAATTTGTGCCTTCAAAGTTGTTGAATTTTATGGCACCAGAACGATAGACCTCCTCGATAACGTAAGGGCCTTCCCATTTAGAGAGAAGTTTTCCTGCAAAAAATCTTAAACGAGAGTTGTATAGCAATACATAATCACCTACATTAAACTCACGCTTTTGTATCCTTTTGTCATGCCATCTTTTAACTTTTTATTTAAACAACTTGGCATTTTCATAAGCTTGGGTTCTCCATTCATCAAGTGAGCTAATATCAAATAACCTCTTCTCACCGGCAAGTTTGAAATCATAGTTGAGCTCTTTAATAGCCCAATATGATTTATGTTCTAGTTCGAGAGGTAAGTGACAAGCTTTTCCATAAACCATTTTATAAGGAGACATACCCATAGGATTCTTATATGCAGTTCTATAGGCCCACAATGCGTCATTCAGTTTCTTGGACCAATTCTTTCTAGACCTATTAACATTCTTTTGCAAAATTAATTTGAGCTCTCTATTGCTCAATTCTACTTGACCACTAGAGTGCGGGTGATATGGAGATGCAATTCTATGATTAACGTCATATTTAGCAAGCATCTTACGGAAAGCACCATGAATAAAATGTGAACCACCATCAGTCATAAGATATCTAGGGACTCCAAACCTCGCAAAAATAACTTCCTTAAGCATTTTAATAGAGGTGTTATGATCAGCACTACTAGTTGGAATAGCTTCTACCCACTTAGTAACGTAATCAACAGCAACTAAAATATGTGTATATCCATTAGAGGCAGGAAAAGGTCCCATATAATCAAAGCCCCAAACATCAAATGGTTCAATAACAAGTGAATAATTCATAGGCATTTCTTGACGTCTACTAATATTACCAATTCTTTGACATTCATCGCAAGACAGAACAAACTTACGAGCATCCTTGAAGAGAGTAGGCCAATAAAAACCAGACTGCAATACCTTATGTGCAGTTCTATCTCCAGCGTGGTGTCCTCCATAAGCCTCGGAGTGACACTTGCGTAGGATCTGTTCCTGTTCATGCTCAGGTACACAACGTCTAATAACACCATCTACTCCTTCTTTATAAAGATGTGGTTCATCCCAAAAGTAATGTCACAAATCATAGAAAACCTTTTCTTTTGCTGGTATGTGAAGCTAGGTGGTATAAATTTAGCAACAATATAATTAGCATAATTAGCATACCATGGGGTGCTACGAGAAGTGCTTATGACATTTAATTGTTCATCAGGAAAGCTATCATCAATAGGTAGTGGGTCATCAAGAACATTCTCTAACCTAGATAAGTTGTCTACCACAGGGTTCTCAGCTCCTTTTCTATCAACAATATGCAAATCAAATTCTTGTAGAAAGAGAACCCACCTAATGAGTCTAGGTTTTGCATCTTTGTTTTCCATAAGATATTTAATAGCAGCATGATCAGTGTGAATAGTTACTTTAGAATCAACAATATAGGGTCTGAATTTATCACAAGCAAATACAACTGCTAAAAGTTCCTTTTCGGTAGTAGCATAATTTCTTTGAGCATTGTCTGGAGTCTTACTAGCATAATGGATAACATTTAATTTCTTATCAACTCTTTGCCCTAGAACAGCACCTACAACATAATCACTAGCATCACACATAATTTCAAAGGGTAAATTCCAATCAGGTGGCTGAACAACAGGTGTAGAGACTAATGCTTTCTTAAGTATTTCAAATGCTTCTACACAATCATCATCAAAGATAAATGGTACATCTTTTTGTAATAAATTAGTCAGAGGTCGAGAAATTTTTAAGAAGTCCTTAATGAACCTCCTATAAAATCCGGCATGACCAAGGAAGCTTCTTATACCTTTGATGTCCTTGGGACATGGCATCTTTTCAATATCATCAACCTTGGCTTTATGAACTTCAATACCTCTTTCAGAAACTTTGTGCCCCAAGACAATACCTTCATTAACCATAAAGTGGCACTTTTCCCAATTCAAGACAAGATTAGTTTCTTCACATCTCTGCAAAACTCGAGCAAGATTGCTCAAGCAATCATCAAAAGAGGAACCATAGATGGAAAAGTCGTCCATGAAAACCTCACAAATCTTTTCGCAAAAGTCAGAGAATATAGCCATCATGCATCTTTGAAAGGTAGCAGGTGTATTACATAAACCAAAAGGCATACGTCTATAAGCAAAAGTACCAAAAGGGCTTGTAAAAGTAGTCTTTCATTGATCTTTAGCCGACATAGGTATTTGAGAGAAACTAGAATAACCATCTAGAAAGCAATAATGTGTATGTTTGCATAACCTTTCTAGCATTTGATCAATAAAAGGTAAGGGGTAATGATCTTTCTTAGTAGCCTTATTTAATTTGCGGAAATCAATTACCATCCTATAACCTGTGATAATTCTTTGCGGAATCAATTCATCTTTATCATTAGGGACAACAGTAATACCTCCCTTCTTAGGGACACAATGGACAAGACTTACTCACTGACTATCAGCAACGAGATAAATTATACCTGCCTCCAGAAGCTTGAGTATTTCTTTTCTTACCACTTCTTTCATTTTAGGATTCAAACGTCGTTGAGGATCACGAACTGGCTTGGCATCCGCTTCCAAATTTATTTTATGTTGACATAGAGTGGGACTGATGCCCTTAAGATCATCCAGAATATATCCAATAGCGGCACGGTGCTTCTTTAGAGTTTTCAATAATCTTTCTTCTTCATGCTCTGAAAGGTTAGCACTAATAATGACAGGATATATTTTCTTTTCATCAACATAAGCATATTTAAGATTATCAGGCAACTGTTTAAGCTCAAACACGGGATCACCCTTGGGTGGAGGAGGATCCCCTAGGATTTCAACAGGCAAATTGTGTTGCAGAATAGGTTCTTGTTTAAAGAATACTTCATCTATTTCCCTTCTTTCATTCATGAACATATCATTTTCATGGTCTAGAAAATAGTGTTCTAAAGGATCACTAGGAGGTACAGCAATAGAAGCAAGACCAATAATTTCATCCTTACTAGGCAATTCTTCCTCACAATGTTGTTTACTAAATTTAGAGAAATTAAAAACATGAACTATATCATCCAAGCCAACAGTAACAACATTCTTTTCGCAGTCTATCTTAGCATTAACAGTATTCAAGAAGGGTCTACCAAATATAATGGGACAAAAGCTATCTTGTGGAGAACCAAGAACAAGAAAATCAGCGGGATATCTGGTTTTCCCACACAAGACTTCAACATCTCTAACAATTCCTACTGCAGATATAGTATCTCTATTGGCAAGTTTAATTGTAACATCAATATCATGCATAATTTCTTCCTACAAGGTAATAGGTATAACACTAGCACTAGCACCCATATCACATAAACCATGATAACAATGATCTCCTATTTTAACAAAAATAACAGGCACGCCTACCACAGGTCTATGTTTATCTCTAGCACATGGTTTAGCAATTCTAGCAGTTTCACCACTGAATTGAATAACATGCCTATCAATATTATCAGACAAGAGATCTTTAACAATAGCAATATTGGGTTCTACTTTGACTTTCTCAGGAGGTGTATAAGTTCTAATATTGCTTTTACGAACAACAGTTGAAGCTTTAGCATGATCCTTCATTCTAACAGGGAAAGGTGGTTTCTCAACATAAGAAGTGGGAAGAATAGGATCATTATAAGTGATAGTCTTTTCTTCAACTTTAATTGGTGCAGCTACTTTTACTTCTATGGGAGGATGATATTTAAACCACTTCTCATTGGGGAGATCAACATAAGTAGCAAAAGATTCACAGAAAGAAGCTACTATCTCAGAGTCAAGTCCATATTTAGTGCTAAACTTACAGAAAATATCGATATCCATAAAAGATTTAACACAATCAAACTTAGGTGTCATACCTGACTCCTTACCTTCGTCGAGGTCCCAATCTTTAGAGTTTCATTTGATTCTATCCAATAAATTCCATCTAAATTCAATAGTCTTCATCATAAAAGAGCCAGCACAAGAAGTATCGAGCATGGTGCGATTGTTATCAGAAAGCCGAGCATAAAACTTTGCATAATTACTTCTCTTGAGAGCTCATGATTGGGGCATGAATATAACATTGATTTAAGCCTCCACCAAGCTTGAGCGATGCTTTCTCCTTCGCGAGGTCAAAAATTATATATATAATTGCGATCATGATGAACAAGATGCATAGGGTAATACTTTTGATGAAATTCCTATTTCAATCTTTTATAGTTCCATGATCTCATATCATCACATAGCCTATACCATGTCAATGCATCTCCCTTCAAAGATAAAGGGAAGGCCTTCTTCTTAACAACATCATCGGGTATACCTACAAGCTTAAGTAGTCCACAAACATCATCCACATATCGTAGATGTTCATCAGGATGCTTTGTTCCATCTCCTGTAAAAGTGTTAGCTAGCAGTTTTTCCATCATACCCGAAGGAATCTCAAAAGGAGTTTCAGTTTCGATAGGTTCAGTAGGTTCAGTAGGTTGAGGAGCAACTCTTTGCTCTACTGGACGGGGTGAAGATACCCCGAACAAGCCCCTCAAAGAATTACTTTCCATAGTAACAAGTGACAAAAAATTTTAGCACACTAAATAAAATTTTCCTTACCGAATTCCACCTACCAAAGGCGCTTCACTCCCCGGCAACAGCGCCAGAAAAGAGTCTTGACGACCCACAAGTATAGGTGATCTATCGTAGTCCTTTCGATAAGTAAGAGTGTCGAACCCAACGAGGAGAAGAAGGAAATGATAAGCGGTTTTCAGCAAGGCATTCTCTGCAGGTACTGAAATAAGTGGTAACAGATGGTTTTGTGATAAGATAAATTGTAACAAGCAACAAGTAACAAAAGTAAATAAAGTGCAGCAAGGCGGCCCAATCCTTTTTGTAGCAAAGGACAAGCCTGGACAAACTCTTATAATAGGAAAAGCGCTCCCGAGGACACATGGGAATATCGTCAAGCTAGTTTTCATCACGCTCATATGATCGCGTTCGGTACTTTGATAATTTGATATGTGGGTGGACCGGTGCTTGGGTGCTGTTCTTACTTGAACAAGCATCCCACTTATGATTAACCTCTATTGCAAGCATACGCAACTACAACAAAAGTGTTAAGGTAAACCTAACCATAGCATGAAACATATGGATCCAAATAAGCCCCTTACGAAGCAACGCATAAACTAGGGTTTAAGCTTCTGTCACTCTAGCAACCCATCATCTACTTAGTACTTCCCAATGCCTTCCTCTAGGCCCAAATAATGGTGAAGTGTTATGTAGTCGACGTTCACATAACACCACTAGAGGTTAGACAACATACATCTTATCAAAATATCGAACGAATACCAAATTCACATGACTACTAATAGCAAGACTTATCCCTTGTCCTAGGAACAAACATAATTACTCACAACGCATATTCATGTTCATAATCAGAGGGGTAATAATATGCATAAAGGATCTTAACATATGATCTTCCACCAAATAAACCAACTAGCATCAACTACAAGGAGCAATCAACACTACTAGCAACCTACAAGCACCAATCCCGGACTTGGAGACAAGAATTGGATACAAGATATGAACTAGGGTTTGGAGATGAGATGGTGCTGGTGAAGGTGTTGATGGAGATTTCCCTCTCCCGATGAGAGGAGTGTTGGGTGACGATGGTGATGATTTCCGCCTCCCGGAGGGAAGTGTCCCCGGCAGAACAGCTCTGCTGAAGCCCTAGATTGGTTCCGCCAAGGTTCCACCTCGTGGCGGCGGAGTCTCGTCCCGAAAGGTTGCCTTCTATTTTTTCTCATCGAAAGACTTCATATAGGAGAAGATGAGCGTCAGAGAGCTACCAGGGGGCCCACGAGGTAGGGGGGCACACCCCAGGGGGGTCGCCCCCCACCCTTGTGAGCAGGGTGTGGGCCCCCTGGCCTTCATCATTGGCAACGATTTTTCTTTATTTATTTTAAGATATTCCGTGGAGTTTCAGGACTTTTGGAGTTCCGCAGAATAGGCCTTCAATATTTGCTCCTTTTCCAGCCCAGAATTCCAGCTGCCGGCATTCTCCCTCTTCATGTAAACCTTGTAAAATGAGAGAGAATAGCCATAAGTATTGTGACATAATGTGAAATAACAGCCATAATGCAATAAATATTGATATAAAAGCATGATGCAAAATGGACGTATCACGCCACATCGGGATCTACGCCCATCCAAGGGGTGCCACCCTCCGTCGCATAGGAAGGCGCGCCCGACGCCCTCCTTGGGCAAGGCTCGGGGGCTCTCTTCTATGGAGCCACTGACTTTGCCAAGATCACGAGGGAGGTGCTCGGGTACCGCTTGGAGGCGTGCTTCGTGGCACTTTTCCCTCAGGAAGGCGTGAGGCAAAGAGGGCCCAACCCTCAGGATTTCATCACCAAGCTCGCTCAGGAGTTGCAGGAATCGAGAGTCATGCGCGACAATCGCCGCCTGCCTAGCGTAGCTCCCCATCCAGGCGAAGATGGTGGGCTGCGCGTCTGCATTTACTACCTAGGGCCCAATCGAGTCGCGTCTCAGGAGTGCTTCTGGACTTCGCGCGTGGGGCATTGCATGGGTCCACCTCACAGCTACGTTCGCATGCCCTTCGGCCTGCCAAACGCGGCTGCTATCCACCAGCGCCTGATGAGGAGCATTCTGGAAGCTCAGGTGGCCAAGCATCGCGCGCTCCTGGAGGAAATGGAGATGGACCACGCCGTGCCGACCGGACCTCCCGAGCCTCCCGAGGCTCAGAGCTCCTAGGGCTCATGAGGATTGGCTTCTTCACCATGCATTGTCAGCTACTCCAACACTCGCTCTGCAATGGTATCAGGTGATTTATTTCAAGTTTCGTATCAGCTGGGAGTGCCCTCAGGGCCGCATCATTCCCAGGTCGCGTGGGTCTGTCCCAGCGGCATGTATCCATTTTGCTTATGTCTTCAGCTTACCTTGTTGGGGGCGCCCCTCGGGCTACATCATCCCCAACCCGCTCAGGCCTGATCCAGTGGCGTGTGCCTTTCTCTACATCTAGCTAAGTTGATTTGCTTCTTCATGGTTAACCTGCTCGAGATAATCGCCTGCTCGATTGAAATCTACCTTTGGATCCGCTCGCTCTGGCACGGCGCTTGCGCATGGGTCCGGCCCTGAAATGTCGACAAATTTGAGTGGTCGAGCTCTGGCAGCGGCAACCCCGCAAAGCGCTACCTCACATGGCCCTTAGTGCCTCAATCACTCCCTCGGAGCAACCACTGGCTAGCTGGCAACCGTTAAGGTAGTCCTTGTTTTCCTCGTGCTGGTGTACAAGATCCACGTAAGGAATAGCATGGGGGGCGTCGTGGGCTCTCTCTCTCTCTCCCGTGCGACCCGCTCGCGTGTTAAAAGGGGGCGCCTGAGCATCGCGACTCAGGAGCTCTTACTGGCTCTCCAGCCCTCACCTCCTGGCCTTGACCCACGACATCGCGACCTGTCATACTAGCGGCGGCTGAGCTTGCTCGAGGGCCGGGACCTGAGGACGTAGAGCATGAAAGAAAGTGCAGGGAAGAGGGAAGAAGCTCACGAGGACCCAACCCAGCGACACCCCAGCTGCCAGCGCGCAGGCCCGGCACCTCGCTGAAGAACTACTCCAAGCTCATGAGATAAGTCGCGCCCCTGGAAAAGCTAAATCAACGCGGCGCTAAACCCTTGTCAGGACCCCGACTCAATGCCACATCGATCTAGCATGTAACACCTCATATCACTTTGCGGCCTCACGCACGGTATTCCCACGGGTGTCGCCTTACCTTTACCCGGGACCGTTTGCACCTTTTGGCACACGTATATGACCGTGTCGCTAGCATCCATATGATAAGGAGCCCGGGCTGACATGGCTAGTCGTAAACCCAAAGTGGCACAAACTTACAGGGACAGGCATCCATGAGCCAGCATCGAACGTGTCGGTCATCAGCGAGTGAATCCAGGCTGTAGCACTGGGCTAGCAGGACTCCGGTGAACCGGGCTGTAGCGGGCTAACAGGACTCCGGTATTCATCGCGTGACATTTCCCCGAAGGGACAGACACAGGAACGAAGAAGGACACATGCCGGCCAGCCTAAGTGTTCCGGAGCAGTAGCAAGCTACCATGGCTCGGTGGAAACACTAGGAGACATTTCCCGGTAAGAGAGGCTACTAAAGATAAACAACTAGATAGTCAGATCCCACACATACCAAGCATTTCAATAACATACACACAATATGCTCGATATGTGCAATACAACATGGCATCAAAAAATGACTCTACGACTCAGTAGTTTATTCAATAGGCTTCGAGGAGCGAGATATTACAATCATGGGTCTCATGACCCAACACTCAGAGCATAGAAGTCAAAACACAAGCGGAAGCTATCATGTCTGAGTACAGACATCTATAAATGAAAAAGGCTAAGAAGCCTGACTATCTACCAGATCCTGCCGAGGGCACAAGATCGTAGCTGAGGTAACAAGCTAAACGTCGAAGTCCACGCGGAACTACTAGTGAGACTGAAGTCTCTCTGCAAAAACATAAATTAGGCAAACGTGAGTACAAATGTACCCAGCAAGACTTACATCAGATCTATCTACATATGCATCATTATCAACAAGGGGGTGGTGGGGTTTAACTGCAGCAAACCAGCTTTGACTCGGTGGCTATCCTGAACTACGACTGCAAGTAACTCTTTTGAGGTGGCGCACACGAGTCCACATATTCACCATATCAATACACCACTATGGATCTGCTCCGGTCTCCCTACGAGAACGCCATCCATAGCACTCATGCTTATCTTGCGTATTTTAGAGTATCCACTTTCACTTGTCTATGAACTGTACAAGGGGTCCAAGTTTCCATATCCGAGGAATCCGGCTATTCGAATAGATAATGATAACCCTGCAGGGGTGTACTTCTTCACACACGCTTTCGCCACTTATCGCCCTGTACACGTCATGTACCTCGGCAACCTTCAAGCGGAAGCCGGGCGAGGGAGTCGGCCACGACCTGACTAACCGAACAAGTCTCTAGTCCAGGTTTATCGCCTATTCGGGTTCCATCCGCAAGGAGATCCGGCCGGGGTGTCGCTTACGGCCCCAAACGATGTGAGCAGGGTTCCCAAGCCCACCATCCGGGTGCTACTTGGTACACCGGGCCACTGTGCCTAGTCTGTCCCAAGCCCACCTGTACTGGGTGCCACTTGGTAGACTACTAACACTACCTACAAACACCAGAAACTAGTTGCAACTCCTGGACAAAGATCAAGTTGATTAATAAGTCGAGAGAGCTTGGAGCGCCCGGAGCCCAATGTGTGGTAGTAACTGATCATGGATCACAAACACAGAACTCAGTTCCTGGATACGACTGCAATGAGACAACCCACCATGTACTCCTACATGGCCTCTCACCGCTACCTTTACCAAATCGTGTTCACACACTTAGCTCACACAGTAGGACATGTTCACACGCCTCTGATTCATCCCCAATGAATCAGACCTGACTCAACTCTAAGCAGTAGCAGGCATGACAAACAAGCATGAATGAGTAGGCACATCAGGGCTCAAACAACTCCTACTCATGCTAGTGGGTTTCATCTATTTACTGTGGCAATGACAGGTCATGCAAAGGATAAAGGGGTTCAGCTACCGCAGCAAGTAACAAATATATCGTTGTTGTCCTAATGCAGTAAAAGAGAGCAGGAGTGAGAGAGTGGGATTTTATCGGAATGAACAAGGGGGTTTTGCTTGCCTGGCACTTCTGAAGATAGCATTGAGTCTTCATTAGTGTCAACGATCACATCATCGGTACAACGTCTACCGAGGGGGAACAACACCGGCAAATACAGAAGAAACACGATCAATGCAATGCACAATATGATGCATGCTATGACATGGCAATATGAATGTGTTTTGGGCTAATGCACCTAGCTATGATTTAAATGAAGTTGGTTTGAATACATGATTCAAATTCCAACTCCATATATGATTATTTAAATGCCCTTTAATTGATTTGTGTTAAACAGCAGCTATAAGTTGTTCTAACATGCATGAAAATGGTACAGATGGATTCCTTGAATTTTTCTGATAATTTTTCATATATAAATTATTTCATTTGGAGTTACGGTTAATTTTCTATGATTTATTGAAGTTTTAGCTATTTCTGGAATTTTCCTGATTATAATAAATCCAGAAAATGATTTATGGCGTCAGCACCACGTCACTGTGACGTCAGCAGAGTCAACTGGGCGTCCTAGGTCAAACCTGACGTGCGGGGTCCACACGTCAGTGACACAGGAACTAATCCCGGTCAAACCCAGTGCTGACTGGGGTTTGACCAGGGGTGGGGCCCACTGTCAGTGGCTGTAGGTTGATTAACCAGCTGGGTTAGCTCCTAATGACGGAGCCACGTCAGCTCCCGCCGGAGTTTTGCCGGCGACGACCACAGAGCACGGCGGGGGCACGCCGGACTTGCGCTAGGGGCATCGGATTCGCGCGCTGAGGGCACCAGGGCATAGCCCTCGCTCTTGCGCATCCAGAGAGCCAAATGGGAGGGGCTGGGGTGGATCATGCTCGCCGGAGTCGAGCTCGTGGCGGCGGACGGAGCTACGGGTGGGTGCGGGGTTGGCGCTGCGGCTTGCAAACGAGCCGGCTGTCACGCTAGTTCGGCTCTACGGAACGTTGCGAGCGCAACGGGCGCACGCACGGGACCAAAAGGTCACCGAGGCTTTGCCGGCGACGAGCGCGGGCGGCGGCGGGTTTCGGTCGTTGGCAAGGCAGCAACTACGGCGTGCAAATGAGAGAATGGAAAGGGGGAGAAGGAAGAGGAGCTCACGGGGAGTTGGCCGGTGCAGACGACGGGGCCGGGGAAGCGTCGGAGCGAGCGGGACGGCGAGGCGGATCTCCGGCGGCCGAGGACGGGGAAAACGTCGGGGGCGGCGTTCCGGGGCTCTTCTGGTCGCGTGAGACGACGAGGAGGACGAGGGAGGACCGGCGGAGCTCGAGGGCGTGTCGGAGAGGCTTCGGGATGGCTTCGGCCGCGCGAGCGCTGGTCGGCGGCGACGGGCTCCGTTCGGTCGCGGGAGGGAGAGGGAGCAGAGGGGGATAGGGACGGAGGGAAGGAGCAAGGAGAGTGAGAGAGGGAGCCAGGGGCTGCGTGGCGTCGCGGGAGGCGACCAGGGGAGGGGGAGGCAGCCAGGCAGGGAGGAGGTGGCCGGGGCGCGTGGCCGCGTGCGCCGGGCGCGTGCCCGTCCTCCTGGCAGGGAGGAAGACGACACGGGGAGGTGGCGGTGGTGGGCTGGGCCAGGCCTCAGCCACAGTGCTGGGCCAGCTGGGCTGAGAGGTGAGCACCAGGTAGTCCTCTGCTCTTTCTATTTCTGTTTTTATTTATCTATTTTGTTCTGTGTTGTTTTAGTTTAGTAAAATACTAAACCATTTTATAAAATCCTGAAAATAGTTATGTGGCTAGAACTAAAATATACCAAACCACATAAAATGTTCCAGTAATTATTGGACATATATTATTTATATATCAAATATATATCCAATGCAAATAGTTATTGAATTAATTCAAAGGCCCAAAATAAATGTTTCAGTCACTCCAAAAATATTGGTTTGCATTTATTCTTGCCAATATTTTTCAAAGCTGAAAAGGAACATTTCCTTGGAAACATTTGAAGCAATTTTTAATGTTGATCATCATTTTTTTAAATGACTTCTGAGGCTCTGCAATTCCCGAATTCAAATTTAAAGAAATTTTGACATGATGCATGACTGCAATGCCACTAGTTACAAGCAAGCTCTAGGGCTGTGACAACTCACCCCCACTAAACAAGAATCTCGACCCGAGATTCAAGTGTAGGTTAAGACGATGGGAAACGCAACCTAACACAATCTTCACGATCCAGGTTGCCCTTCATAGGAACATTGATTCGATCACCATCATTGTGTTGATGTCTTGCTCTGAGAACTCTAGCTAATCATGACAAGAAGAGGAAAGGAAAACTCTAGAAGGCTCGATCTTCTCGAAGACCGAACAACTCGCGAAATGAGACGTAGAACTATCTCTCGGGTTGAGACACGAGATACACATCAAGAGGGGTGGAAAGAAACGGATGACGAAGGTTCACTAGGTGGACAATAATTCCAGACTTAAAAAGGTGGTAAACGATTGTTAACGTAGCGAGGAGTTGAGTTGCCGTGATACCACAACGAGACACCTTAGGGATGGTGACTCGTAGATATATCCCCTTAAGTGGCAAAAAGAATTACCTTTGATTCAGAGATCATTGAAACTCTTAAACCAGCCTAAGGCAATTCTCGAGCGATCGTTTGGAGGGGGTTGGTAGAATGGTATACTCGGACTTGGATGATGTGGATTACCTTGTTGAAGACAACGTAATGGATGAATTTGCTTACCACCGGAAATGGAAGAGACCCATGGTAGAATGGCACATTGGCGGTGCAAGCTGGGAACAAAATGCAAATGCTGGGAATGATTCTGGTAACTGGGAAGAACCCAACAATAGAGAGTGGATTCACTGTTTGAAAAGGTCATAGCATTGCCGAGGAAACCGAGAGGGATCCCAGTTAGTGCCTATGATAACACCTAGCGCTTGTGCGTGCTCTCAAGAACTTGAGCATTTCCATATTCATGAAGGTTTTACCAACATCCGTGTCAAGGATCCTGGCAACACAACATACCACCATGATGAACAACGATGGACGATGCAGATGCATAGGAAGATAACATCAACTCAGATTTCACCCTAGCGAGGCCACAGAGACAAAATCTGGACGATCGACCGAGAGACATTTAGCACTCCGCTCCTAATGTTCTCCTTGATGTGCTAGCGTATCCCATTCATTGAAATGGTTTGGTAACTAGACATCAAGTAAAAGGTCGTACTTCGGGAACACAAAAATCCATAAGGAACAGCTAGGGAGTAAATCCTACGAAGTCCTTATGGGGAGGTGGCCAACTTTCTCAATCAAGATACTACAGTAATAGGTCTTCCGACTGGGTGTGTTGGCCATGACATCCACTTTACCGGTTACAGAGAGACCATTATTATAGTTCTTGGGAAATGTTCCAACCATCATATCTGCCTGAGATTCAGATCTGGTTGGTGTCAGAATAATCCAGACTCATCGAGCCTAGAAAGAAAAATGAAAGTTTGGAACACCAATCGACGAGATGACGTTGCGAGATTCTCGGGAAATGAACTACATAGCAAGCTCCAAAACATGAGCTGGTTCTGCTACACACGTGTGAACATGCTGTCCCAGACGAGCATGACCACATGGTAGTCTTATAATAAAACACTACCGAGTTCTGGTTGGGAACCATCATCGAGGATATCAAAGTCCTTGTGCACTTATCGATGAACTTCTTATCCTTCAGCAAACCAATCAGTGGCTTGGTGTGCTAGGGAATACATATGGAATGAAGATGATCAGTCTATCAGACCACAGAATACTTTGCACGTGCATGACTGACTTGGGATGATTCCAGAGGAGTAAAACAAACTTTCTCGAATTCACGACGGCAACTTACATCAAATGCACGTGAATCAAAGGGAGTCACTTCTTTCATCCAAACATATACCTCAGAGACGGAACTCGAAGGCATTGTTTACAAAGTTTCCAACACTAGCTTAATGTCCAACAGAATCATGGAGAAGATAAGGATGTTGTCGATGGGCTCAACAACAATTCATCCAGGTTCCCTTTTAAAAGGAATTCCATAGTTAAGTGAACACGGTGATAGCATTGGTCAGACCAAAAAAATATAATGGTGTATGCTCGAGGAAAAACCACGAGTAAGACAACATTACGAGCATCGTTGGTACTGATTTGATTGACGATAGCCCACACTCAAATCAAAGGATTGATAAGACAATAGGTCCAGCAACTGATCACAGGGACCAATCGATGAAGATATCATCTTTCTTCAACACACACTACACAAGAATATCCCTTTGGAACAAACTAAGTTAGGCAAGATTTTATCTTCCAACTCTCCAAGTTGTTGTCTAGCTTAACCAACTAGCTCAGGGATATCTAACACCGATTTTTGGGGAAGGGGGTGGTTTACAAGAAACCAACTTGATCACGAGCTCAACATAGCGGTCAGGTGACAACCTGGTAATACTTCCGAGAAGATATTCGGAAAATCACGAACCACCGGTATGTTACTAAGCTCGAGAGCAATCTTTCTTTTCAGGGCAAGATGATATGATCAAATGAGCGAGGACTTGACAAAATCCTAACTCATCAATCAAAGAGTGCACCAGGAAATAAGGACTAGGTAGCACAATCAACCTTAGGGCGATGATTCAAAAATCAACATGCTAAGAATGAGGTTATTGTCCATTAACTACCAAGCAACAAGGTTGCTAGGAGTATTGAATTCACACATCACGATTCACTTGTCGGCATTCCGGTTGCGACAACACGGAACCGAGGGATGAATAATGATGGCGAGAAGTATCACTACATCAAGAATTCACAAGAGCCGGTGCAATCCTCATGAAAATCCTGACATAAAGACGGTAATACTTCAGGGTAGAACAGATTCAAAAGCTGGGCTGGCATTTTGATCTGCGGAGCACAATTGCTTTGACCCAATCCTAGATATGGATGAGGTACTGGAGTTTGTTTCTCCTAGTCATTCCGGAATAGAATGGCTTGACAGACCACAAGAGTAATAGGCATCGATGAACGAATGCACACATAATCTTGACTATCAATTGATAGACGAGGATCAGAAGACAACTAAAGAGGGACAACTCAAAGGAACATACGATTTTATGAGTTGGGGATGCATGGTTTAGCATGTCGAACGAAGTTCAACATATTTCTTCTCGATAACCCATGCAAAGAGGTAGGACTGGCAGAGTCACGATTTATGAATGGAGAACTCCTCAAGAGTACTCCGATTGTGATCTTTTGATTCAACAAACTACTGCCACAAATGGTTCATAGTATTTGGAAGAAGGAAAATACCATGGACCTCAAGGACTAATCCAAAAGTTACTAATTTCCTAAAGGAACTAGCAACACTATCAACATGAAGTAAGTAGAGTGAATCTCGGGTTCAAAACCCAGGAATAGAATACCTACTACTAAGTAGCATCACGGGATGCTTTCGGGGATAAAGCCAGAGTCATCACACTGGGACACAAATCATAGCTAGATTACTAGATGATCCCCTAAGACACCTAGGGTCATAATAATATCTCCAACATAAGTGTCAAGGCAATAGAATACCTCAACTCAACAATTAGTGTGATTGAGCTGGCATAAAGGAACATCAAAACCAGAGGGAAAGGATTTTGCAAATGCATCAGATTATTTAGAAACCTGGGATGACTCGGACAGCATAACAGCTATAAATGCTCAAAAAGATTTGAGACATGCTACAAAAATGGTGGCATAACCACTCAGAAGCACAATATCAAGGTTTCGAGATCATCAGAGACATACCGAAGTAGTAGGAACTGGACTGAGGCTTAAATCCAACAATCTTATAGGTCTACGGATTAGTAACACGTGATCCTAATAGAAGAAGAGATAGCCTAGTTTCTTAACCCCACAGGAAAGATAAGATGACTCAGATCAGAAGGCATGAGATATAAGGAGTAAAAAGAGCCTTACGTTCCATCCCACAATCAATTCCCTTATATAACTAAAGCATTTCTAGACTCAACTTCGACCAGTTTGGCTTGGTAATCCTACAGGCAGTCAAGCTTTGATACCAACGCTGTCAGGACCCCGACTCAATGCCACATCGATCTAGCATGTAACACCTCATATCACTTTGCGGCCTCACGCACGGTATTCCCACGGGTGTCGCCTTACCTTTACCCGGGACCGTTTGCGCCTTTTGGCACACGTATATGACCGTGTCGCTAGCATCCATATGATAAGGAGCCCGGGCTGACATGGCTAGTCGTAAACCCAAAGTGGCACAAACTTACAGGGACAGGCATCCACGACCCAGCATCGAACGTGTCGGTCATCAGCGAGTGAATCCAGGCTGTAGCACTGGGCTAGCAGGACTCCGGTGAACCGGGCTGTAGCGGGCTAACAGGACTCCGGTATTCATCGCGTGACATTTCCCTGAAGGGACAGACACAGGAACGAAGAAGGACACATGCCGGCCAGCCTAAGTGTTCCGGAGCAGTAGCAAGCTACCATGGCTCGGTGGAAACACTAGGAGACATTTCCCGGTAAGAGAGGCTACTAAAGATAAACAACTAGATAGTCAGATCCCACACATACCAAGCATTTCAATAACATACACACAATATGCTCGATATGTGCAATACAACATGGCATCACAAAATGACTCTACGACTCAGTAGTTTATTCAATAGGCTCCGAGGAGCGAGATATTACAATCATGGGTCTCATGACCCAACACTCAGAGCATACAAGTCAAAACACAAGCGGAAGCTATCATGTCTGAGTACAGACATCTATAAATGAAAAAGGCTAAGAAGCCTGACTATCTACCAGATCCTGCCGAGGGCACAAGATCGTAGCTGAGGTAACAAGCTAAACGTCGAAGTCCACGCGGAACTACTAGTGAGACTGAAGTCTCTCTGCAAAAACATAAAGTAGGCAAACGTGAGTACAAATGTACCCAACAAGACTTACATCAGATCTATCTACATATGCATCATTATCAACAAGGGGGTGGTGGGGTTTAACTGCAGCAAGCCAGCTTTGACTCGGTGGCTATCCTGAACTATGACTGCAAGTAACTCTTTTGAGGTGGCGCACACGAGTCCACATATTCACCATATCAATACACCACTATGGATCCGCTCCCGTCTCCCTACGAGAACGCCATCCATAGCACTCACGCTTATCTTGCGTATTTTAGAGTATCCACTTTCACTTGTCTATGAACTGTACAAGGGGTCCAAGTTTCCATATCCGAGGAATCCGGCTATTCGAATAGATAATGATAACCCTGCAGGGGTGTACTTCTTCACACACGCTTTCGCCACTTATCGCCCTGTACATGTCATGTACCTCAGCAACCTTCAAGCGGAAGCCGGGCGAGGGAGTCGGCCACGACCTGACTAACCGAACAAGTCTCTAGTCCAGGTTTATCGCCTATTCGGGTTCCATCCGCAAGGAGATCCGGCCGGGGTGTCGCTTATGGCCCCAAACGATGTGAGCAGGGTTCCCAAGCCCACCATCCGGGTGCTACTTGGTACACCGGGCCACTGTGCCTAGTCTGTCCCAAGCCCACCTGTACCGGGTGCCACTTGGTAGACTACTAACACTACCTACAAACACTAGAAACTAGTTGCAACTCCTGGACAGAGATCAAGTTGATTCATAAGTCGAGAGAGCTTGGAGCGCCCGGAGCCCAATGTGTGGTAGTAACTGATCATGGACCAGAAACACAGAACTCAGTTCCTGAGGACGGCTGCAATGAGACAACCCACTATGTACTCCTACATGGCCTCTCACCGCTACCTTTACCAAATCGTGTTCACACACTTAGCTCACACACAGTAGGACATGTTCACACGCCTCTGATTCATCCCCGATGAATCAGACCTGACTCAACTCTAAGCAGTAGCAGGCATGACAAACAAGCATGAATGAGTAGGCACATCAGGGCTCAAACAACTCCTACTCATGCTAGTGGGTTTCATCTATTTACTATGGCAATGACAGGTCATGCAAAGGATAAAGGGGTTCAGCTACCGCAGCAAGTAACAAATATATCGTTGTTGTCCTAATGTAGTAAAAGAGAGCAGGAGTGAGAGAGTGGGATTTTATCGGAATGAACAAGGGGGTTTTGCTTGCCTGGCACTTCTGAAGATAGCATTGAGTCTTCATCAGTGTAAACGATTACATCATCGGTACAATGTCTACCGAGGGGGAACAACACCGGCAAATACAGAAGAAACACGATCAATGCAATGCACAATATGATGCATGCTATGACATGGTAATATGAATGTGTTTTGGGCTAATGCACCTAGCTATGATTTAAATGAAGTTGGTTTGAATACATGATTCAAATTCCAACTCCATATATGATTATTTAAATGCCCTTTAATTGATTTGTGCTAAACAGCAGCTATAAGTTGTTCTAACATGCATGAAAATGGTACATATGGATTCCTTGAATTTTTCTGATAATTTTTCATATATAAATTATTTCATTTGGAGTTACGGTTAATTTTCTATGATTTATTGAAGTTTTAGCTATTTCTGGAATTTTCCTGATTATAATAAATCCAGAAAATGATTTATGGCGTCAGCACCACGTCACTGTGACGTCAGCAGAGTCAACTGGGCGTCCCAGGTCAAACCTAACGTGCGGGGTCCACACGTCAGTGACACAGGAACTAATCCCGGTCAAACCCAGCGCTGACTGGGGTTTGACCAGGGGTGGGGCCCACTGTCAGTGGCTGTAGGTTGATTAATCAACTGGGTTAGCTCCTAATGATGGAGCCACGTCAGCTCCCGCCGGAGTTTCGCCGCGACGACCACAGAGCACGGCGGGGGTACGCCGGACTTGCGCTTGGGGCATCGGATTCGCGCGCTGAGGGCACCAGGGCATAGCCCTCGCTCTTGCGCATCCAGAGAGCCAAATGGGAGGGGATGGGGTGGATCATGCTCGCCGGAGTCGAGCTGGTGGCGGCGGCCGGAGCTACGGGTGGGTGCGGGGTTGGCGCTGCGGCTTGCAAACGAGCCGGCTGTCATGCTAGTTCGGCTCTACGGAACGTTGCGAGCGCAACGGGCGCACGCACGGGACCAAAAGGTCACCGAGGCTTCGCCGGCGACGAGCGCGGGCGGCGGCGGGTTTCGGTCGTTGGCAAGGCGGCAACTACGTCGTGCAAACGAGAGAACGGAAAGGGGGAGAAGGAAGACGAGCTCACGGGGAGTTGGCCGGTGCAGACGACGGGGCCGGGGAAGCGTCGGAGCGAGCGGGACGGCGAGGCGGATCTCCGGCGGCCGAGGAGGGGGAAAACATCGGGGGCGGCGTTCTGGGGCTCTTCTGGTCGCGTGAGACGACGAGGAGGACGAGGGAGGACCGGCGAAGCTCGAGGGCGTGTCGGAGAGGCTTCGGGATGGCTTCGGCCGCGCGAGCGCTGGTCGGCGGCGACGGGCTCCGTTCGGTCGCGGGAGGGAGAGGGAGCAGAGGGGGATAGGGACGGAGGGTAGGAGCGAGGAGAGTGAGAGAGGGAGCCAGGGGCTGCGTGGCGTCGCGGGAGGCGACCAGGGGAGGGGGCGGCAGCCAGGCAGGGAGGAGGTGGCCGGGGCGCGTGGCCGCGCGCGCCGGGCGCGTGCCCGTCCTCCTGGCAGGGAGGAAGACGACACGGGGAGGTGGCGGTGGTGGGCTGGGCCAGGCCTCAGCCACAGTGCCGGGCCAGGTGGGCTGAGAGGTGAGCGCCAGGTAGTCCTCTGCTCTTTCTATTTCTGTTTTTATTTATCTATTTTGTTCTGTGTTGTTTTAGTTTAGTAAAATACTAAACCATTTTATAAAATCCTGAAAATAGTTATGTGGCTAGAACTAAAATATACCAAACCACATAAAATGTTCCAGTAATTATTGGACATATATTATTTATATATCAAATATATATCCAATGCAAATAGTTATTGAATTAATTCAAAGGCCCAAAATAAATGTTTCAGTCACTCCAAAAATATTGGTTTGCATTTATTCTTGCCAATATTTTTCAAAGCTGAAAAGGAACATTTCCTTGGAAACATTTGAAGCAATTTTTAATGTTGATCATCATTTTTTTTAAATGACTTCTGAGGCTCTCCAATTCCCCAATTCAAATTTAAAGAAATTTAGACATGATGCATGACTGCAATGCCACTAGTTACAAGCAAGCTCTAGGGCTGTGACAACCCTCGCCTAGTGCGGCCCTGTCATGGCGATGTTGCTTTCCTTTCTTGCCCAGCGGAGGCTGCTTGAGCGCTAAAGGGGACCTCCCGAGCATCATGCCTTGGGGGCTCTTACTGGACCTTGGGCTGCTCACCTCCTGGCCTTGACCACGACATCGCGACCTGGCATACCTATCGGATTTCGGGTTCCGGCAGACCCTCAAGGTTCGAACTCTGGGGTGCACGCGGAGATCACACCTCCTGCCTATCCACGTCTCGTCGCCTCGCAAGGATCTAAACTACACGAAGAACAACACAAGTGACACAAGATTTATACTGGTTTAGGCCACCATTGTGGTGTAATACCCTACTCCAGTTTGTGGTGTGGTGGATTGCCTCAGGGGCTGATGATGAACAGTACAAGGAAGAACAGCCTCGCTAGGGGCTGTTCTTGGCTAGTGCGATGAACTGCTTGGGTGAGTTCAGTCGCCTCTCTCTCTCTCTCTCTCTCTTCCACCTAGAATCCCCTCCTTGCAATGCGGTGGCTAGCTCTATTTATAGAGGGAGGCCCTGGGCCTCTTCCCAAATATTGAGCGGGAAGAGGGCCAACAATTGGCCATTTTGAAGGGGAACATCTAGTACACTTATCCTAACTAAAGTTGGTCCTCGCCTGCCAAAGACCCTGACGGTGACGCCAGCTTGGGCTCCATGATGACCTCCATCCTGCCGTCCTGCTGGTCTTGGTCTTGTTGCACCGAAATGGTTGCCTTTGCTTGATACTCCTGCCTGCGCTTGCCCCCTTTGCACCAAAGAGGAAACAAGGACTCTATGCAGGCCGGCGCCCGCCTAGCCTCGGTTGTCATGGCTTGCGTCATAGGCACCTCGTGAGGTACCCCGCCTTGATCTCTCCGCCTCCTCGCGAGCCAGCCTGACGAGGCTGTGCCCGAGGAAGCCTCCTATCGTCTGCCCCGCGAGGCTTGGCCCCTCGCGAGGGTCTTGAGCATGTGTTGATGAAGATGGACCATACTGTGCCACTCCCTGAGCCATGCCACAGGCTGGCAAGTCTGGGTACCCCCATTCCCAGAACACCGACAGTAGCCCCCGGGCCCAAGGCGCGCATGGACTTGGCTTAGCAGAGAAGCGAAGGGACAAGTGCGAAGCGCCGCGGGCCCCATCAGCCTGCGGCCTTGGGCGCCGCATGGCGGTTGATTGGACACGGGCGCCCTGGCTCCCCCACAACGCCTCGGCAACTGCACGAATTGACAAGAGAGGGGTACCCGTCTAGGCTTACCTTCTTTGCCTTGTCCAGTCATTGCCCAGATCCCCTTTCTCGCTCTTATCCGTCTCGCTTCTGAAATCCCCAGATCTACTCCAACCCTGCATCTTAGCAAGGCATGGCTGTTGGGTAACGTTGCAGAAAATTAAAATTTTTCCTACGGTTTCACCAAGATCCATCTATGAGTTCATCTAAGCAACAAGTCAAGGGAGAGAGTTTGCATCTACATACCACTTGTAGATCGCGTGCGGAAGCTTGCAAGGTGATGATGGAGTCGTACTCGACGTGATTCGAATCACCGATGACCAAGTGCTGAACGGACAGCACCTCCGCGTTCAACACACGTACGGGACGGGAGACGTCACCTCCTTCTTGATCCAGCAAGGGGAAGGAGAGGTTGAGGAAGACAGCTCCACCGGCAGCACGACGGCGTGGTGATGGTGGAGAGGCAGTACTCCGACAGGGCTTCGCCAAGCACACAACGGAGGAGGAGAGGTGTTGGGGAGGGGAGGGCTTCGCCTTGGAGGGTGGTCCGGCTGCCCTCCCCTCACCCCTCTATTTATAGGGGGAAGGGAGAAGGGGGCCGGCCCCCTAGAACCCATCTAGGGGGGTGCGGCGGCCAAGGGGAGAGGGGGAGAGGGTGGCTTGCCCCCCAAGCCAATGGGGCGCCCCCTCTAGGGTTCCCCCCTCAACCCTAGGCGCAAGGGCCCAAGGGAGGGGGTGCGCCCAGCCCACCAGGGGCTGGCTCCCTGCCCCATGCAGCCCATGTGGCCCCCCGGGAGGGGTGGCCCCTCCCGGTGGACCCCCGGAACCCTTCCGGTGGCCCCGGTACACTACCGGTATGACCCCGAAACTTCCCGGTGTCCGTTTGACATCTTCCCATATATAAATCTTTACCTCCGGAACCTTCCGGAGCTCCTCGTGATGTCCGGGATCCCATCCGGGGCTCCGAATAACATTCGGTAGTCACATACTAGTCTTCCTAATAACCCTAGCGTCACCGAACCTTAAGTGTGTAGACCCTACGGGTTCGGGAGACATGCAGACATGACCGAGACGCTCTCAGGTCAATAACCAACAGCAGGATCTGGATACCCATGATGGCTCCCACATGCTCCTGGATGTTGTCATCGGATGAACCACGATGTCGAGGATTCGATCAAACCCTGTATACAATTCCCTTTGTCAATCGGTACGTTACTTGCCCGAGACTCGGTCGTCGGTATCCCAATACCTTGTTCAGTCTCGTTACCGGTAAGTCACTTTACTCGTACCGTAATGCATGATCCCGTGTCCAACACCTTGGTCACATTGAGCTCATTATGATGATGCATTACCGAGTGGGCCCAGAGATACCTCTCCGTCATACGGAGTGACAAATCCCAGTCTCGATCCGTGTCAACCCAACAGATACTTTCGGAGATACCTGTAATGCACCTTTATAGTCACCCAGTTACGTTGTGACGTTTGATACACCCAAGGCACTCTTACGGTATCCGGGAGTTACACGATCTCATGGTCGAAGGAAGAGATACTTGACATTGGCAAAGCTCTAGCAAAATGAACTACACGATCTTTTATGCTATGCTTAGGATTGGGTCTTGTCCATCACATCATTCTCCTAATGATGTGATCCCGTTATCAACGACATCCAATGTCCATAGTCAGGAAACCATGACTATCTGTTGATCACAACGAGCTAGTCAACTAGAGGCTCACCAGGGACATATTGTGGTCTAAGTATTCACACGTGTATTACGATTTCCGGATAATACAGTTATAGCATGAATAAAAGACATTTATCATGAACATTGAAATATAATAATACTTTTATTATTGCCTCTAGGGCATATTTCCAACAGTCTCCCACTTGCACTAGAGTCACCAATCTAGTTACATTGTGATGAATCGAACACCCATAGAGTTCTGGTGTTGATCATGTTTTGCACGCGAGAGAGGTTTAGTCAGCGGATCTGCGACATTCAGATCCGTGTGCACTTTGCAAATCTCTATGTCTCCATCTTGAAAATTTTCACGGATGGAGTTGAAACGATGCTTGATGTGCCTGGTCTTCTTGTGAAACCTGGGCTCCTTGGCGAGGGCAATAGCTCCAGTGTTGTCACAGAAGAGTTTGATCGGCCCCGACGCATTGGGTATGACTCCTAGGTCGGTGATGAACTCCTTCACCCAAATCGCTTCATGCGCTGCCTCCGAGGCTGCCATGTACTCCGCTTCACACGTAGATCCCGCCAAGACGCTCTGCTTGCAGCTGCACCAGCTTACTGCTCCACCATTCAACATATACACGTATCCGGTTTGTGACTTAGAGTCATCCAGATCTGAGTCGAAGCTAGCGTCGACGTAACCCTTTACGACGAGCTCTTCGTCTCCTCCATAAACGAGAAACATGTCCTTCGTCCTTTTCAGGTACTTCAGGATATTCTTGACCGCTGTCCAGTGTTCCTTGCCGGGATTACTTTGGTATCTTGCTACCAAACTTACGGCAAGGTTTACATCGGGTCTGGTACACAGCATGGCATACATAATAGATCCTATGGCTGAAGCATAGGGGATGACACTCATCTCTTCTTTATCTTTTGCCGTGGTCGGTGACTGAGCCGAGCTCAGTCTCACACCTTGTAACATAGGCAAGAACCCCTTCTTGGACTGATCCATTTTGAACCTCTTCAAAATCTTATCAAGGTATGTGCTTTGTGAAAGACCTATGAGGCGTCTCGATCTATCTCTATAGATCTTGATGCCTAATATATAAGCAGCTTCTCCAAGGTCCTTCATTGAAAAACACTTATTCAAGTAGGCCTTAATGCTGTCCAGAAATTCTATATTATTTCCCATCAAGAGTATGTCATCTACATATAATATGAGAAATGCTGCAGAGCTCCCACTCACTTTCTTGTAAACGCAGGCTTCTTCATAAGTCTGCATAAACCCAAACGCTTTGATCATCTCATCAAAGCGAATGTTCCAACTCCGAGATGCTTGCACCAGTCCATAAATGGATCGCTGGAGCTTGCATACTTTGTTAGCGTTCCGAGGATCGACAAAACCTTCCGGCTTTATCATATACAGTTCTTCCTTAAGATGCCCATTAAGGAATGCTGTTTTGATGTCCATCTGCCATATCTCATAATCATAGTATGCGGCAATTGCTAACATGATTCGGACGGACTTCAGCTTCGCTAATTCCTTGAACTTGTCGTAGTCAATCCCTTGTCGTAGTCAATCCCTTGAACTTGTCGATAACCCTTAGCGACAAGTCGAGCTTATAGATTGTAACATTACCATCCGCGTCCGTCTTCTTCTTAAAAATCCATTTGTTTTCTATCGCTCGCCGATCATCGGGCAAGTCTGTCAAAGTCCATACTTTGTTTTCATACATGGATTCTATCTCGGATTTCATGGCTTCAAGCCATTTGTTGGAATCCGGGCCCGCCATCGCTTCTTCATAGTTCGAAGGTTCATTGTTGTCTAACAACATGATTTCCAGGACAGGGTTGCCGTACCACTCTGGTGCGGAACGTGTCCTTGTGGACCTACGAAGTTCAGTAGTAACTTGATCCGAAGTACCTTGATCATCATCATTGTTTTCCTCTTCAGTTGGTGTGGGCATCACAGGAACGGTTTCCTGCGCTGCGCCACTTTCCCGCTCAAGAGGTAGTACTTCATCGAGTTCTACTTTCCTCCCACTTACTTCTTTCGAGAGAAACTCTTTTTCCAGAAAGCATCCGTTCTTGGCAACAAAGATCTTGCCTTCGGATCTTAAGTAGAAGGTATACCCGACAGTTTCCTTAGGGTATCCTATGAATACGCATTTTTCCGACTTGGGTTCGAGCTTTTCAGGTTGAAGTTTCTTGACATAAGCATCGCATCCCCAAACTTTTAGAAACGACAGCTTAGGTTTCTTTCCAAACCATAATTCATACGGTGTCGTCTCAACGGATTTAGACGGTGCCCTATTTAAAGTGAATGTAGCTGTCTCTAGAGCGTATCCCCAAAATGATAGCGGTAAATCGGTAAGAGACATCATAGACCGCACCATATCCAATAGAGTGCGATTACGACGTTCGGACACACCGTTTCGCTGAGGTGTTCCAGGCGGCGTGAGTTGTGAAACGATTCCACATTTCCTTAAGTGTGTACCAAATTCGTGACTTAAGTATTCTCCTCCACGATCTGATCGTAAGAATTTTATCTTTCGGTCACGTTGATTCTCTACCTCATTCTGAAATTCTTTGAACTTTTCAAAGGTCTCAGACTTGTGTTTCATTAAGTAGACATACCCATATCTACTCAAGTCATCAGTGAGAGTGAGAACATAACGATATCCTCCGCGAGCCTCAACGCTCATTGGACCGCACACATCGGTATGTATGATTTCCAACAAGTTGGTTGCTCGCTCCATTGTTCCGGAGAACGGAGTCTTGGTCATTTTGCCCAAGAGGCATGGTTCGCACGTGTCAAACGATTCATAATCAAGAGACTCTAAAAGTCCATCGGCATGGAGCTTCTTCATGCGCTTGACACCAATGTGACCAAGGCGGCAGTGCCACAAGTATGTGGGACTATCGTTATCAACTTTAAATCTTTTGGCATCTACACTATGAACATGTGTAACATTACGCTCGAGATTCATTAAGAATAAACCATTGACCATCGGAGCATGACCATAAAACATATCTCTCATATAAATCGAACAACCATTATTCTCAGACTTAAATGAGTAGCCATCTCGTATTAAACGAGATCCAGATACAATGTTCATGCTCAAACTTGGCACTAAATAACAATTATTAAGGTTCAAAACTAATCCCGTAGGTAAATGTAGAGGCAGCGTGCCGACGGCGATCACATCGACTCTGGAACCATTCCCGACGCGCATCGTCACCTCGTCCTTCGCCAGTCTCCGTTTATTCCGCAGCTCCTGCTGTGAGTTACAAATATGAGCAACGGCACCGGTATCAAATACCCAGGAGTTACTACGAGTACTGGTAAGGTACACATCAATCACATGTATATCAAATATACCTTTGGTGTTGCCGGCCTTCTTATCCGCTAAGTATTTGGGGCAGTTCCGCTTCCAGTGACCCTTCCCCTTGCAATAAAAGCACTCAGTCTCAGGCTTAGGTCCATTCTTTGACTTCTTCCCGGTAACTGGCTTACCAGGCGCGGCAACCTCCTTGCCGTCCTTCTTGAAGTTCTTCTTACCCTTGCCCTTCTTGAACTTAGTGGTCTTATTGACCATCAACACTTGATGTTCTTTCTTGATTTCAGCCTCTGCTGACTTCAGCATCGAGAACACTTCAGGAATGGTCTTTTCCATCCCCTGCATGTTGTAGTTCATCACAAAGCTCTTGTAGCTTGGTGGGAGCGACTGGAGGATTCTGTCAATGACCGCCTCATCTGGGAGGTTAATGTTCAGCTGGGTCATACGGTTGTGCAACCCAGACATCTTCAGGATGTGCTCACTGACAGAACTGTTTTCCTCCATCTTACAACTGTAGAACTTGTCGGAGACATCATATCTCTCGACCCGGGCATGAGCTTGAAAAACTAGTTTCAGCTCTTCGAACATCTCATATGCTCCGTGGTGCTCAAAACGCTTTTGGAGCCCCGGTTCTAAGCTGTAAAGCATGCCGCACTGAACGAGGGAGTAATCATCAGCACGAGACTGCCAAGCATTCATAATGTCTTGGTTCTCTGGGACGGGAGCGTCACCTAGCGGTCCTTCTAGGACATATTGTTTCCTGGCAGCTATGAGGATGATCCTCAGGTTCCGGACCCAGTCCGTATAGTTGCTGCCATCATCTTTCAGCTTGGTTTTCTCTAGGAACGCGTTGAAGTTCATGTTGACATTAGCGTTGGCCATTGATCTACAAGACATATTTGCAAAGGTTTTAGACTAAGTTCATGATAATAAAGTTCTAATCAAATTATGAACTCCCACTTAGATTAGACATCCCTCTAGTCATCTAAGTGTTACACGATCCGAGTCGACTAGCCCGTGTCCGATCATCACGTGAGACGGACTAGTCATCGTCGGTGAACATTCTCATGTTGATCGTATCTTCCATACGATTCGTGTTCGACCTTTCGGTCTCCGTGTTCCGAGGCCATGTCTGCACATGCTAGGCTCGTCAAGTTAACCCTAAGTGTTTTCGCTGTGTAAAACTGTCTTACACCCGTTGTATGTGAACGTAAGAATCCATCACACCCGATCATCACGTGGTGCTTAGAAGCGACGAACTGTAGCAACGGTGCACAGTTAGGGGAGAACACTTCTTGAAATTTTTGTAAGGGATCATCTTATTTACTACCGTCGTCCTAAGTAAACAAGATGCATAAACATAATAAACATCACATGCAATTATATAGTTGTGACATGATATGGCCAATATCATATAGCTCCATTGATCTTCATCTTCGGGGCTCCATGATCATCTTGTCACCGGCTTGACACCATGATCTCCATCATCATGATCTCCATCATCGTGTCTTCATGAAGTTGTCACGCCAACGACTACTTCTACTTCTATGACTAACGTTTAGCAATAAAGTAAAGTAGTTTACATGGCGTTATTCAATGACACGCAGGTCATACAAAAAATAAAGACAACTCCTATGGCTCCTGCCGGTTGTCATACTCATCGACATGCAAGTCGTGAATCCTATTACAAAGAACATGATCTCATACATCACAATTCATCATTCATCACAACTTCTGGCCATATCACATCACATGATCAATCGCTGCAAAAACAAGTTAGACGTCCTCTAATTGTTGTTGCATCTTTTACGTGGCTGCAATTGGGTTCTAGCAAGAACGTTTTCTTACCTACGAATCACCACAACGTGATTTTGTCAACTTCTATTTACCCTTCATAAGGGCCCTGTTCATCGATTCCGCTCCAACTAAAGTGGGAGAGACAGACACCCGCCAGCCACCTTATGCAACTAGTGCATGTCAGTCGGTGGAACCGGTCTCACGTAAGCGTACGTGTAAGGTTGGTCCGGGCCGCTTCATCCCACAATACCGTTGAGCAAGAAAAGACTAGTAGAGGCAAGTAAGATGACAAAATCCACGCCCACAACAAAATTGTGTTCTACTCGTGCAAAGAGAACTACGCATAGACCTAGCTCATGATGCCACTGTTGGGTAACGTTGCAGAAAATTAAAATTTTTCCTACGGTTTCACCAAGATCCATCTATGAGTTCATCTAAGCAACGAGTCAAGGGAGAGAGTTTGCATCTACATACCACTTGTAGATCGCGTGCGGAAGCTTGCAAGGTGATGATGGAGTCGTACTCGACGTGATTCGAATCACCGATGACCAAGTGCTGAACGGACAGCACCTCCGCGTTCAACAAACGTACAGGACGGGAGACGTCTCCTCCTTCTTGATCCAGCAAGGGGAAGGAGAGGTTGAGGAAGACAGCTCCACCGGCAGCACGATGGCGTGGTGATGGTGGAGAGGCAGTACTCCGACAGGGCTTCGCCAAGCACACAACGGAGGAGGAGAGGTGTTGGGGAGGGGAGGGCTGCGCCTTGGAGGGTGGTCCGGCTGCCCTCCCCTCACCCCTCTATTTATAGGGGGAAGGGAGAAGGGGGCCGGCCCCCTAGAACCCATCTAGGGGGGTGCGGTGGCCAAGGGGAGAGGGGGAGAGGGTGGCTTGCCCCCCAAGCCAATGGGGCGCCCCCTCTAGGGTTCCCCCCTCAACCCTAGGCGCAAGGGCCCAAGGGAGGGGGTGCGCCCAGCCCACCAGGGGCTGGCTCCCTGCCCCACGCAGCCCATGTGGCCCCCCGGGAGGGGTGGCCCCTCCCGGTGGACCCCCGGAACCCTTCCGGTGGCCCCGGTACACTACCGGTATGACCCCGAAACTTCCCGGTGTCCGTTTGACATCTTCCCATATATAAATCTTTACCTCCGGAACCTTCCGGAGATCCTCGTGACGTCCGGGATCCCATCCGGGACTCCGAATAACATTCTGTAGTCACATACTAGTCTTCCTAATAACCCTAGCGTCACCGAACCTTAAGTGTGTAGACCCTACGGGTTCGGGAGACATGCAGACATGACCGAGACGCTCTCAGGTCAATAACCAACAGCGGGATCTAGATACCCATGATGGCTCCGACATGCTCCTCGATGTTGTCATCGGATGAACCACGATGTCGAGGATTCGATCAAACCCTGTATACAATTCCCTTTGTCAATCGGTACGTTACTTGCCCGAGATTCGATCGTCGGTATCCCAATACCTTGTTCAGTCTCGTTACCGGTAAGTCACTTTACTCGTACCATAATGCATGATCCCGTGTCCAACACCTTGGTCACATTGAGCTCATTATGATGATGCATTACTGAGTGGGCCCAGAGATACCTCTCCGTCATACGGAGTGACAAATCCCAGTCTCGATCCGTGTCAACCCAACAGATACTTTCGGAGATACCTGTAATGCACCTTTATAGTCACCCAGTTACGTTGTGACATTTGATACACCCAAGGCACTCTTACGGTATCCGGGAGTTACACGATCTCATGGTCGAAGGAAGAGATACTTGACATTGGCAAAGCTCTAGCAAAACGAACTACACGATCTTTTATGCTATGCTTAGGATTGTGTCTTGTCCATCACATCATTCTCCTAATGATGTGATCCCGTTATCAACGACATCCAATGTCCATAGTTAGGAAACCATGACTATCTGTTGATCACAACGAGCTAGTCAACTAGAGGCTCACTAGGGACATATTGTGGTCTAAGTATTCACACGTGTATTACGATTTCCGGATAATACAGTTATAGCATGAACAAAAGACATTTATCATGAACATTGAAATATAATAATACTTTTATTATTGCCTCTAGGGCATATTTCCAACAATGGCACCTCGCCAGAACCCGGCCGGAGCATGGTACTCGCCCGCTCTGGATCCTCCGAATGTTTCGGAGAATAACCTTGCTCGGACGTGCCAGATGATGGCGGCGCAAGGCAACGACGGGGCGGCCGTGCTCAAGGTCGGTTCCGCCCTTCCCGAGGGCAAAGGAAGCACCTTCTACCCGCTCTTTGTGAGCGCCATCACCGCCGGTCTAGTGCCCCCCTTTTCTGAGTTCTTCCTTTCTGTTCTCCACCATTACAACCTGCAAGATCTGCACCTCCATCCCAACTCTGTTCTTCTCCTGGCGATTTTCGCCTACTACTGCGAGGCTCATGTTGGGGTAAGACCCTCGGTGGCCTTGCTACGCCATTACTTTTACCTCCGGGTCTCTCGCGGCCCCATCACCGCATGCGCGAGCTTCGTTGCGTACGCCGGCTCCAATGCTATCTCGAAGCCCGGGAAGAGGATTGAAGGCTTCAGGAGCAAGTGGGTCAAGGTGGATGCTGGGTGCATCCATCCCCGGTTGATTCTGCCCACGAGGCAGCCCAAGTCTGTCGACGCTTGGTCCCGCGCGGAGCTTGTCGATACCCGCGCGAAGCCAGTGCGGGAGAGGATGGACGCGGACCAGTGGCAGGGCAACATGGCGACGATGAAATTGACTGGGGCGTCGCTCCTGAGGGAGTTCCTGGAGCACCGGGTGGCTCCGCTCCGGGAACACTCGCTCCCACTGTGGAGGCTCGGGGAGGCCGATGCTGCCCTTCGCCTGAGCTCCGAAGTCCTGGCCAACGAAGATCTGGCCGCGGTCCTCCAATCCTTGGTTGGGGGAGACATGGCGAGATTGGAAGGTGCTCCCGTACCCCTGTTCCTTCGGGATGACTGGGAGCAGGTGGTGAACTCCATGCCCGCTTTCAACGGGGATGGGCCTGTGCCCGCGGAGGTTCCTGAGGACCTGGCGGCCCTGGTGAAGGTGAACGTATCCTCCGGCGACTCCGACAGAGAGGAGGAAGAAGAGGAGCAGGAAGAGGAGCCCGATTCCGAGGCGACCGACGGGGAGTCGAGAGCGCCCCTCCCTCGGCAGGTCCCGCGCTCTTTGCCTCATGCCGGACGACGACGAGGATGGCGACGTGCGAGGCGGTGAGTGCTCGCCCCTGATCCCGAAGAAGGATAGGACGGGGCTGGTTCTCCGCGGGCTTGCCCCGGCTCCGAGGCGATCTTCAGACGTGCCTCCTGGTCCCGAGTCTCTTGAGGTTGATCCCAGCAGCCGGCTCTCGGGCTTCATGTTCGGCTGGAGGTTGCTTGACCCCGCAAGCGATGACTAGTAAGTGCTTGATTCTTGTTTTGCTTCTTGCTTCGTTGCTGAGGCTTGACGTCCATATTCCTTGGCTAGGCCGGTGCCTGTAGCGAAAAAGCTGAAGGGGCCCCCTGAGGCTTCGTCCGGGGGAGCACAACACCATGAGAAGGGGGCGGCAAGATGCGGGCCTCCCCTGCCCGGTCATCCTCGTGAGGCCTGGTGGGGCGAGCTGGGGCGAGCTCAGCCCCCGTGGCCCAAGCGACTCCCGAGGTGTCCCTGCCTGACGCCACTGCCGCAGTCGTCGGGGCGCAGAAGGTCCCAACTCATGGTGTTGTGATCACGCTGCCGTCTTCTCCTCCTACTCCGCCAACTGCCATTTCTCCGACTCCTTCTACTGTCCTGGATCATGCTGCTACTGAGCTGGACCAGCTGCGAGAAGATCTTCAGGGTGCTGACCCTCGCTTGGTGGCCGGATGCCTGGAGCTGGCCTCCGGGTGGGTCCGCTCTGATGCTTCAGTCCGAGCGGCGCTGGCTCAGGCCGAGACGGCTTTGCGATGAGGAGAAGCAGGCCAGTCTTCAGGCCAAGGCCGCTCGCGACGCTGCCTTGGGTGAGGTTGCGGATGTCCGGGGGTCGCTGCAAGGTGCTGGAGAGCGAGCTGCAAGGCCTGCGCGACCAGCTCGCCAAGGAGGCCCGTGATCGCCAGGAGAAGGAGGAAGATATGAAGGCTCGTGAGGCTGCCGCCAAGGACCGGGATGCCAAACTTGATGAACGCCATGGCCGCTTAGGTGCGCTGGAGCAGGTGTTGGAGGCAAAGAGGATCGAGCTGGACGGCAAGGCGCGGGTCCTGGCTGAGGACCGCGTGGCCTTCGCGAAGCTGGAGAAGAAGGCTTGCTCCTTGCTGAAGACAATTTATGACAGCAGCCTGGAGATCCCGCTGGCCGGCGCCGAGGACGGCCCCGCCAAGCTGCTTCCCTTCCTAGTCTGCGCCCTTGAAGATGTCGCCCTCGGCCTTGGCCCAACGGCTGAGGCTGAGGCGCGTGTCTATTCTTCTGCAGCGCTGACGCGCGTCTTCCCCCACGTCTACCTTCGCGACCCCGACGTTAACCTTGACAGCCCGCTGGAGCCCATGAGCGGCGAGCTTGCCGCTATCGCTACTGAGGCCGTGAAGGGTCGAGCAGAGGTTCTGCTGGCGAAGTTCCGTGCTTTCAGCACCAAGCCAAGGCGAGGCGCTGCCGATCCTGAGGCTCCACGAGGCGAAGTCGCCCAGCGCAGCTCCGCCACCAGCGATGGCGCTGCCAGGAAGTGACCCCTTCGTGGCTCCTGTCCTGTTTTTAGCTCCTGCAACATGCATCATGCTTCGTGGAGGCGTTTAAACTTGTGTTTGGAATTGTGAAAGCACTCTATGGACTGTAATATTTGCTTTTGAATTCTTTGAGATTTGCGCTTTTCCTTCCTACTTGATTGTGTTCTACGTCGGCAGAGCCCGGCCCCCCGCATACCTTAGCTGCTGTTAGCCCCGACCGGAAACCAGGACGGGACCAAGGAGTGAGGGGCTACGTGACAAGTTAGGCTCCTGAGTCGCGATGCTCAGGAGTCCCCCTTGACGTGCGAATAGCAAGTAGGGAGGGGAGATGTATGAGTAAATCTACCGTTCTACATCGGCAGAGCCCGGCCCCGCGCATACCTCAACCGCTGTTAGCCTATCGGAACTAACGGGTGAGGGGCTACGCGACCAGTTAGGCTCCTGAGTCGCGATGCTCAGGAGTCCCCCTTGACGTTCAAATGGCCTTTGTACCTTGGCTCCGCTCAGGGAGAGACGTGCGACGAACCAGGCCCAAGGGGCCTGGCTGGGTGGCGTGCCCCTGGGCGTGACCCAGGCGTAGCCCCCATGCCCAGCCCCCTCGCGCGGCGCTCCTGAGGGGAGGCGTTATGATGGGGCCGGACATTGAGCTCTGGGCTCCCTAAGGTTGATGCGGCCGGGGGCCACCCTCAGTTGTTTATCACCAGCGCGGAGCATAGCACTTCCGTATACGTACGGGCATAGCCGCTCCTCGGCAGTGTCGTCAGCCAGCGCGGAGCATGGTGCTTCCACTGGTGCGTGGGAGGGGGCTCCCCTCCGGGAGGAGCCCCTGGGGCGTGTACAGCCCCTCCCTGACACGTGGCTGGCACGGTAGGACCCGACGAGGTGTATCTGGGCACCCGTGAGCCAGCGCGGGACTCATGGGGCCCTACCTCAAGGCGGGTTGCGCCTGGCTCTGGGCCTTTACTTGTAATGTGTTCCTGCAAATTTGGTTAGATGCCGACGCTCTACGTCCTCAGGTCGCGGCTCTCAAGCGAGCTCAGCCGTCGCTTGTATGCCAGGTTGCGATGCCGTGGACAAGGCCAGAGGGTGAGGGCTGGAGAGCCAGTAAGAGCCCATGAGTCGCGATGCTCAGTTACCCCCCTTTAACGTGCAAGCGGCCGACATGAAGGAAGAAGGGTGCCGTGGACAGGCATCAAGCAATGATCATGATGAGTCCAATGCACGACTCGAGTAAACGCGGGAGGGATACATGCCACTGGGTCTGGCCCGAGTGGCTTGGGGATAATGCAGCCCGAGGGGCGCCCCCGATAAAGTAAGCTAAAAACATGAACCAAAGGGATACATGCCGCAGGGACGGACCCACGCGGCCTGGGAATGATGCATCCCTGGGGGGCGCTCCCAGCTGAAAATGAAACTCGAAGGATGTCACCTGATGATGTTAAAGATGAAGGGATGCTGAAGTAGCGGAGGACATGCGCTGCGGAAGCTGATCTTCACGAGCCCCCAGGCCCAGGAGCCTCGGGAGGCTCTGGAGGTGCTGGCGGCTCCTCACGGACCATCTCCATCTCCGCCAGGACTGTGGAATGCCTGGCCGCTTGAGCCTCCAAGATGCTCCTCATGAGGCGCTGACGCACAACAGCCGCGTTCGGCAGGCCATAAGGCATGCGAACATAGCTATGGGGTGGACCTTTGCAGCGTCCCACGTGTGAGGGCCAGAGGCGCTCCTGAGAGGTGGCTCAGTTGAGTCCTGGTATGTCGATGCAGACGCGCAGCCCACCACCCTCGCCTGGGTGGGGAGCTACGGCGGGTAAGCGGCAGCTGCCACTCATGAATCTTGACTCTTGCAGCTCCTGAATGATCTCGCTGACGAACTCCCGAGGGTTTGGCCCTCCTTGCCTTGCTCCTTCCTGAGGGAAACGTGCTTTGAAGCATGCCTCCAAGTGGTGCCCGAGCCCCTCCCTCGTGATCCTAGCAAAGTCGATGGTCCTCCAGGAGAGAGCCTCCGAGCCTTGCTCGAGGAGGGCGTCGGGCGCGCCTTCCTATGCGACAGAAGGGGGCGCCCCCTGAATAGGCGCGGACCCTGAGGGGCCTGCCTCCCGAGGGGTCGGACCAAGCGATGTCTTCTTATTCTTAGGGGGAGCCTCGGGAAGCCTCCCGCTCCTGTGATCTGGGTCTTCAATTGACGCAGCTTGAAAAGCACGTTCTAGAAAACACACAACGTGTCTCTCTTCACAAGGCACCGTGATGACTCCACCGCTTCCTGGCATCTTGAGGACATTGTAGCCGTGATGAGTCATGGCCATGAACTTGGCCAGGGCTGGGTACCCGAGGATGGCATTGTACGGCAGGCAAATGTTAGCGACATCGAAGTCAATGAGCTCGGTGCGGTAGTTGTCGCGCTTCCCAAAGGTAACAGGCAGGCGGACCTGCCCTATCGGAACCGTGGAACCAGCAGTGACTCCTGAGAAAGGCTTGGTTGGCTTCAGCTGATTGTATGGCACTTGGAGACTGTTGAATGTCTCGACGGATAGGACATTGAGCCCTGCTCCGCCATCGTTGAGGGTCCTGGTGACTTGCACATTGCTGACGATTGGGGAACAAAGCATCGGGAGAACTCCGGCTGTGGCCGCGCACTTGAGCTGATCCGCTGAGTTGAACATGATGGCGCACACTGACCACCTGAGAGGGTGTGTGGCCTCAAGCTTGGGGAGGACTGCATTCACTTCGCGAGCAAACTGCTTGAAGATGCGCTGAGAGGCCGGGGCTTGAGCGCCGCCCAAGATGCAAGCGATTGCATGCGGCTCCTGGAAGCCTCCAGCCCCCTCGTCCTGATGATGGTCTTCATTCCTCCTCGGCTATGGTGGCAGAGGAGGGAGGCCCGCGTTGCCTTGTGGGTGATACTCGTGAGGCTGATCCCTCCAACCTCCATCGCGAGGCGGGTCCCTCCAACCTCCCTCACGAGGCTAGTCTTGCCAGCGGTCCTCGCGAGGTCAGTCACACCACCCTTGGCGAGGGCCACGGTCTTCCCATCATCCTCCACCTCTTCCTCCTCCTCGGCCATAGCCCCGGTCGTTGCGCTAGGGGCGTCGGCCGGCACGCATCCCGCACGGCCCTTAGCTCTTGGCATTCGTTGGTGTTGTGAGTGTGGAGGTCGTGGTACACGCAGTACCGGCTACCCTTGGATGACTCAGGCTGATCCCTGCCTCGCTTGGTGTCCGGCTCTGCTGCAAGCACGACAACCCCCTTGCACTTCACGTCCTTGACCTTGGGCTTCTTCTCTTCTGGGTCGGCAGCTGGTAGCTCTAGGAGGGAAAGGCGCCCTTCCTAGGCCCTAGCGCACTTGGTCGCCAAATTGAACAGCTCTAGGGAGGTGCACAGGTCCTCATGGATCGCAAGCTCCTCCTTCATCTTGACGTCATGCACGCCGTCGGAGAAGGCTGAGATGATGGCCTCCTCAGACACTCTGGGGATCTTAAGGCGAGCGCTGTTGAAATGCTGGATGAACTTCTGCAGGGTCTCTCCCGGCTGCTGCTTGATGCGGCGCAAGTTGCTCATGGCCGTGGGCCGGTCGCGGGTGCCTTGGAAGTTGGCGATGAATCGAGTGCGCATCTCGTCCTAGGAGGAGACCGTACCAGGAGCCAGGTTCAGGAGCCAGGTGCGGGCACCGTCCTTGAGCGCCATAGGGAACCAGTTCACCATGAACTTCTCGTCCCCGTTGGCGGCTTCGATGCCCAGCTCATAGCGCTGGAGGAACTCCGCACGGTCAGCCGTGCCATCGTAGCGCGGGGGCAGATCTGGCTTGAACTTGCCTGGCCAGGCCACGCTGCGCAGCTCGGCGGTGAAGGCACGGCAGCCTGCAGTGGCAGCGGGAGGCCTTGGGTGACGGAGAGCTTGATCTTGGAAGTCTCTGTGCGCTGCCGCCAGGAGCAGCGCGGGGTCCTGACGCGCTGGAGCAGGAGCGCGTCCGTGGCCGACCGGTGCGGGGAGCACACGGGCAGCTTCTTGGGGGCGAGGGATCTCTTGACAGCTCTTCTCTTACTGTGCTGGCGCCGGACGGAGTGGGTTCCGCCCAGGCGCCACGCGCCTTGGGGCAAAGGCGCCTTCTTGAGGGGGAGGCGGCTGAGGCTCCCCCGGAGCTTCGTCGCCCGCGCAGGGCGGGGCGCCGTGCAGCGAGAGGGATGGCACAGGGGAGCCCCCAGCGGCGCTGACGAGCTTGGTGATGCGGGCGAGCCACTCGTCGTAGAGGTCGTCGATGGGACGGCAGTGCAGGAGCTCCTGCGCTAGGAGCAGCGCGGCGTCAACTGGACGCTATGCTTTTGGGCCCACTTGCTAACGGCCAATTTAGTAATTTGGCCTGATATTAGTTTCGACCTATTAAGGGCCCATTTAACATTTCTGCCCTATATTAATTTCGGCCTGTTAAAGGCCCGTCATATAGTTGGGCCTAACTACGGCCCGGTTTGCTTCCAGCTTGCTCGCAACCAAAATCTGATTGGGCCAAACAAGGACCGAGACAATTTTGGCCTGTTAAAAGCCCGTGATTTTATTCGCACAATCATGGGCCAGGGTCCATTTCAGGCTGCTGCTGGCCCGTGAGCTGTTCGGCACGTTTCAGGCCCAACCTACTTCTGAGCCTCCTAAAAGCCCATTGAGTTTTCTTGCGAAAAGAGGGCCGGGGGTTACTCGACCTATTAAAGGCCCGAATCTACTAGTGGACCAGTTTACTTTTGGCCTTTTGACGGACCAAGATGACGGGGCCCATGATGCGGATCATACATCGTGATTGCATGACGGCCCGATTATGCACCGTAATTTTACGGTTTGGCCTGTTTACTGTGAAGACAGGATATATATATACAGTAAAATAACTACATCATCGTGAATAAGAAAAACCCTAGACTATATAATAAAGAAATTACGGCATGTTACATCCACTGGGCATCAAAGTTCGCCACTATGGTAATAAAGCACAAGCAGACAACAGATTACATACACTGGGCATCAAAGATCGCCACCAGTGCAAATAAACACGCCGAAAAAATAATATACAAAACCAACAGCACTTCAATAGAGTTCAAGAAAGGTTAGCCCTGGTGGGGAGCTGCAGCACAAGCAGCTGGGCAAGATGATGAGACTATGCTTGTTAAACACTTATATCTTCCTCACTCTGAAAGATAAACAAGCAGACAGATGACAGGTTTTGCACATAAAAGTATCAGTGCTAACAATTCATCACATTTCTTACTGACGAACGAAGTGACAGAATTTAAAATTTGACACAATATGGTATTGTTCAGGTCAAGACATGGCAGGAAATGACATTTTGAAGGAGTTGGCAGCTTCACGACACCACTGGATTATAGATCAAGAACTCATCAATATCAATGGTTAGTGTGCTGTCAATTTATCCCATTTCAGGTTGGCAAATAAAGAGATGGTTTAAATAATAGTTGAACGATATAACATTGTTCATAGTTAAGACATTGCAGAATATGACATTGTGCTGTAGTGGGTAGGTTCACCACACCACTGGATTACGGATGAAGAAAAGAAGCATACATGCACTGCAAAAGAAGATCACTTGCTCTGTATAGTTTAATTTACATGGTATGAAGAAGGAACTTGGTTGTACAACTGAAAATTTAAATTGAGAAGGACAAACTTTTGTTTATGACCTACATAATAAACTTTAAACATGCAATTTGATGCAAACACCAAAAATAAACAGCTGTTGCAGTCATGCCTAACCAAATATACACAACAAAGTTTGAAGGCTTGAGAAGGACAAACTTACATTACTGGTGAAGACAGGCTCTTTAAAGCCCTTGTCCATGCTGATGGGGGGGGGGGGCAATTCAAGAATTTTACCACAGAATCTTCTTCATAAGCATTGCCTTTATTCTACATTTTGTTAAGAGTAAATATAGATGTGATAATATACGAGAAAATGGAGAATATTTAAGATAAGATGAAGAGTGATGCTACATAACGAAGTAGCTATAAATGTATGTGCAGCGATACAGGCAAAAGGCACAGCCAAGAGCAATGCACAGCTAAACTTCTTCAGTACCAACCTTATGGTAAGAGTAAATATAGATCTGATGTGTAGAAAATGGAGGGCAAAGGAAAATAAGCTGCAGAGTGATGGTACATGAACAACTACCTGTCAATATAAGTACACTGATAAAGGACAGCATGTACTTACAAGAACAATGCAGAGCTAAAAAAATTCATTGGCATTGGATATATTCTACACTAATGTAACCATTCATACAGATCAGATAATTTGGAGCGAACAATTGATAAGCAAGCTATCATGCATACCGATGTCACATAATGAACCAGGTATGTATGCAAGTACAGTGATACAGGACAATAGGTACTAACAAGAGCAAAGCAGTGGGCAACATATTTGCGATATCATGTCGTTCTTTTCAAACCAAAATTATTCTTCAAGCAGATTTCCTGCAAAAAGATCCGTAAGGACATGCAGAAAAGTGGAAGTTCAAATTGTCATGTGATTTCATAGACAGTACCTCATCCTGGGAACGAGACCAGTGCATAACAAGGTTTTCCATTCAATATCTTCTAAATTTAGCACATGAGACTTCCCCGGAAATTCATTTATAGACTTGCCATCAAAGTGTGATTTCCTCAGGTAACACCGATAGTGCTACAATGCTTCCTTGAAAAGCACAAGCAAGCTTTGCTCGTCATGACTATCCAGATTGACCCTCGCCTAGTTACAACAATGTAATGTAAATCATTGATGTGTTTAATCAGCAGAAAACATGAAAATAATAACCATGAATAATAGCACTTACACGTAAGTTGGATAGGAAGATGTGAAAATGGTGTTTGTCTTCACTATAATCTTCCCATGATGGGAATATATGCACGTAGCCCCTAACAACATTGAAAGCATTGTATTTAAATTGGGAATAAATGGAACGGGGTTCCAATCTGCAGGAATTGGCCGTCTTTGCAGTTGGGATAGGTCTTCGGCCGGTGGACTTGATGTACTTTTTGCTGGAGTGGGATTTTTTTGTGGTACGGTTGGTGCTATGGCAAATGAAATCGGTATACCTTTTGCTGGAGTGCAGGTCCTGTGTGGTGGGGCTAGTGTTGTGGCCAGTGAAGTATAGGTACAGTCTGCTGGAGTCAGTCCTATGTTTTGTGTCACTGGTTGTACAACCAATATAAGTGGGGTGCTGTCTGATTTCTCCAGCACCACCACGTTTTTCAAGGACTTTGCTAGTGCTCCTTCAGGTTTGGCAATCACCCTCTTCCTTTTTGATGTCTGATGCACAAGAACATCATTTGAGTGAAAAAACATGGTATGATGATAGATGGAATATGTATTGATAATGGATGGGCATGGCATCTCGAGTTATATGATGAGTAAACTAAGCAGATGGCGTTGCAACAAAGTAGAAGAAATGCAAGACAACATATGCAAGATACGCGCAATAAAGAAAACCTTGCCAAATTAGAACATGCACCTTGTTGGGTGAACAGGACAGGCCATCTGCCTTTGACTCCTCGAGGTTAGAATAGTCATTAGGATGATATCCTGAACAAGAATCAACAGTTGGGGAGCATATGAGTTTCATTGCATCCGGAATGGCACTCAATGCCTTGGTGCCAATTTTGTAAGGCATTCCAGTGTTCCACAATATTCTTCTGATGCGCGGATTCTGATATGCACTGTAATTGCGTATAATATCTGAGAACCATGAAAACATAAATAGTTGTGAGATTATCTTTGTAATGCAGATGATATTCTAATATAGGGGCGCCCCTGTAAACACTTGTGTGCTATCACTGGATTCTGATGAGAGAGCTCATGTGTGCTGTAATATGGTGCGTGCATTTATATAATCTGGCACAAGTACACAAAAAATAGGCTCCAGAAGTAAGGATAGTTGGCAGATGATAGGTTCATAATATACTGTATAGAGAGTTTATTGCCAAACCATGATAACAAGAGCACACAACAACTAGGCAGATCATAGTGTACATAACAGGGGTACACCATAACCACGATATATAAATCGGGAAAGTGGAACTGGCTTGAAAATACGGTGTTGTATTGCCGCTAGTAATTGAAAGCCTATCGATCACGTACAGGCCAGCTCTATCAGCTGTTGACTGCAGATGTCCCTGCGCCCCTTCCTGACAAGGAACATACTGTACGTACTAAATACAGAATAAACAAAGAGGAACATGTTAAAGAACAGAAGAGGAAGCATATTCTTGAGGTTCCGCTTCATTGCATACAATGTTGGTTTCCCACTCATGATGAATCACAGCGCCCAAAGAAATGCAATTCCATGCTGTCTCTCTATATGTGGCAATTTTGAACAAGAGTCATTAGGATCATATTCTGAACAAGAGTCAACAGGTGGGGAGCGTATGAGTTTCATTGCATCCAGAATGGCACTCAATGCCTTGGTGCCAATTTTGTAAGTCATTGCAGTGTTTAGCTTGAAGAGTGGACTGCTGCTAGTGTGACACAAAGTATCAGAGTAAAATCAGCAAAGTGGAACTTGCTGGAATATATGTGCTAGTATTGCTGGTATGGCTAGAAAGGCTTCGGATACCCGCTCTCTTCAAGTGAAGGTGTGGTACTTTTAATATCAGTGTAACTCTCAAAGGCGACACAGCTCCCCGCATTTCCTTGCTATTCTTATAGGATTCAAGTGGGCAGGCCACTACAAATCCTATTCCTATGTTTACAAATCCTACGAATCAAAGAGGCTCAAAGTGTCCATCACAACCGACCGTATAGACCTCTACACTGCAAATGTCCCTGCTCATCTTCAGTACAAGGAACATAGTGTACTACTATCATACTCCCTCCGTTCCAAAATATAAGTCTTGGTAGAGATTTCCACTATGGATCACATACAGATGTATCCAGATACATTTTAGAGTGTAGATTCACTCATTTTGCTCCATATGTAGTCCATGGTGGAATCTATACAAAGACTTATATTTCAGAACAGAGAGAGTACATATTAAAGAAGAATGGAAGAGGAACATGGTAAACAAGAGCAAGCAGATTTTGGATAATAAATTGTTGGTTGTGCAGTGCCCACACATGATGAACCAGAGTGCATTGAGAATGCAACTCCCAGCTGTCTCTTGACCATTTCAGGCGGTTGGATGAAGATCCTACGTCTCCTAACCCTTCTTCTTCCTCGTCTCTGATTCTTCCCATAGAGAACACCGCACGGGCCGCCGACCGGACCACCGACCCCCACTTCCTGTGTTCCTCCGCCACCCACACCCCCACCCCTGCCCAACCCCCACCCGCATCGAGTTTTCTTCATTCGGCGAGGCCCCACAACCACACGAGCCCCTTCGTTCGCACCAGTGAACTCCAACGAGCTCTGAAAAATCGACTGACCCAATTTTGAAATTTAGTCTACTATGATTTAACTAGTGTGGAATAAAAAGGGGAAAACCATAAGCATTGGGAGTATAGTGTTGAGCGTGCCATGGCGGATCTGAAGGTGCAAAGCGGACAAAGGCAACTTCGCAACCAAGACAAAAAATCAGAGTAAAGCAGTGGCGATCTATTTTCTTGCTGCGATAAATAAGTTGAGCAGATACGAAAGAGTACCGCCTCTGGTGCGGCGCCGTGTACGCATCTGCTAAGAATTTGATGGCGTTGCGGTAGCGATGGCTGTTGACGGCGTGGAAGCAGATCTAGGAGGGTAGACGATGGCAGCGGGGCGCGGTGGACGAGACGTTCGTAGGAGCAGCGCCGGCAAGGTGGACGACGGCGGGGATGAAGCGAGTGGACAGGATGCAAGGATCCCGGTCTGAAGCCGTGGATGAGAGAGGTCGATATCTTGTAATGGACGGCGGCGTTGGGGTATCAGCTCCGGCATGGTGGAGGAGGACGGCGGTGGATGGGGTGGCGGACGGTGGCGGGCGGAGGAGTGTGGGGTGGAGAGGGTGTTTTGGCGCCCACGGAGTACAAATGGGGAAAAGGGAGGTAGAGAGGAAGGGGGAACCATGTATTCAGGGCGCGCTTGTCTCAAATGCGAGGAAATTTACAAACTTAGCTCCCGTTTCTAATTTCTACTATATCACAGCAATATTAGTCGGTTGGGGATAGGACGGTAATCTCGCATACGCAGAATATTTGCCGACGAGAGTTTGTTTTTGGCGCCCACCGTGTATGAATATGAATCGGGGAGGGAGTCGATTTTGGCCGAGGACACACTGTGTTTTGGCGCCCACCGTGTATGAATCCGGGTGAGAGGCGGTTACGTCACGTTTGGGTGAAATTACAAACCTACCCCTATCAAAATCTATAAAATCCAGCAGATAGGCTTTGCGTGGCAGGGATAGGCAGTAGTAATTTCCATCTCGCAGATTTTGGTTTCGGGCGGTTACTGCGACTTTCCCCGCTTCGTTCAAATTTTGCAGAGTGCACGTTTACCGTGCCAACTCAATTCGAATCCCGTTTGTATTCTATTTTTTTCGGGCGGGATCCATTTTCAATTGGAATTACATTCTATATACATCATTTTTTATATATACTTTCAAAAGCACAACACCATTTATACATAAATATGGTTTACAAATGGCATGATCTCAGATTCATAAGGTTGTATCCATCAATTTGGATTTTCAAATATTTGAAACCACTTTATGTTGAAATCCAATGTATGCATTCCTCGCTAACTGTCTCCAATTAATGTGTGTTTCATGCGGGTTTTTTTACTTCTCAAACATGTATAATGTGTTTCACACACGCAACATATAGTGTAATCCCGTTTAGACATTAATTGCATATAAACCATGCATTGTTTGTAATTAAAGAATCTATGGATCACCAATATTGATAAACTATATAACATTACACGTGTGCCCAAATTCAAATGAATATGCATGTTTGATACACCAATTTGCGTTATGATATTATCGATGTCGTGATCTCCAGTTTAAATATTTGAATCCCCTTTAATCCAGATATTCGTCTCATATAGCTATCACTCATGCTTATATAGGACTATCTCTCTGGACCTATACGCGTTCATCGTCTCTCAGGTATCTCTCGTGCTACCTGTATGTCGACAATGATCTTTTATCTTCGTAACACACTGACGGTACTCTCTCCCTCGACCTTCATCACTCTATCTCTCTCTAAGTATATCTCGCTCCCTGCTATGTGTCTCTAACTATGATTCTCCATGTGGAATCTCTTTCTCTCACACAAACACAAAACTTTGTCTCCCGGGGTCTCATTTCTCTCTACTATTCCCATGTGTGCCACTCGCACACCCCTCATACAGAGATGTCTTTCACTCCTTAGATATGAGAACCTACGACTCTTCCTCTTAAATATCTCTTTCTCACACACAAACACAAACTCTGTCTCCCAGGGTCTCATATTTCTCCATTGTTCTCTTGTATGTCGCTCACACACACTCTCTCTCCCTAGAGATATCTTGCGTTCCCTCATATGTCTCTCTAGCTATCACTCTCGTTGTGAAATATCTTTCTCTCCCGCAGACACAAAACTCCGTCTCTCGGGATCTCATTTCTCTCTGATATCTGTTTGTATGTGACTCACATGCACCCTCTCTCTATCTCTCTCACACCCACACACATAACTCAGCCTTCTGATCCACTCGACTCCTATCTCTAACGCACACTAGCTAGCATCTTTATCTTTCTATTTATTTGTTTCTCCATCAACCTTCTTTCTCGCCCTCACTCTTGATTCCTATCACGCACACTACATATGTTTCTCTCCACATGCAGTCAAGTGCCCTCTCACACACATATATAACTTCACCCTCTGAACCACCAGGCGGTCATCTCCAACACCCAAACTAGCAGATGTCCCTCTAGCTAGCATCTCCATCTCTGTATCTATCTGTAGTTTCTCCGTCAACATTTCTTTCTCGCACGGAGTATTGCTTCCTTTATACATGTCTCTCCATACATATGCAGTTATAGGTTGATCTCTTTTGCACAATCATTGTGCCTCACTCCCTCTGCTCGCCATAGATGCATACTCCAGCCCACACCACTATCTCTTAAAGACAAAAACACATACTCAATTGTCAGGCATTCTTCCCTGCATTCTCACATGCATGCATATTATCATACCGATCCGTCTCTCCCATGTCGTTGATCTTATGACTTATGTCTTCTTTCTTTTATCTCGATCATGCGCGTGTGCACTCACACACATCCCACGTATACATGTATACCTCACACACATGCATGTTCAAGGTCTCTATGTCTCCATACGTAGTTAATTACCCTCAATCCTAACGCCACATCGAATCGTTCTCCTCTTGTGTGCACATAACTTCCGCCTGGATGGGTAAAACACACACTCACACTTAACAATCTCCTTCTAGCTACCCCGCCGCATCTCACTCTTCCCCTATATCCCCAAAACCAATAAGACCATCCGTTTGTTTAATTCCCGCCTACATGCACCATCAATGTATAGTAGTCTTCCTCGGTGTCTCTCGAACAAACACGTTCTCTCGATGTCGACTCCTCTCACGCGCACACACCTTCTCTTCCCTCTCTACGGGCATTTTCTCTCTCGCACCCCATCGTTGGTGGCCTGTGCCATACACATCACCTCTCTATGATGAAGCCATGCACACTTAAATTACATCTGCCACAATGGACCCCGCGACACACACACACACACACCCACACACGCACTAAGACTCCATCTCTCTCTCTCTCTCTCTCACACACACACACACACAAACAGACACACACACGCATGCACCCCCCCACACACTAAGACTCCATCTCTCTCTCTCCCACACACACACACACTAAGACTCCATCTCTCTCACACACACACATGCACACACACACACACACTAAGACTCCATCTCACACACACATGCTCTAGGCAGAGAATTTGTTCCTACCACCCTTCATCCAACCTTACCCGTATGATTAACAATCACCTTAATTTACTTGCATAACCTGGACAAATTCCACTTTACTTTAGTAGTCAGCAAACTTATCATCTGTACCCTTATAAAAAAATGAGTTGGCGATGATGGTGTGCCTGCCATCTTGTAATACAGACCGTATGATCTATATCTAACGGATAGAAAGCAAACTATGATAATTTTACAAAAGATACCCGCACCTCTCTCCACATCCTTATCTCCCACAACCTCATTGCTCGGCAATTAAAAAGGAAGTCTCTGGAACAATCTAGCATGGTGGCCCCTGTCGCCTGCCGGCGCCGTCCATCCCCATGCCTCCGCCCATTCCAACCACCAGTCACCACCGCGTTCCAGTCCTCCTCGCCTTATCTCTCATCTTTCATTTTTTCAATGACATTCTCGAGATACCAGTTTTCCTATAAAATTCTCGAGATATCATTAGTTTTTACACATGGGATTACTCCTAAAAAATGCATATTGATGTTCCATGCAATGCACAAGAATCTTGCTTGTAATTATATAACCCAAATCACGAGCAGGAAGTGACATTTTTTTGACACAACCACATTAACATGGCCACGTAAATCACTAGCTAAAGTAAATACCATTATACTTATATCCTGATGCAATAGGTTGAGTACATGTTCGAAGAGTAGAGCCGCACACACGCACTCTGTCTCTCAGAATCTCTCACACACACACACACTAGTTATGTGACCTCCCACTTAAGTAGACATGTATGTTACAATTTGTGCACCAGCGGGTACACGTGTTGTGCATTTATTTAAGCCGGTAGGCGAACCCAAACAGTAGCTGCATTCATTCCCCTCCCACCACCTCTTCTTTGGTCGCCGTCGCCCGGTAGCCATGGCCCGGCCGAAGGTAACAACATACGCCATACTCCCGCCGGAGCGACACTTTAATATGGAAATTTTAGTGGTCATGCATGCATCTTTTTGTGCTAGCACTCCTATATAAGGGTTGACTGGTCGCTTCCCACGAACGTGCGCGGGCGGTGGAAGAGGAAGGAGAAGGGAAGCGGGCTGTGGAGTAACATTTTTTACCACAATTTCTTAGGAAACTGAGTGCAATAATTGAGTAGTTTTGCAAACTACCAGTACTACACCTGAAATGGTTCAAAACCTATACTCCCTTGCCAGCACGCGCTTCCCGCATGAAACGGCCAGCATCGCCCTGGAGCGTTAGTGCCGCATGAATGCCTGGCCAGAGCGGAGGCGACCTCTCGCTGGCGCCGGCTTTGAAGTGGCGCGACGGCCGAGAGAGCGCCGCTTCCCGGTGCACGCGACTGCTCCGCGTCGAGACTGGCCATAGGCCCTGTTTGGATCCATGGGTTAGAGCTATTTTGAGCTAGTTGGGGCTCAAGTAGCCCTAAAGTATCCAAGCATGAGGGTTAAAATTGGAGCAAGTTGCACCGAACCCACCAAAAAAAAACAATCGCACCCAAGAATTGCTAACTGGAGATAGTTCTCATTGGGACCACTGAAAAATCACTTTTCTCTCTCCATTAAGTGCATTTATTTTCAATCTAAACCTGTCACCCGAACACCTCGTTGGCTACAGTTAGTTCAGGGTTAGTCATGAGTTAGTCTAACCTCTAGCTAAGTTAGAGTATCAAACAGGAGCAGTATATGACATGCAAGTTGCTCAAAGCATACAGTCAAATTCGTACGTGAAAGGATTTTTTTCTTTTTGAAAACGGAACGTGAAAGGAATTTTTTTTAGAATGCTCTTGGCATGTCTCTAACATGTGATGAGTTAACTGACCTCAATAGACGGCAAAAACGCCAGCATGCCGCACTTTGATAGAGACGAGGAGGGAGAAGCGATAGAGGTTGCTGGATTACTAGAGATAAGTGTCACACGGAAGCCAAGAAATATGGTGATAGAGTGGGTTAGCCATGTACTAATATGATGTAACTACACTAGGCTGCAGTGTTTCGTACTCCCAGTCCACTTTGGAGATGATTGGTTGATTTTATATCACCGAATAATATTAAATATTATGAGTGCAGACACTCCACCACGAGGTTCCTTGCTCCTTCGCGGTCGTCGGGAATCTATGTTCTTCCACTCTATTTTTTACGTGAGCTTTGTTAATCCTTTTGCCAACACGCGAGACGTCTAGCATCAAGGTACACATGTTATGCAAGGATCGTTCCATCTATATGAAGAACACGTGGGACTGGAACTACGAGACGGACATGTACCCAGGAGTGGACGTACGAACCTGAGTAATGTAGCGCAGTAAGTGAAGTAGAAAGGCACAAAATGGTATGAACATGCGTGGCATATAGGGTGTGTTTGGTTGCGTTCTCGTCTCAGCATAGTTGTTCCCTCTTCATGCATGCTCAACTCAACACCCCTCTTCATGCATGCTCTCTTCATGCATGCTTCTAGTGTATTTGTGCTAAACTAGTGTGGACTCATGCACCCTCCATACACTCTACGAAACACCTAAAAGTAGGTCAAGAAGGGAACTCTTGGGCGGCATTTGTCTCTTACTACGTACTACCACTAAATGTTGTACGTGCAATGCACGATGATGTTATGGAGTACGTGCCTAAGTACTCTACTACTACTATATTAGTTGGAGGCACATATTAACTTTTATATTTGTTTACGTGTATGCCTCGAGACCTTCCAACTAGATGTGGGTTTCTCTCCAGGTCGCACTTTGTATCGTTCATACCACTAAGTACTACTACGTGTGGTCTCTGACCCAGAAGTGGAAGAAGTGGAGATGCTCTACCATGCTGTTTTTTTACGCTAGGCTCTACCACACTATTCATGTCCCACTCCTTTCGCTGACGTGTGGGACATCCAGCACGTGCCGTGTTTGGCACTCTTCGTCGTAAGAGTTGAAACACTAGCATTCATCAGAAACAAAAAATAATTATAAATCAGCATTGATACTATTTTTTTAGAACCAATCAGCAGTGATACTATACCACGCGGTTTCCTTGCTCCTCGATATCGGAAAGAATACTTCCGTTTGCCAACATGTTGGACGTCGACCATCCTGGTCCACTTGCCATGCACGCAGAACTCCAAGGGAGAGTCACCCTGGTCGTCGTGCTGCAGTAACAATGACTAATGAGCCGTCAAATCACAGGCCCACTTCCCACTTTGATGTTGCTCGGACAAAGGAACCATCATGACTTCGTTGAATTCCTTTTCTTGAAGAAAACTACTGTACTAGCAGTACTGCTAGCTATAGTAGTTACTCCAACAGAGGCCTCCTTTCATTCATAGGATAGGAATTTTATAGGAATATGAAAATCATAGGAAGTGAGATGACATGCATCTCAATTCCTATAAAGAAAGATATGCCATTTGATGCATAGGATGGGAATTTTTCCATTTAGTCTAGGCTAATGTACTGGTAATTTTCTCTAAAAACTACAGTAGTAACTAGTAGTACTGGTACATGCTCGTACTCAGAAACAGACACACACACTAACTACTAGTACTACTACTTCTCACATGCTGGCCAGACGCCGTCGTTCTCCTTCCCAGCTTTGTCGGCGACACCCCACCGTGCTTGGATCTCCGCCGACCTCTCCGCAGTAGCGGATGCGTCCTTTTCTTTCTTGCGGTGGCGGGCCTCTCTTTTCTTGATCGCTTTCTGACTTTTCCGCTCCCTCTGTGCGGCTTTGGCCGCCTCTTGCTCTACCGCCCATTCAGCCTTCGCATCTTCAAATTCCTCCCACATAGTTGTGAGGTCGCAAGCGGCGATGAACTCGGCACGGCAGGATGCCATCGCTTCCCTACCATTTTGTGTGCGGTCGTGGGCGGCGAGGAACTCGGCGCGGCGGGATGCCATCGCTGCCTTACCGGTTAGTGTGCGGCGCGGTGGCATGAACGATGCTTGGTGAGAGCTCTGGGGTGGAGTGGCCGGACAACCGTATAGTGCATTGGTTTGTCAAGAGCCCAAGGATAGAAGACGAAGGAAATTTGGATTCCCCTTCAATCCTGGTCATTTATTACCGAGTAAAATGCATTGGCGGTCATCGAACTTGTCTTGATAGCTTACTTTGATCATTGTGTACGAGATATGGTGATTATACGGTCACTGGCTCAGTGTATAGCTCCGTATTTGTCTGGTTGAATAGTCAAATAGTCTGCATGCGCCTCATCGGCTCGTGTTCTTTATCTATCTACGCGGGCCTACCTGTCAATGGAGAAAGAAATACTGTAAAAACCAAAATTATGCGTATGTGGGGAATCAAACCACGGACTCGTTGTTGCAAAGCACCCTCGTCAGCCAAATGAAAATGAAATACTTCGCGTCAGACACTCACGCTCATGCTGTCAAAGCATTCTAATGCATGCACGTCGCCCTCTAAATCAAAGTCCTGCTCATGGCGCAACGCAAACGGCGAGCCCATCACCTGCACGCCCCGGCGGTGCCTGACATTACTGTTTAGACATTTGATGGAGGCCTACGCAAACGCCGAGCATGTATTCACCTGGCTCAACACCAACGGTCATACTCGGAGCGCCTTGCTCATGTATATCGTCCATCACAATGACAATGTATAAAACAACCTAGCTAGAGAGGGTACTATGGTAGTATGGTACGGAGTATGTACTATCGTGAGCGACCGATCTTAGTGCCACTGCACACCGAAACCCCTTCAATCGCTAGCACGCGCTTCCCGCCGGAAACGGTCACCGTCTCTCCAGAACGTCAATGTCGCATTCACCGGACTTAACTGCAGGTGCAATTGGTGTGTCACTGACATGCGGGCCAAATGCCCGTTGGGCCGACATGTCAGTAACCCAACGCATCTGCAGTTAAGTCACTGAAGTAGCATCCACATTTACGCCCGATGAACCTACTCCGGCGCCAGTTGTCCATCCGTCTGCCGCGGCTCATTGCCATTCGCCCGCTATATTAACTTGAGCCCCAGCTCCCAGCCATAGCCAAAGACCCACACTTATTCTTCTCCGGGCCCTTCCTTCTATCGGCACCACTCCAACCATGGCCTCCTGGCGCTCCGAAGCTCTCTTGGACATACTGTCGCAGGAGCAGACGAGGGACATCGGCGGCTCTGCTTCGGGCGCGATCCAAAGCTCTCTTCGACATACTGTCGCAGGAGCAAACAAAGGAGATCGCCGACACCCCCCCGGCCGCCCTCCGCCACCACGACCATGAAGCCGGCGCGCGCGCGCAGGCGCAGCCGGCAGCGAGGAAGAGTAGTACAATGTAGGTCACCGCTGCTCTGGTCCCAGGAAGGCCACCGCTACTCCACTCAGTCGACGCCAAGCTTGGTGGGGTAAACATCGGCGGCCGATTAGCCGCTTGACGGCGACATGGAGGCAAAAATCTTCAGAACCTTGTGCTCCAGAGGAGGAGGTCATCGAGGCGGATGAGGAGGAGGCAAAGGCAATGGCCGACTTTCTCGGGTTTGCAGTAGGTTTTAGTATGGTTTGTGCGAAATATGTAGTGAATTTAGTCCAGTTTGTAGGAAAAGTTTTCGAAATGTAATGAATTTCATCAGGTTAATTTGAAATTTGCTTTGTTTGCACGAATTTTGTCCGGTTAGTTCATATAGTTGTCGAAAGGTATGCGGGCAACATCGGATGGCATCCATCAGTGTCCTCGGACAGATGCCGGTGTAAATTTGTGGGCCAGTGCTAGAGATGCCCTAACTATCATGCTATAATCGCTAATAGTCCTCCATTATTTGGCAGGGAACAGTTATCCTCAATCAAAATCAGATCCGCGGTGTTTCGCACTCCTCCCACGTAAGAGTGTAAACTCTTGCTTACATAAAAATAGAGCAAGTGGACGACACTGTAACACATCATATCACTCGAACTAGCCCTCCTAACAAGTGGGAAAGCACCGCCCTCGTCATTTTGTTTTGGATTTCTATCGATCGATCGCACGAAAATGTTATGCTTTGCAAGTTCTAAAGGAAAAGGCGACACACTTACGACTTGTACGTGTCGCACCCTCGACAGTCCGGCTCGCACGCCGCTCACCAAAGGGGACACGCGTTGTCTTGCAATTTCACTGACATGTGGGACTGTAATTGAATAAACCGTCAATAGCCGAAATCTAAGCGCTTGGTGGGTGTCGACTGAGAAGAGAGAAATGGGGGAGGGAGAAGAGATCGCCCACCCGCCACGCACGGACTCCAAGAAATATATGGTGATAATGTGAGGTGGGCCATGCTGGAGTCCGGACCGCTTCCGGAGCCCGCTCTGACTGCCCTGGCCCCTCAAGACGCCAGCTGCCCGCTGCATGCATGCATAACAAGTACTAAAAAACTGGGATATAAGGCCTTGTACAACGGGAGATGCTTAGGGAAGATGCTTAGAGAAATAAACCAGGCTTTTGTTAAGCACCGGTGCTTACATGTACAGGATAGACGCTTAACTAAGCATCTATCATGTAGAAATAGGCACCGGTGCTTAAGAGAAGCCTGGTTTATTTTTATAAGCATCTCCCATTGTACAAGGCCTAAGCCCGCTTATGTGGAGGAGAGAGAGGCATTAACAAAGTCAACTAGTGGGCTCTACAAGAGCCCGTCTCTACACGTGCTCCTAGGTATAAAAAAATAATTCTCAAAATGCATAAAAACAATTGAGTCTAAAAAAAGAAAGGTAAAAAACATTTGAGAGGAAATAGATAGAGAGAAAGTGAGAAAAAGTTGTAACCTTATAGCCAACCTTATAGTCAACAGTATGGTAGCATTACATGAGGAAGGAGGGAGTGGTGCACATGCCAAGTTCACTGGGCTGTCGTGTTTCACACTCCTCCGTCGTAACAGTGGAGACAATAGCTTTCATCAAAAATGAACAATGAATACTCGTTGCTCGTCCTCTATATCAGAAAGAATAGTTTCATTCGCCGACATGTGGGGCGTCAACAATCCTGGTCCACCTGCCATGCACAAAATTATCCTGGTCTACCCCGGTCGTATTGCAGGCCCAACCTTTCCCACTGTAAGTTGTTCGGACGAAGGAACCATCATGACTTCGTTGAATTCCGCTTCTTCAAGAAAACTTACTGTACCCACAATACTCCTACCACACGCGAAGACTGGACAACACTGTACCACGTCATATCACTGAAACCCACTAGGCCAAACTGGCCCACCTAGGTCATCTATTTTGGAACGGAGGGAGTACGTCTCTGCACTTCTATGATTTTGTGTTGTACGTCTCTATACTTTTGCTACGATTTTCCTACCCTATGAACCAAATGAGGCCTGAATGTATCCGTGTCGACTTTTGTCTGATCGATCGCTAAGCCTACAATTTTAGGAGCTAGGGCTATTGGTTGATTGATGATGGATAAGTATAAGCGTACCACGAGCTCATCATCCCCAACGTTCCTCTTTGGTGAGTGTTTTGTAAGTACTATATCTTGCATAGTAGCTATCCTCCTAACACCAAGAATCATCAAACAAGCCCTACTGATATGATAAACAGTTCAAACTTACATCTAAGCATGCCATATATTACATCAAAAGCTGGTGAGGATACATCTGTTTCCATAACTCAGAGTGGGTTCGCATGATTCACTATCAAACAAAAGTAGCAAGTACCGCCCACACAAGACAGTGCACTAGCCCTAAGATGGTTTGATAACACGCATTGTTGTAGTAATTAAACACAGGGCAATGCAAACTACCCTGAAGGATTAGCGCGACCAACTATTTCTTGTCATCGATCTCTCAGGCAATGACCACAGCACGGACAACGGCATGGGAATCGATCTCTGGGGTGATGTCCACAGGACTGACCGCGATATTGGAATCAATCTCTGGGGCGACGTCCACAGGATGGACAGCAACATCGGAATTGATCTCCGGGGCGATGCCAACAGGACGGGCCGCGACATCGGAATCATCAAGGACGTCCACCGGCACCTGCACAACCCTAACATATTAGCAAGCACATTGCAAATAATCAAAAACCACAAATATGGTAATAAGACATTATGTTTTACCTTGTGCAGCTCACCAGGGGATCTCATCCCTCTGGGGGCCATCTCCTCGTCCTCGATGGGGCCATCACCTTGCCAGGGGAATACTGCTTCTCAACGGTGACTATCTCCTCAAACTCGGCCTTGAGCCTCGCATAGGTGGTCATCAGAGTTCCTGGGGTAGGAACGGTGGGGCCCTTGCTGTTCTTCCAACTTTCTTTGAGGAGTTCGTCCGCCAATATCGTTAACTGTTTGGCCAGTGCTTGTTTCTTGGAGTTCTTCGTCTCCATGGGTTGGCCCGCCAACATGGTCAACTTGTTGGTCGGTGCTCACTTCCTGGAGATCGCTGTCTCCAGTGGGTTGTCGACCGGCAACTCTTTCCCTAGTGCTCCAGGATCCATCAATGAACTGACAAATAAAAGGCAATCGAAAGGAAACCACAATCGCAATGAAAAAGGGAAAAGAATAGGATGTAAGAATCGGTCGATGCTTCACAAAAAGAAGATTCATGGAATGAAAATATAGTAGCATAACTGATTCGCCCACCTTTCCTTCATCGATACAGAAGAAAAATGGCAGAAGTGAGTAGCCTGGAGTGAGGTTTTCTTCAAGAATGGGAAGAAAGGGCTTCAACGAGCGTTCTAGTGAAATGATGGTTGCTTTGTCCAGTCCAACTTGGAGGCCACCTTACCACTGCTGGTAAAGGTGTGGGTTTTGTGATATTACGGGTCATGACGGCCACACCGGGGTGACAGGTGAGTCTCGACTGTAACACCTCGCTGTGATTTGGTGGATGGCACGCGGGCCCGGATGCTTTGAAATGTCCTGCATGTAGATAGAGAGACTAGTCATATAGGAGTGCTCAATATTGTGCACCACGACCAAGGCGGAGAGGAAAACAGGAGAACTACGTAATTAATGCATGAGTTTAATTAGGGTAGTTTTGTAAAGTACGAGATACATTCCTCCAATCACAAAATGCCTTGGTTCATGAGATTTGAGATTTGAGCTCTATAAACCGGAAGGGAGGGAGTACTGCACGCGGTGTAGTCTAGTCACTTGTTGAAATCTCTAGAAAGGAAAATACTCCCTCCGTCTAGGTGAGTAAGTCATCTTAGGTTATGCACCATGACCAAGGAGGAGGGGGAAAACGAGAGACCTTAATGTTTATTTGCTAATTAATTGCATTGCATGCAATTGACTAACCACTACATGTCGTGTTTGGTAGTCTCAAGTCATTAAAAGCATGCACACCCCTTGTCTCTTATTGGTTGATATGTGAAAAAACAAGAAACAAGGTAGAAGTTAATGCGCCGCACCTAAGTGTTTTGGGATTATTTGGTTTTCGTAAGATGACTTACACACCTAGACGGTGGGAGTACTCCTTTCCGATTTACAGGGCTATACTACTCCCTCCGTCTAGGTGTGTAAGTCATCTTACGAAAACCAAATAGTCCCAAAACACTTAGGCATGGTGCATTAACTTCTACATTGTTTCTTGTTTCTTGACATATCAACCAATAAGAGATGAGAGGTGTGCTAGCTTTTAATGACTTGTAGTGGCTATTTCATTGCATGCAATGCTATTAATTAGCAAATAAACATTGGTGACCCCAGGAGGAAACGGTGCTAAGTGCGTGGACCTATGCAGAATGAGTATCAACCAATGGATGATGGAGTTTATTTGGTAAACAATTCAATGAAGGAAGCTTAGCTACAAATTCAATGACTTACTCACCTAGACGGAGGGAGTAGCAAGTACTAGTACTACAATAGTGGGCTCAAATAGCAATTTTGCCTCATGCAAGAGCCTGGCTACTACTCCTATATGCGTGCTCCAAGGCACCGCAGCACGCGAGCGTTTGCAACTGCCACGTTCGGGTTGCGCTTGGCTCTTCGCCTCTTCAAGAAGACGAACAATGATGTTACTCCTACTTCTACAGTATCGAATCCACTGCTACATGTCTGTCCACCTCGTGCGGGAGGGATAGCGTGTAGCGAAAGGTTCTACTTACTGCTCCTGCCTTTGCGTCTATGACAGGTGGGCCCAACAGGTGGTTGGCCCTCCTATCATGCAGCCAAAGGCAGGTGCAGTTAAGGCAACGGAGCTCAGTCCGCGAGGGAGAGGGCGTTGTAGTAATAAAATTCCTCGGGCTTGCACGAGTTGACGCGACACATCAAAGCACTGCACTCGATATAAGTCTTTTTACACATTTCAAATGGACTACAACATACTGATGTATGTAGACATATTCTGCTTCATATGTAGTCACTTGTTGCAATCTCTAAAAAGACTTATATTTGGAAACGTAGGGATTACAACACATGCATGCATGCCGTGACTTTCCTTTTGATACTTGCATGTGTTGATTTGATGCACCTTGCCAAATTTTGACTATAAATCTAACTAACCAAATTTTCATGCATGTCACAAAAAATTACGGGGCTGTTTAGATTGTGACTATGTTTGCCTTATGTTGCCACATTATTTTTCCCACACTAGCCACACTTACCTAACTTGTGTTGCTCAAATTGTTAGACACACTTTGGCTTGCCTAAGAGAATCTTGCCACAATTTTTGTGTCTATTACATGTGGGGTTCACTGCTAATAAAAAAAATTCTTGTATTAGGTGTGGCTAATAAAAAAGACTTATATTTAGGAACGGAGGGAGTAGAAAATATAAATAATAATGCATGTTGGGGCAACCCACGTTTCCGCTAATTTTAGCCATGGGCTTGTTCACAATTTTTACGAGGGGGTGGTTGTTCATTTAATGGAGGGACTTGTAGTACCAGACTTGAACGATACAAAGTGCGACCTGGCACACCGCAACACCACTTGGAACAAGCGGGTAGCTATCTCAAAAAGCAATCAACAACTAAAAAAACCGCGACCTGGCATGTAGTAGTACACAATTGTAAACGATTGTTTTGATGGAGTGAAAAAGGAAAACTACCCCACTACGTATATATAGGCCAGAGCCTCCGCGCTTGCTTGCTAGGGTTGCTCTATTCACACACTCTCATCCTCTCCAGATCTAAACAAGATAGGGGTAGTAACACTGTCTTTCTCCCTTAAAAAGACACTGTCTTTCTATCCTCACCGCTGATTACAGATCCGGACGTATCCCCTCCACCGGTGAAGGGGAGGAGGGGCAGCGTTTAGGCCGTCGTCGACAGCGAGGGAGGAGACCCACTGTCGGCCGCACCATTATCTCTGGCTGAGCGCCTGTGCGGGAGGTCCTCCTATCCCTTCGTCGTTGCCTGTGGGCAGATCCGGCCTCCCGCCGCCCACCTATCCACATACCGACGACCTTCAGGTATATCTTTGTTCGAAACCGCCTTAGCTCTACTTCCCCAGCTCGCTACGTCGCTGCACGTGCATCATGTTCTACCTCTCAGCCCCTCTCGATTGGATGGTCCAACGTCACCTTTTTTTTCTTCTATTGTTAGAGGTAAAGCTACTTCATGGAGTCGAATCTTGTACTCCCTCCGTCCGAAAATACTTGTCATTGAAATGGATGTATCTAGATGTATTTTAGTTCTAGACACATCCATTTTGTTGACAAGTAATTCCAGACGGAGGGAGTACTTGGTTCAAACAAGAAATAAAGTGGGGGTGGGGGAATTTAGTATGTACATCCGACTTGGTACAAACATGAAGGAAAGTGGGTGAAAGTAGTACAGACTGGTCATGCAACCGGTCTCTTGGTTGAAAAGGGAAATGTAGGGGTAACGCTGTACATAGTGGAATGACCAGGACTAGATTTGCTATCCACACATAGGAGTAGGTTGCTAGAGTGAACAAAAATGGGACCAACCCAGATATGTTTCTTGGATGTTTGTTTCTCGGGGCAACAAACTATGAATCACCACTTTATGCCCCTGTGTACGTACATGGTGCTGGACTGCTAGTGCACCCACTGTCCCATGCCCTTATACCAAATATTTAGTGGTTCTTAATCTAATGTCCCTGGTAAAAATGAAGCCATGCCACTGTTATAAGCCATGAAAAGTTTAGCCAGATGTTTTTGCCTGTAATTGTTTGAGACTCTGACTGTTTCCTCTGTACCTTTTTGTGCAAACAGGGATATCCAATTCACCTGGTTGCTGTTGTGACCTTTTGGTGCATGTCAGGACCCCGACTCGATGTCACATCGATCTAGCTGGTAACACCTCATATCACTTTGCGGCCTCACGCACGGTATCCCCACGGGTGTCGTCTTACCTTTTTCCCGGGACCGTTTGCGCCTTTTGGCTCACGTATATGATAGTGTCGCTAGCATCCATATGATAAAGAGCCCGGGCTGACATGACTAGTCGTAAACCCAAAGTGGCACAGACTTACAGGGACAGGCATCCATGACCCAGCTTCGAACGTGTCGGTCATCAGCAAGTGGGTCCGGGCTGTAGCACTGGGCTAGCAGGACTCCGGTAAACCGGGCTGTAGCGGGCTAACAGGACTCCGGTACTCAAAGCGTGACATTTCCCCGAAGGGACAGACACAGGAACGAAGAAGGACACATGCCGGCCAGCCTAAGTGTTCCAGAGCAGTAGCAAGCTACCATGGCTCAGCGGTAACACTAGGAGACATTTCCCGGTAAGAGAGGCTACTAAAGATAAACAACTAGATAGTCAGATCCCACACATACCAAGCATTTCAATCATACACACAATATGCTCGATATGTGCAAATACAACGAAGCATCACAACATGACTCTACGACACAAGTACTTTATTTAAGGCTCAGTGAGCCATACATAACATACACACAAAGGTACGGGTCTCACGACCCAACATACAAGTCATACAATCATACAAGCCAACAGCGGAAGTAACTTGTCTGAGTACAGACAACTAGTAAAATAAAAGAGGCTTGGAAAGCCTGGCTATACTATGTGGTCCTTCACAAGCTCAGGGTCACCACCTGGGTCTTTAGCCTACTCGTTGATGTCAACGTCTACATAGAACCCATCAGAAGGGGTTGCAGCGTCTTCTGTAAAAATGTAGATTATAGCAACATGAGTACAAAGGTACTCAGCAAGACTTACATCAGATCCTACATACATGCATAGTATCAAGAAGGGTTGGTGGAGTTATTGCAGCAAGCCAGCTTTGACTCTTGGCTAGACTATCCTACGATACTCCATTTGAAATAGTTTTGCGCACACGAGTCCACTACTCACCACTTCAATACACTACCGAGGATCCACCTCCGTCTTCCTACGGAAGAGCCATCCTCGGCACTCACACTTATCTTGAGGCTTTTAGTAGTTTCCATTTACTTGTCTATGAACTGTATAGGCAACCAAGTAGTCCTTTACCGCGGACGCGGCTATTCGAATAGATCATGTTAACCCTGCAGGGGTGTACTTCTTCATACATGTTTCCACCACTTAGCGTCTGCACACGACATGTGCTCGGCAGACTTCAAGCGAAAGCCGACGTGGGTGTAGACCACGACCTACCTAAACACTTAAGCCTCTAGTCCAGGTTTATCGCCTATTCAGGTTCCATCCGCAGGGAGTCCGGCCGAGGTTTCCCATACGGCCCCGAACGATGTGAACAGGGTTCCCGAGATACCTAACGGGTATTCGGTACACCCGGCCACGTACCTACCGCATCACAGCCCACCCCTACGGTCAGCGCTGTCCACGGCCTCCAGTAGGCTACAAACACCAGAAACTACTTGCAACTCCTGGACAGAGAGCTAAGGTGAATAAGAAGTCGAGCGGGGTCATATTTCAGGGCCCAATGCATGGTAGTAGCTGATTCTTAAATCACACATACAGATCTCAGTGCTTAAGGTCGGCTTCAATGAAACAACCCACCATGTACTCCTACATGGCCTCTCATCGATACCTTTACCAAATCGTGTTCACCACACCACTCTCATTACCGACATAATCATTTCACTCTAGCCCATCACCCAGATGAACCAGACCTGACACGACTCTAAGCATAGCAGGCATAGCAAGGTAGGAACAACACATACATATGGCTCAATCAACTCCTACACATGCTAGTGGGTTTCATCTAGTTACTGTGGCAATGACAGGTCATGCAGAGGAAATGGGTTCAACTACCGTAGCACACAGCAGTTTGAATCGCGTTGTCTTAATGCAGTAAAAGAGAGCAGGAGCGAGAACATGGGATTGTATCGATATGATCAAATGGTTGGTTGCTTGCCTGATGGTTCGTTGCACGGATACGATTCTTCGTTAGGGTAATCACGGTACTCCTCGGGGACAGATCCTGTCGCAAAGGATAACGATACACAGGCATCACCAAACAATGTGCAACAATATGATGCATGCATGAAACATGGCAATATGAGTGTGTTGGGCTAATGCAACTAAAGCCAGAAGTGTTTGAGCAAATTTGAATCAAAGATTCAAATTCCAAATTCAAATATGGCCTTTTAAAGTGCCTTTTCTTGTTCTGATTAAAACATCAATTTAACTTGTTTGATCATGCATGAAAATAGTACAGATGGATAGATTGGATTTTTCTGATCATTTTTCATATATAATTTGTCCAATTTGGAGTTACAGAATAAAAGTTATGAATTTTTGAAGTTTAAATAATATTCTGGAATTTCCTGATTTAATTTAAATCCAGAAATATCATTTACTGCGTCAGCCTGACATCACAGTGACATCAGCAGGTCAACAGGGCTGGCTCGGGTCAAACCTGACGTGTGGGGTCCACACGTCAGTGTCACAGGGGCTAATCCCGCGTTGACCCCGGGCTGGTTAGCTTTGACTAAGCCCTGGGGCCCACTTGTCAGCGTCAGTAGGTGGTGGATTAGTGGTTAATCAACTAGGCCACGTCAGCTCGCCGGAGTTCTGGCCGGCGGCGACCAACAGTGCGGCGGCGATAGTGGTTTTGGTCGTTTCGGCCACCAAATGGAACGCGGCGACCACCGGAGTGAAGCTGAGGACGACCCGCGGCTCTTGGCGGAGTCCGTTGGGGTCGGGGTGGCCGGAGTCGACGGCGGCGAGCTCGGTTGCGGCCGCCGGGGTTCGGTCGTGCACGGGAGTGGTGCTGGAGCTCGAAGTCGAGCAAAGTGAGGCGCTAGGGATGCTCTACTGGGTTCTTGCGAACGTGTTGGACTCGCCGGGGTGACCAAATGGTCACCGGAGCTGCGTCGACGGCGAGCTCGGCGACGGCGGAGGTTCGGCCGTGGTGGAGATGCAGCTACGGTGAGGGAACGAGGGGGAGAAGAGGGGGAAACGACTCGGGGGCTCACCGCGGTTGCAGTGGGCGTCGAAGCGGGCTCGGGGACGCGTCGGAGACGACGAATTTGACGGCGACGGTGGTCGGAGTCCGAAGAGGGGAACGGCGACGTGCCGGCGATGCAGGGCTTCCGGGGACTCGTGGAGCGGTGGGGAGGAAGAGGGAGTCGAGGCGGAGCTTCTGAGCTACTCGGGGGAGCGAGGGGTGGCCGGAGGCGGTGGCTAAGGCGAACGGCGGCGACGGTGTGCTTCGGCCGAGAGCGAGAGAGAGCGAGGGAGAAACGGGGGAGAGTGAGAGGGAGCAGGGGGAGAGGCGTGGCGTCGTCCAGGGCGTCGAGCGAGGAGGGGAGGGCAGGCAAGCAGGCGAGCAGGTGGCGTGGCGCGGTGGCCGTGCGCGCGCGCCGGCCACACTCCCCTCCCTCTGTCGGGACGAAGACGACAGAGGAGGGAGGTGGGCTGGGCCGGCTGCTGGCTGGGCCGGCCAGCTGGCTGGGCTGAACAGGGAGGAGCCCAGGTAAGCTTCTCCCTTTTAGTTTTTTTCTGTTTTCTGTTTTATTTAATATAACTGCAACTTTGTTGAATTAAATAAAATACCTAGGCAATTCCAAAAATCACCAAACTACTCCTGGCTCATAGTTGGATTATTTCCAACATGAAACATTTTAGTTTGGAGATATTTGAGCATTTAAATATTTTATATTATTTTAAATGCCCAAATTCAAATAGTTATGATTTAATTCAAAGACCCTAGGATGGCCTAGGAAAATGTGCACCACTTTTGCAGAGGTTCTGAACCAAGACAAAAATGATGGGCATTTTAGAAGGGCATTTCAGGTTCATTGAAAATTTATTTTAGTAACCCTAGTTGGTTTCAGAGGGGACTGGGGGTTCTGTCATCCCCATTTCAAGTTTCTGATGAAAGAGTAAACATGATGCAACACTCTAATGCATGACTAGCTAGGGTGTGACAACTCACCCCCACTCAAAAGAATCTCGTCCCGAGATTTGGGTTCCTCCGAGAAGAAGGCGGGATACTCGAGTCGAAGACGATCCTCCCTTTCCCAAGTTGCTTCATCTTCAGAATGATGCGACCATTGAACTTTGAGGAACTTGATGTTATGACGTCGCGTGGTACGTTCGGCTTGATCGAGGATACGAATGGGGTACTCTCGATATGTAAGATTATCTTGGAGATCAAGCGTTTCGTGGTCCACTTCACGGATAGGATCCGAGAAGCAACGCCTGAGTTGAGAAACGTGGAAGACATCGTGAACTCTGGAGAGGTGCGGAGGTAGTTCCAATTGGTAGGCAACTTCTCCTCGTTTGGCAAGAATGCGAAAAGGTCCAATGTAACGAGGAGCCAATTTGCCTTTGATACCGAAACGATGGGTTCCCTTCAGAGGGGTGACCCGAAGGATAAGCCTTCTCGTCAACCTCGAAAGTCATAGCCTTATGTTTTCGGTCATATTGACTCTTTTGACGGGATTGGGCTGTTTTCAACTTTTCACGAACGATACGAACTTGTTCTTCTGCTTCCTGAATCATATCCGGGCCAAAGAATTGTCTTTCCCCGGTCTCTGACCAGTTAAGGGGTGTTCGACATCGTCGTCCATAGAGAACTTCAAAAGGGGCTTTACCCAAGCTAGATTGATAGCTGTTGTTGTAAGCGAATTCGGCAAATGGAAGGCACTTCTCCCAGTCCATTCCGAAAGAGATAACGGAGGCTCGAAGCATGTCTTCTAGAATCTGATTGACGCGTTCCACTTGACCACTTGACTGAGGGTGGAAAGCGGTGCTAAAGGAGAGACGGGTTCCCATAGCATTTTGGAAACTTTCCCAAAATCGAGAGGTGAAAAGACTTCCTCGATCCGAATTGATTTCCAAAGGAACACCATGGAGGGACACTATTCGGGAGATGTATAAGTCTGCCAGCTGACTAGCGGTTATACTCTCACGAACAGGTAAGAAATGAGCTACTTTGGAAAGACGATCGACCACGACGAAAATAGCATTATTCCCTCTTTTGGTTCTGGGAAAACCGGTAATGAAATCCATACCAATTTTATCCCATTTCCATTCAGGAATAGCTAAGGGTTGAAGGGTGCCAGCAGGTCGTTGATGCTCTGCTTTTACACGACGACAGACGTCGCAATTTGCAATATACTGAGCAATTTCTCTCTTCATCCTAGTCCACCAGAACCTCTGGCGTAGGTCCTGATACATTTTAGTACTACCGGGATGAATGGTGAGAGGAGATTCATGGGCCTCCTTAAGGATCAACTGCCGTAGATGCTGGTTCTTGGGAACCACTAGACGGTCCTCAAAGTACACAACACCATGATCATTTGTGGAGAAACAACTAGCACCTCCGCTAGCAATGTTCTCTTTGATTTTAGATATCCCTTATCTCGCTTTTGGGCAGCGATGATTTGATCCGTAAGAGTAGGTTTTGCCACCAAGGTGGAAAGAAAACCTTGAGGTACAATGTGAAGGTTAAGCTTCCGAAATTCCTCATGGAGAAGCGGTTGACTTTGTTGTAACATCAGATTGTTACAATAAGATTTACGACTTAGCGCATCAGCCATGACGTTGGCTTTCCCTGGGGTATGGGTTATTCCTAGGTCGAAGTCTGTGATCAATTCAACCCAACGTCTTTGTCTGAGATTCAAATCCGGTTGGGTGAAAATGTACTTCAGACTTTGGTGATCAGTGAATATTTCGCAACGATTACCGAGGAGGTAATGTCGCCAGGTCTTAAGTGCATAGACTACAGCTGCAAGCTCTAGATCATGAGTAGGATAATTCTCCTCATGTGGGTGCAATTGCCGTGAAGCGTAAGCAATTACGTGTCGATCTTGCATAAGAATGCAACCTAGTCCTTGTCGCGAGGCGTCGCAGTAGATAACAAAGTCCTTGGAGAAATCTGGCGGTACCAGCACAGGAGCAGAAGTCAGGCGTCTTTTCAGTTCCTGAAAACTGTGCTCACATTGTGGAGTCCATTCGAACTTCTTATCTTTCTTGAGGAGTTCGGTTAGAGGTTTGGCAACCTTGGAGAAGTTCTCGACAAAGCGACGGCAATAGCTCGCTAAGCCTAGAAAACTCCGAACTTGCTTGACCGATTCAGGTGGAGTCCAATCAAGGACGGCTTGAACTCGCTCAGGGTTAACAGCAATACCTTTACCAGATATTACATGACCCAGATAGGTCACTTCTGGCAACCAGAATTCACATTTAGAAAATTTGGCATAAAGGCGATGCTCTTCGACCGTGTACTCAGGATACCAACGGTATCCAGCCTCAGTCATTACCCTAACCAACTTAGCAGTATGACCGGGTACATCTAGGCATCGAGTCAGGCGAACTACTTGATTGAGGTCGCGGGTGGTCATCTGAAAGCATAATTATAATGCAAAGGCATTAGAATTTCTAGCAAAATTTCGGCAGCATAACAGCTGTAAATGCTCAAAAAGGATATTGAGACATTTGACAAAGGATTTCGTACACACTCAACATCATCATATCAAGTCTTGAAACCATTCCTACAACATAATGTGGTAGAAGAACTGAACTAGGCTGATAACCATCAAACTTATAAGGTACTACTGATTAGTAACTCGTGATCCTGATAGAGAGAGCAGATCCTAATTCCTTAACCCCCGGTGGAAGAATGGACTGACTCAGATCAGAATGTCATAAGGTATAAGGAGTAAAAGAGCCTTACGTTCCATCCCACAAACAATTCCCCTACATATAACTAAAGAATTTCTAGACTCAACATCGACCAGTTTGGCTTGGAGAACCTACAGGCAGTCCGGCTCTGATACCAACGCTGTCAGGACCCCGACTCGATGTCACATCGATCTAGCTGGTAACACCTCATATCACTTTGCGGCCTCACGCACGGTATCCCCACGGGTGTCGTCTTACCTTTTTCCCGGGACCGTTTGCGCCTTTTGGCTCACGTATATGATAGTGTCGCTAGCATCCATGTGATAAAGAGCCCGGGCTGACATGACTAGTCGTAAACCCAAAGTGGCACAGACTTACAGGGACAGGCATCCATGACCCAGCTTGGAACGTGTCGGTCATCAGCAAGTGGGTCCGGGCTGTAGCACTGGGCTAGCAGGACTCCGGTAAACCGGGCTGTAGCGGGCTAACAGGACTCCGGTACTCAAAGCGTGACATTTCCCCGAAGGGACAGACACAGGAACGAAGAAGGACACATGCCGGCCAGCCTAAGTGTTCCAGAGCAGTAGCAAGCTACCATGGCTCAGCGGTAACACTAGGAGACATTTCCCGGTAAGAGAGGCTACTAAAGATAAACAACTAGATAGTCAGATCCCACACATACCAAGCATTTCAATCATACACACAATATGCTCGATATGTGCAAATACAACGAAGCATCACAACATGACTCTACGACACAAGTACTTTATTTAAGGCTCAGTGAGCCATACATAACATACACACAAAGGTACGGGTCTCACGACCCAACATACAAGTCATACAATCATACAAGCCAACAGCGGAAGTAACTTGTCTGAGTACAGACAACTAGTAAAATAAAAAGGGGCTTGGAAAGCCTGGCTATACTATGTGGTCCTTCACAAGCTCAGGGTCACCACCTGGGTCTTTAGCCTACTCGTTGATGTCAACGTCTACATAGAACCCATCAGAAGGGGTTGCAGCGTCTTCTGTAAAATGTAGATTATAGCAACATGAGTACAAAGGTTCTCAGCAAGACTTACATCAGATCCTACATACATGCATAGTATCAAGAAGGGTTGGTGGAGTTATTGCAGCAAGCCAGCTTTGACTCTTGGCTAGACTATCCTACGATACTCCATTTGAAATAGTTTTGCGCACACGAGTCCACTACTCACCACTTCAATACACTACCCAGGATCCACCTCCGTCTTCCTACGGAAGAGCCATCCTCGGCACTCACGCTTATCTTGAGGCTTTTAATAGTTTCCATTTACTTGTCTATGAACTGTATAGGCAACCAAGTAGTCCTTTACCGCGGACGCGGCTATTCGAATAGATCATGTTAACCCTGCAGGGGTGTACTTCTTCATACATGTTTCCACCACTTAGCGTCTGCACACGACATGTGCTCGGCAGAATTCAAGCGAAAGCCGACGTGGGTGTAGACCACGACCTACCTAAACACTTAAGCCTCTAGTCCAGGTTTATCGCCTATTCAGGTTCCATCCGCAGGGAGTCCGGCCGAGGTTCCCATACGGCCCCGAACGATGTGAACAGGGTTCCGAGATACCTAATGGGTATTCGGTATACCCGGCCACGTACCTACCGCATCACAGCCCACCCCTACGGTCAGCGCTGTCCACGGCCTCCAGTAGGCTACAAACACCAGAAACTACTTGCAACTCCTGGACAGAGAGCTAAGGTGAATAAGAAGTCGAGCGGGGTCATATTTCAGGGCCCAATGTATGGTAGTAGCTGATTCTTAAATCACACATATAGATCTCAGTGCTTAAGGTCGGCTTCAATGAAACAACCCACCATGTACTCCTACATGGCCTCTCATCGATACCTTTACCAAATCGTGTTCACCACATCACTCCCATTACCGACATAATCATTTCACTCTAGCCCATCACCCAGATGAACCAGACCTGACACAACTCTAAGCATAGCAGGCATAGCAAGGTAGGAACAACACATACATATGGCTCAATCAACTCCTACACATGCTAGTGGGTTTCATCTAGTTACTGTGGCAATGACAGGTCATGCAGAGGAAATGGGTTCAACTACCGTAGCACACAGCAGTTTGAATCGCGTTGTCTTAATGCAGTAAATGAGAGCAGGAGCGAGAACATGGGATTGTATCGATATGATCAAATGGTTGGTTGCTTGCCTGATGGTTCGTTGCACGGATACGATTCTTCGTTAGGGTAATCACGGTACTCCTCGGGGACAGATCCTGTCGCAAAGGATAACGATACACAGGCATCACCAAACAATGTGCAACAATATGATGCATGCATGAAACATGGCAATATGAGTGTGTTGGGCTAATGCAACTAAAGCCAGAAGTGTTTGAGCAAATTTGAATCAAAGATTCAAATTCCAAATTCAAATATGGCCTTTTAAAGTGCCTTTTCTTGTTCTGTTTAAAACATCAATTTAACTTGTTTGATCATGCATGAAAATAGTACAGATGGATAGATTGGATTTTTCTGATCATTTTTCATATATAATTTGTCCAATTTGGAGTTACAGAATAAAAGTTATGAATTTTTGAAGTTTAAATAATATTCTGGAATTTCCTGATTTAATTTAAATCCAGAAATATCATTTACTGCGTCAGCCTGACATCACAATGACATCAGCAGGTCAACAGAGCTGACTCGGGTCAAACCTGACGTGTGGGGTCCACACGTTAGTGTCACAGGGGCTAATCCCGCGTTGACCCGGGGCTGGTTAGCTTTGACTAAGCCCTGGGGCCCACTTGTCAGCGTCAGTAGGTGGTGGATTAGTGGTTAATCAACTAGGCCACGTCAGCTCGCCGGAGTTCTGGCCGGCGGCGACCAATAGTGCGGCGGCGATAGTGGTTTTGGTCGTTTCGGCCACCAAATGGACCGCGGAGATCACCGGAGTGAAGCTGAGGACGACCCGCGGCTCTTGGCGGAGTCCGTTGGGGTCGGGGTGGCCGGAGTCGACGGCGGCGAGCTCGGCTGCGGCCGCCGGGGTTCGGTCGTGCACGGGAGTGGTGCTGGAGCTCGAAGTCGAGCAAAATGAGGCGCTAGGGATGCTCTACTGGGTTCTGTGAACGTGTTGGACTCGCCGGGGTGACCAAATGGTCACCGGAGCTGCGTCGACGGCGAGCTCGGCGATGGCGGAGGTTCGGCCGTGGTGGAGATGAAGCTACGGTGAGGGAACGAGGGGGAGAAGAGGGGGAAACGACTCGGGGGCTCACCGCGGTTGCAGTGGGCGTCGAAGCGGGCTCGGGGACGCGTCGGAGACGACGAATTTGACGGCGACGGTGGTCGGAGTCCGAAGAGGGGAACGGCGACGTGCCGGCGATGCAGGGCTTCCGGGGACTCGTGGAGCGGTGGGGAGGAAGAGGGAGTCGAGGCGGAGCCTTTGAGCTACTCGGGGGAGCGAGGGGTGGCCGAAGGCGGTGGCTAAGGCGAACGGCGGCGACGGTGTGCTTCGGCCGAGAGCGAGAGAGAGCGAGGGAGAAACGGGGGAGAGTGAGAGGGAGCAGGGGGAGAGACGTGGCGTCGTCCAGGGCGTCGAGCGAGGAGGGGAGGGCAGGCAAGCAGGCGAGCAGGTGGCGTGGCGCAGTGGCCGTGCGCGCGCGCCGGCCACACTCCCCTCCCTCTGTCTGGACGAAGACGACAGAGGAGGGAGGTGGGCTGGGCCGGCTGCTGGCTGGGCCGGCCAGCTGGCTGGGCTGAACAGGGAGGAGCCCAGGTAAGCTTCTCCCTTTTAGTTTTTTTCTGTTTTCTGTTTTATTTAATATAACTGCAACTTTGTTGAATTAAATAAAATACCTAGGCAATTCCAAAAATCACCAAACTACTCCTGGCTCATAGTTGGATTATTTCCAACATGAAACATTTTAGTTTGGAGATATTTGAGCATTTAAATATTTTATATAATTTTAAATGCCCAAATTCAAATAGTTATGATTTAATTCAAAAACCCTAGGATGGCCTAGGAAAATGTGCACCACTTTTGCAGAGGTTCTGAACCAAGACAAAAATGATGGGCATTTTAGAAGGGCATTTCAGGTTCATTGAAAATTTATTTTAGTAACCCTAGTTGGTTTCAGAGGGGACTAGGGGTTCTGTCATCCCCATTTCAAGTTTCTGATGAAAGAGTAAACATGATGCAACACTCTAATGCATGACTAGCTAGGGTGTGACAGTGCACTGCACAAAACTCTTCTTAAAAGAAGTGACTTCTGTGTTGTTTAACTGGAATGTCAGAATGGAACAGTTGTTTCATTTTGGTGGAACTAAACAAAGGGAGATCTGTGTTCCAATCCTCATCATCCATATTGGCGCCATAACCTTCCTTTAGGTAAGAGTGATATTTAATGCATGTGTTCATCTCTATTTTTCGACTGCCATGAGAAAATAATGCTATTTTTTACTAGTACACTTGTACTCCCTCACTAACAAAACCAATTCTGAATTAGAAGGCCAATCATGTACTTGGTTTCACCAACTGGTGAGGAGAAAGAGAAACAGAGCATGTAGAGGAAGAAGAAGAAGAATAAATAGTGCCAAGGCGATCTTGCTGAAGCCAGAGGCCTCAGTCGAGGCCATTCAAGGGCTCTAACAACGACTACCTAACATGTGAGACGATCCTCCAGGGAGCCCTTCCACTTCTGTTGTCTCACTTAATTAATTAGGAGTACTTAAGTACCAGTAATTTATTACTGCCTAATTTTCTTGTCGGAGTTAAACAAATCTTTAGTAGGACCTGTCGGTGTCAAAACCGGTGGATCTCAGGTAGGGGGTCCCGAACTGTGCGTCTAAGGCTAATGGTAACAGGAGGCAGGGGACACAATGTTTTACCTAGGTTCGGGCCCTCTCGATGGAGGTAATACCCTACTTCCTGCTTGATTGATCTTGATGATATGAGTATTACAAGAGTTGATCTACCACAAGATCGTAGAGGATAAACCCTAGAAGCTAGCTTATGATTATGATTGTTGTCCTCCTACGGACTAAACCCTCCGGTTTATATAGATACCGGAGGAGGCTAGGGTTACACAGAGTCGGTTACAGAGAAGGAAATCTACATATCCGAATTGGCAAGCTTTCCTTCCACGTAAAGGAGAGTCCCATCCGGACACGGGATGAAGTCTTCAATCTTGTATCTTCATAGTCTAACAGTCCGGCCAAAGTATATAGTCTGGCTGTCCGAGGACCCCTTATTCCAGGACTCCCTCAGTAGCCCCTGAACCAGGCTTCATTGATGATGAGTCCGACGCGCAGATTGTCTTCGGCATTGCAAGGCGGGTTCCTTCTCCGAATACTCCATAGAAGATTTCAAACACAAGAATCGTGTCCGGCTCTGCAAAACAAATTCCACATACCACCGTAGAGAGCACAATATTCACAAATCTTATCTGTTGACAACTTTTAATAGCATGACGTCACACCACGGCCTTTTCTTTATTCGAACCGTTTTTCACAACCAACTACTGCACATAATGCGAGGCGGTTTCATTGAGACGTCTTGTCGAAGCAGAGATCATGTCCCCTTATCGCGGAATTCTCATCAATACGGGCATGGGTAACCCAACTGTGCCATCAATCGTGGAGCTTGGGGAATAAGTGATTTTAACGGGCAAGTGGGGAGGCGCACAGTTTCTACCGCCTTTATAAAGAGATAGGGATTCCCCCTTTTCACCCACGCCTTCTTCTTCCTTCACCCATCCGTTCTCGCACGCTCAAGCTCCAGCGCCCCAGTTCTCACCTTCTCCGAACAGCCATTCCAAACATGTCCGGAGCAGGAGGCAAGTGGATGGCATCCTCCGTCATGGAGGAGGATATTACAAAGCTCCGGGAGGCCGGATACTTGGCCGCAGACATCGCGCACCGGCTCCCGGACGCAGGGCAGATTGTTCCGACTTCAGAACCCCATGAGAGGGTTGTGTTCCTTGCCCACTTCGTCCGCGGACTGGGATTCCCCCTCCACCCATATGTCCGTGGGCTCATGTTTTACTATGGGCTAGATTTTCATGATCTGGCCCCTAATTTCATCCTCAACATCTCGGTGTTTATCGTCGTGTGCAAGGCTTTCCTCCGCATCAAGCCCCACTGCGGCCTGTGGCTGAAGATCTTCAACGTGAAGCCAAAGATAGTGGTCGGCCAGCAAGCGGAGTGCAGAGGAGCCATGGTGGGCAAGATGCCCAACGTTACCTGGCTTGAAGGCTCCTATGTGGAGACCATGAAGAGGTGGCAATCGGGGTGGTTCTATATCACCGAGCCACATGACTCGAACTGGGCTGCGGGCCCCGAGTTTAGATCCGGCATCCCCATGCGGCTTACCTCTTGGAAAAGGAAGGGCTTAGCCTGGGGTGCACCTGCGGAGCTGATCGGACTCCAGAACTGCATCAAAAATATGATAAGCAAGAAGATCAAGCTTATCAACATGGTCCAAGTCATTCTCTTCTGCCGGATCCTCCCGTGCCAAATACGGACATTCAACATGCGGGAGTTCGATTCGGCCAAACACCAGACGCTGCAAGAGCTCTTCGACACGACGCACAAAGACGTCTGGAAGGTGTTGTTCAAGGCAACTAAAGTACCTCCTCCCACCACCGAGGACCGTGGACTCAGCGCAAAGCGCCCCGCCAATCCGGTAAGCTCTCTATATTTCACAAGATGCGCCTTTCCTTAGTATGTTCATGGGAGGAGTCTCAGCCATCACGCTATTTTAAACAGGACTATGTGGCATCTGCGGAGCGGATCGACTATCCAGCTCCGTTGCCTGAAGATCCAGCAACCGCTCTCCTAACGGAGATGTTGTTTCCGGCACCCTATGAGGTGCCGGAGAAGAAGGCCAAGAAGAAGGCCACAGGGACAAGGAAAGGTATCTGGCGCAAGGTTGTGTCAGACTCATTGTCCGAAGACACCGAGGCGCACTCCTCCAACGACAACAAGGAGGAAGAGGAGGAAAACCCTCTCCCCCAAACCGAGGGGGAGAAGAAAAGGCAGGCCACTGAGGGAGTCCTGGATTAGGGGGTATCCGGACAGCCGGACTGTGTATAACGTCTGGACTATTGAAGTGTGACGATACAAGACTCAAGACTTCGGCCCGTGTTCGGATGGGACTCTCCTTTGCGTGGAAGGCAAGCTTGGCGATCCAGATATTATGTTTCCTTCCTTGTAACCGACTCCATGTAAACCCTAGCCCTCTCCGGTGTCTATATAAACCGGAGAGGTTGGTCCTTAGAAGGCCGATCACAATTACAATCATACCATCATAGGCTAGCTCTTAGGGTTTAGCCTCTACGATCTTGTGGTAGATCTACTCTTATACTACCCATATCATCAGTATTAATCAAGCAGGAAGTAGGGTTTTACCTCCATCGAGAGGGCCCGAACCTGGGTAAACATCTGTGCCCCTTACTTCCTGTTACCATCAGCCTCGACGCACAGATCGGGACCCCCTACCTGAGATTTGCCGGTTTTGACACCGACATTGGTGCTTTCATTGAGAGTTCCTCTATGACGTCGCCGCAAGGCTCGATGGCTCGTCTCATTGTCAAGGACAACATTACCTCGGAGGGAGCTCTGGCTGTAGGCCAGACGCTCCGACTCAACGGCTTTATCAAGGCCACCCCATCAGCGGTAGCGCCGACGATGGCCTCTCGGCTCATCAATCATAACCTTCGCGTCAGTTCGGAACTTGCCGAACAGATGGATCCAATGGAGCTCTCCTCCTTTAATGAACTCTTGGATCGCATCACCGCTCTGGGAGTCGCTACGGACTATGACCGGATTGGGCTTAAACCCGATCAAAGGGACATCAGGTCCCCGCCGGCCACCCATGAGATAGCGATAGTGGAGGAACCACACGCGGATTGTCCCTCGACTTTGAGGACGAATTATGTTCGGATCACTGAACTCCTTGAGCCGAAGACCTGCTCAAAGGAAAACATGACCCAGGTCCCGGATTTAGAATTGGCATTGGTCCAAAGAAAGTGGGCAACACTCCGGATTCTGGGCTGTTAAGCTCGGAACCGCCTGCGCCCTTGGGTGTTAGATCAGATCAAAATCTGGATTCTGCTAACAACACCCACCTGGACTTAAACTGTCCCTCCCGCATCAGGCAAGAGCCCCAGGAAACCGTACATCACTACTGGGCCAGATTCCTCCTTGCACTTAACAAGGTCAAGGACTGCCACGAGGAGAACACAGTCTCACTCTTCTTCAAAAACTGCACGGACGAAGGACTCCTCAATGCTATAAGCCACTGCGACATAGTACGTTTCGCGGATTTGGCAATCATAGTACGGAAGTACTGTGCGATGGAGAGTGCTTGGAAAACCCAAACATAATTTTGGGATAGTACTGCTCTCACCAAGACCTTTGTCCAAACTAAACGGACAAACTCCCATAAGTCGTCCAATCCAATCCCCAAGAAACCAAAACCCACCCCAGGGCGGGGATCAGTATTGGAAGAATGGCTCGACGGGCCATGTAAGCTCCATATTACTCCGGATGCAATACGAACTCATAGCCTTAGGGCATGTTGGATACTCCGGCAGGTGGCAAAAAGTGGCGAGGATCTTCTTGTAGGCCATAAAGTGGAAAAACATCCTGCCAGTGAACACAATACGGTACTAACAGTCTTCGAGACTTTTGCCTCGAACAACAGGCACAAGCGAGCTCATCGAAGCTTCACGGAAATTTGCCATGTGGCAAAGATAAACCCCTGGAACGACACTGCTATAACTTTCAATGCCAGTGACGAACCTCGATTCCATACTGTCCGGGCACCGGCCGCTCTGGTCCTTAGCCCAATCGTGGATCGCTTTAGGCTCACCAAAGTACTCATAGACGTCAGAAGCGGATTAAACTTTACCTATGAGGAAACGCTCAACAAGATGGAAATTGATAAAGGCCGCATTGAGCAAAGCGGCACCACCTTCAGGGGAATCATCCCTACCCGGGAAGCGCGGTATGCGGGAAAAATCACACTCGATATGGTATTCGGCACCCCGGAGAATTATAGGTCCGAAGAAATTACATTCCATGTGGCTCCCTTTAGCAGCAGATACCACGCCCTTCTAGGGCGGCACGCGTTTACAAGCTTTCAAGATGTACCCCATTACGGGTACATGAAGCTTAAAATGCCCGGACCCAACGGAATCATCACTCTAGCCAGTGATCCGGACGTCGCACTTCACGCCGAAAACAAAACCGTAGCACTATCCCTGGAAGCATTATCTGAAGCCCTAGCAGCCGAAGAGTTAACAACACTGCGGGCCACCATGGACAGGGACGACGTGATACTCGACAAGCGACCCAAGTCCACCTCATTTAAACCTGCAAACGAGATAGTCAAATTCCAAGTCCACCCAACGGACCCCACGAAGACAGCATCCAACGGGACACAGTTGAGCCCCGCGATGGACGCTGCACTGCGAGATTTCTTATGCGAGAATTGGGACATTTTTGCCTGGCACCCTTCGGACATGCCAGGCATCCCACGCCGGTTGGCCGAACACAACCTCAATATACTAAAGGGATACAAACTGGTCGAATAGACTCTAAGGCGGTTTTCAGAACCCAAACGGCAAGCCATGGGGGAAGAGCTAGCCAAGCTACTTGAGGCCAGATTTATCAGAGATATTAAACATCTGGATTTGCTCGCAAATTTGGTAATGGTACCAAAAAAGGACAAATCCTAGCGCCTATGCATCGACTTCAAAGACCTCAACAAGGCTTGCCCCAAGGATCCCTTTCCCCTCCCTCGCATCGATCAAATCATCGATGCCTCAACGACTCGCTGTGTTTTCTCGACGCATACTCTGGATACCATCAAATAAAGATGGCAGAGTTTGACCAAGCTGCAACTACTTTTCTAACGACATATGGCCCTTTTTGCTTCAACACTATGCCCTTCGGGCTCAAGAATGCCGGCGCAACCTATCAACGCATGATTCAAACATGCCTGAAAAAACAAATTGGCAAAACAGTGGAAGCATATGTGGACGATGTGGTCATAAAAACTAGACACGTCGAAACCCTAATAGATGACTTGAGGCTCACATTCGATAACCTCCGGACATACGACATTAAGTTGAATCCAGAAAAATGCGTCTTCGGCGTCCCATCGGGGAAACTGCTGGGCTTCATTGTTTCCCATAGAGGAATTGAAGCGAATCCGGCAAAAATCTGAGCTCTGTCACAGTTGGCTATACCAACAGACCTCAAGCACATCCAGAAGCTAGCCGGATGTGTGGTCGCTTTGAGCCGCTTTATCTCCAGGCTAGGAGAGAAGGCATTGCCTCTTTACCGCCTCCTTCGGCACACCGAACACTTCATCTGGACGGATGCAGCCGCGGCCGGACTCGATGAAATAAAGACCTTATTGGCCAGTAATCCAGTCCTAACAGCGCCAAATATCGGCGAACCTATGATACTATACATAGCTGCAACACATCAAGTGGTAAGCGCAGTGCTCGTCGTCGAACGAGAGGTGGACGGATACAAATTCCCACTTCAAAAGCCAGTTTATTACGTATCCACGGTCCTCACCCCATGCAAATCCCGATACCCACACTATCAAAAAATAGCATACGCGGTCTTCATGGCATCCCGGAAGCTAAGACACTACTTTCAAGAGTGTTTGATTACCGTCGCCTCCGAAGTACCACTCAATGACATAATTAATAACCACGGCGCTACGGGCCGGATTGCTAAATGGGCTATCGAGCTCCTTCCGTTCGACATAATATACAAACCACGGCGAGCCATTAAGTCGCAGGTACTGTCCGACTTTGTCGCCAAATGGACAGAGCCGAACCCCCTAAAGAGTACGGCGCGTACTCCAACTGGATCATGCACTTCGATGACTCCAAAATGCTGGCCGGACTGGGAGCAGGGGTAGTCCTGACATCTCCCACCGGAGACACGGTCCAGTATGTCCTTCAAATATTATATACAGACTCCAACAATGCAGCCGAATACGAGGCGCTGTTGCATGGTCTTCGGATGGCAGTCTCTATGGGCATCCAACGCCTAGAAGTGCGCAGGGATTCGAACCTTGCAATTCACAAATAAATGGAGACTTTGATGCCAAGGATCCGAAAATGGCGGCCTACCATAATGTCGTCCTTCAAATGTTAGCTCGGTTCGAGGGGCTCGAATTCCACCATGTGGCTCGAGAAAACAATCAAGCGGCGGATGTCCTCGCCCGCATCGGCGCCAAACGTGACCCTGTCCCACCCAACATATTCCTGGAAAGGTTGTTCAAGCCATCCGTAGTATGGGAAGGGGAATCCGGCAATACAAGCACGGATCCAAACACACCCCCATATTCTAAACCATCAGACACAATCAGAGGCTCTGCCACCGAAATAACATCTTCGGCCCACGAAATCATGGCCATAATCGCCCCGTAGACTGAGCCTTTCTTGGCCTACCTATATAGGCTGGAGCTCCCCGAAGACCAAAACGAAGCACGCTTCATAGTCTGGCGTTCTAAAGCTTACAAAGTCCACGAAGGGGAACTCTATAAGTAAAGCGCGACTGGAGTGCTCCAAAGGTGCATCTCCGAAGAGGAAGGGCGGTAGCTCTTGGCTGAAATCCATACCGGACTGGGCGGACACCACGCTGCGGCCTGAGCACTAGTCAGCAAGGCCTTCTGTACAGGTTTCTATTGGCCGACGGCCCGAGCAGACGCACAGGACCTTTTCCAACATAGCATCGGTTGCCAGCTCTTCGCCAACCAGAGTCATATGCCCCCTACCACTCTCCAAACAATCCCCATAACTTGGCCCTTCGCGGTCTGGGGGCTGGATATGGTCGGACCCCTTAAAGGGGGAAGCCATAAGAAAAAATACTTATTGGTCATGGTGGACAAGTTCACCAAATGGATAGAAGCCAAACCAGTTAAAATGGCCAAATCCGGACCAATAATAGACTTCATATCCGGGGTCATACACCGATACGGTGTCCCCCATAGCATCATCACTGATAATGGCTCAAATTTCACAGCCGATGAGGTGAAAACTTGGTGCGGCAAAATGGGCATTAAGCTCAACTACGCTTCCGTCTACCACCCACAAACAAACGGCCAGGTCGAACGGGCAAATGGTCTCATCATGAGCGGCATCAAACCCAGACTAGTGCGATCTTTAATAGAATCGAATACGCACTGGGTGGAGGAGCTCGACTCCGTACTCTGGTGGCTGCGGACCACACCGAATCGCAGCACAGGATATACACCATTTTTTATGGTGTATGGGGCGGAAGCAGTACTACCCTGCGACATAATACATGATTCGCCTCGCGTACGCATGTATGAAGAGAAGGAAGCCGAGCTAGATCAGTAGGATAACTTGGATGCCCTGGAGGAGGAGCGTGATGTCGCAAAAGCTCGTTCCGCATTCTATCAGCAGCAGGCTCGACGATATCAAAAAAGAGAAGTGCGGGCCAAAACCTACAATATTGGCGAGCTCGTTCTACGCCTACCAGAGAAGAAGAAGGACAAACTCAAACCCAAGTGGGAAGGTCCCTTCGTCATTGACAAAGTTCTCACCGGAGGAGCATACCGCTTACGTAATGCATCGGATAACAGACTCAAGCCGAACCCTTGGAACGCGTCCAGACTCCGGAGATTCTACGCCTAACGCCGAACTCAATGATCGTCTCCTTACTCCCCCTTTTTACTTATGCTCCACCCGACTTTTCCTTTCTCGACCCCCCTTTTCTTTTTTCTCTTTCTCTCTTCACGCAAAGTACTTTGTAATGCGGACTCCCGGATTACTCCGGCCGCACTATGTGTGTAAGAAATACCTGGGGGCTTCCTATTCGGAAGCTAAACATAATTACTTTAAATGGCTTTTTGCCCATCACATATGCGTTCTTTTTCCATATGTGCCATTTTTCACCATTATATGCATCGATATGACTTAAGATGTGGCCAAGCTCGGTTGCCTGGCTCTTGTGTTTATGCCCTACGTTCCCGTTAATTCGGCTAGGGCATAAGGGGACCACCTCTGCGATTGTTACTGCCGGTTCAGCCGGATGTGTACCTCAGACTGGGTGACGCCGAACTTAGTTTCCTTAAGAGAATATTCGATCAGTGAACAAAGGATGTATTCGTTGGTTACAACAAAAATCCCCAGAAGTCTTGTATCACGCGCCATCGTGCGCAGTCCAGACATGTGCATTAACGCATGCATACCCAGGGAAAGGAACCCCTAACGGAACTATTCTCCCTGAAAGATGTTTCTTACTATCCATGTAATATAACATAACTAGTTGGGCACTTGTCTATTCAAGCACTTATGACCCCTACGCCTGGTCTCCACGCATACCCCGATTTTGTATAACTGAGCGGGTATTCAGACACACCCCAGACTGTAGGATCCAGGGGCTGAAGTGAAAAGGTCCGCCATGACAAATGATTTTAATCCGGCTAGGGGCTACTTATGCCCATTAAATTACACAGTCACTTGGACTGACTATATTCCTCCTCTATACCATCTAACAGGCTATCTATCTTACAATCCTATTGAGAATACTTAGCGGCTAACGCTACCTGGTCATATAGCAGACTTACGGGTATTTCTTGCCCATCGGGCCCCGTCGTCCTACTTCGGCCATATGGTTCGGGTCCAGCTTGGTGTAGCACGTCTTCACCATTGCCCTGGCTTCCCTCGCACCTTGCCGGCATGCTGATATCTTCCACAGACGAAAGCGCCGCCGGGCTCCTTGAAGCAGGTCCGCAAGCTCCCTCATGCCATCCGGCAGGAGGCTTGACGGCCACAAGGCTTGAGCAACGCCGTGCATCACCCGCCGAGCACGCTTGTGCAACTGCGACAGTTCTTGCAACAAATCACTTGCAGATGAGGGCATCTCCTCTTCAGGGCCACCCGTTAACATCCCTGCAAGCAAAATTCTTTCAAAACACTTCCTCGTCGAACTATCATACAGTTCGTTTGAGCACTCACCATAAATGCTGCATCGAAGTCTTTTGTTCTCCTTCACGGATTCGCCAGTTGAGCGCGGACGTCCTTCAATTCCACGTCCAACCGAATATTGGCATCTTGTAGCTTGTTCTTCTCTTGCGTCACTTGCGTAAGGATACGCTCGCCAGCCTTTAGCTGTCTTTTAAGATGCGAGTCATCATCTGTTACGCCCTCCGGATTCACCCCGGGATTGTCTGCAGAATTTTCTGTTAGACTAACCAGACCAGCCATTTACTAACTGGTATATCGGCGCAAAATTAAGACAAATATTACCAGAAGGGGCCTTCTGGGATTCCTCTAACTGGGAAACCGCGTCCATCAGTTGGGCCTTACATGCCTCCAGCTCCCGAGCCAATTGTTCATTCTTGTCCACGAGGACCTGTACATAAATTGATCCTTCAAATAGTTGTCCCAACTATTTCAAGTCTCAGGGCTACTGCTATATATCCTTGTCAAAATTTCTTACCCGTATATCTTTGGTGTACTGGTTCGTCGCCTGGGCCAGCCCGCCTCGAGCAGCTCGGACGTATGCGTCTGCCGAATTGAAAGCATTAAAAGCCTCTTCGGAAAAGATGTTGTTCCAAAGCACGGCCCTCCGGCGCCGGTGATTCATGGCGCTCTCCACCTCGGAGTTCATGGCCGAACACATATCCGCGTCCTCTGTCGGAGAACTGCGCGGTTCTGGCCCCGTGTCTGCCTCCGCCCTCGAAGCCGGTTCTAGAACCTGGCTAGTGGATGCGTGATTGGTCGGACCCCCGGATATAGTCCGGCTGCTCCTCTTCCTGCCAGACACAAAGGGCGCTGTCATATTTCAAATACTATAACTGCATGACAGGTTATTACTTTACCTCTGAAGCGGAGTGTCAACCCTCACCGCCTTCCTCTTGAGCCTGCCCGATCCGGATGCCCGTAGTTGGCGAGTTCCTAGGGGCTCGGCCCCGCGCTCCGACCATCGTCCCTGCAAACAGCACGACGCCTCAAGGGTAAATCATAATCCGGAGGGGAATCCTCTTTGGAGGATAGGGTTTTTAGTTCGGCTTACACGCGACATAGGGAGCAGTCCGGGATAGTCAGCCGTAATGGCCACTAAAGCGCCATCCCAGCTCGCTTGATAAAACACCCTGTTGACAAGCTCCACGGTAATATTCGGATCTTCTTTGAGTCCCGGATCTAGGGCCCTTCCGGGGTCCTCTGGCTGCGGGGAGGGGCTGAAGATTCCTTCTACGGCCCTCCTTAGTTCTTGCTCGGAAACATCGATGCAGGTAATCTTAGCAGAGGGACGATAAAATAAGTGAAGCTGGGAGAAGAATGGCAACTTACCCACTCTGGAGGGTTGTACATGGATAATCCTTCCCGCGTTTTAATGCGGAGGAACTCCTCCTCTTCCCCTTTGTACAAATTGGACAATATCCTTGCTAAAGCGGTGGCGGAGTCTGGACCCTTATGGCCACAACAGGTGGCGCCGTCTTCCCCGTTGAAATGCCACATGGGCTTCCCCCGCTATTGAAGCGGTTGCACTCCCTGCCTTATGCATATCACCATAACCTCGACTATCGTCAGTCCGGATTTGGCCAGCAACTTTATCCTGCTCATCAGGGAATGTATTTCCCTTGTATCCTCTTCTTGAGTGTCGTGGGGGCGCCAACTTAGGCGCGCCCTCCGCGGGGCGTTGCTGAACTTGGGGAGACCTGTCCGGACGGGATCCGGAAGGGGAACGTCATCAATATAAAAACACTCTGAAGGCCAGGCTTTTGGTGCCTTCTTGGGAGTGCCGGATAGGTATCCGGTTTCGGCAGTGCGCCATACTTCAGCCCCGCCCACTTGATATAGGGACTCTCCCTGGGTGCGGGGAACAAGGCAGAACAGCTTCCTCCATAATTCGAAGTGAGGTTCGCAGCCTAAAAACAGCTCGCAAAGTGTGACATACCCCGCTATGTGCAGAATAGAGGCAGGGGTAAGATTGTGCAACTGGAGGCCGTAGAACTCCAGGAGCCCGCGAAGAAAGGGGTGGATAGGAAACCCAACGCCCCTTAGCAGATGCGGGATGAGGCATACGCGCTCCTCTGAAGATGGGCTTGGAGATCCCTCCGCTTGTTCCCCTCCGTCATAAGTGGCTATCCCAGCTCGAACAGAGACAATGAACGCCTGTGGGAGAAACCCTTGGGTTTGTAGCTTTATCAAACGGCTATGAGGAACTGAACACTCTCCCCAATCCCCCGACTTAGAGCAAGGAGGGCAAGTAGAAGGGCTGCGACGGCTGGCCATGTTGGAATGGATTTTCGCGGAGCGCTCTACTGGATGCTAGCTCAAGGGAGGAGAGTGAGGTTTGGATCTGAGAATCCCTGCCCCTTCAAATAGGCGGTCAGCCTGGAGAATCGAGGGTGTCAAATGCAAAAGCGCCTCAGCTCCTCGCATTAGCTCGACATGTGGAGGTGTCCATTATTGAGGCACTGAAGCCGAGGAGCACAACATTGATTGGAGGCCAGACATTATTCGTCGTAACAGGTACTTTGGAGTATTCGGAGAAGGAACCCGCCTTGCAATGCCGAAGACAATACTGCATGCCGGACTCATCGTCATTGAAGCCTCATTTAGGGGCTACTGAGGGAGTCCTGGATTAGGGGGTATCCGGACAACCGGACTGTGTATAACGTCTGGACTATTGAAGCGTGAAGATACAAGACTCAAGACTTCAGCCCGTGTCCGGATGGGACTCTCCTTTGCGTGGAAGGCAAGCTTGGCGATCCGGATATTATGTTTCCTCCCTTGTAACCGACTCCATGTAAACCCTAGCCCTCTCCGGTGTCTATATAAACCAGAGAGGTTGGTCCTTAGAAGGCCGATCACAATTACAATCATACCATCATAGGCTAGCTCTTAGGGTTTAGCCTCTACGATCTCGTGGTAGTCTACTCTTGTACTACCCATATCATCAGTATTAATCAAGCAGGAAGTAGGGTTTTACCTCCATCGAGAGGGCCCGAACCTGGGTAAACATCTGTGTCCCTTGCTTCCTGTTACCATTAGCCTCGACACTCAAATCGGGACCCCTACCCGAGATCCACCGGTTTTGACACCGACAGCCGCCCCTTCCGGGGAGGCCGAAGGGTCCAAGAAGGGAAGGACCCGCCCTCCGGACCACTCCACAATGGCCGCCTACAGCGACGAGGAGTGGCTACCTAGGGCCAAGCCCCTGGCGAAGTCGTAAGTATCCGGATACCATAATACTTCTTGCATGTTTTAGCTTTATGGCTTCTTATCATGTCAAAATATGTTTGTGCAGTCCGTCCAAAGCCTGCATTGACTTATCCTCCTCGGATGGTTCGTTGAGCTCGTCGGAGATGAGCAACTATTCGCTCCTGATGGCCTCCACTCCCCGGCCCACGGATGACACCGAGGTGGTATCTAAGAGGATACCAGGAGAGATAGTTCTGGAGGCGCCTCAAGGCGAAACCCCCAATGCCAGGCTCATGGGGGGGGGGGAAGATCCCCATGGATTCTGATGAGGGGGGTCGCAGCAAGCTTGGCCCACAGTCAGATACTGGGCCGGAACCTCTAGTGGTTCCGGATTCAGGCAGGCAGCCCCTCGCCAAGGGGGGGGCGAGCAGCCTGTGCTGATCACCTCTGTCCATCCAGAGGCATCAGATAACTTGGTTGAAGCGCTTCAGAGTGCTTCCCTTGATGAAGAACACCGTACTCTTATGAGTATGGTGATTGCGAAGGTTTAGTCCGCCAAAAGTGGATTGACCAAAGCCTGCGCCAGCCTCCTAACAGGCTTTGAGGTAAGTAATTAAATTATGAGAAAGTATCACCGTATAGACAGTAGCCCCTGATGCTCTGTTAGGTGCTCGGAAAGAAAGGCCGAATAGAGGATCAAATATTATTCCCAGGAGTCTAATCATATTATGTCTATGTGAATAAGCAGGCATCACAGCTGGCGGCCGCCGCCACTGCGGAGGTCTCCGGACTGAGGCAGAACCTGGGGCGGGCCGAAGAAGAGCTCAGCCTCGTGAAGAGGCAGCTCGAGGAGAACAAAGGTAAGTGATACCCCGTCTGAATGTTATATAAAGGACAACAAAAATTGTTGACGCTAATAGATGCATGATGAATTTTAATAGGGGCCGCGACCGAAGTGGCGGCACTTAAGAAGGCGTTGTCCGAGGCCGAGGACAAAGCAGCCAGGGAGCGCACCGAGCGCGAAAAACAAGAGGCTCGGGTTGATGAGGTCCAACAAGAGCTCGAGGAATTCGTCAAAAAATTCGAGTCCTTGGAGTGTGACTCCAAGACACAAGAGTCGGAGCTTGCGAAGGCCCTGCTACGTCTTGAGCTTGCATTGGTTTTCCTTGAAGAGGAAAGGGTGATGCAGCAAAGTAGCGTAAGTCTTTCCCTCAGTTTTGAGAACCAAGGTATCAATCGAGTAGGAGGCTCCTCAAAAGTCCCACGCACCTACACAAACAAACAAAGAACTCGCAACCAACACAATAAAGGGGTGGTCAATTCTTTCACAGCCACTTGCGAAAGTGAGATCTGATAGAGATAGTACGATAAGATAAATATATTTTTGGTATTTTATAATATAGATGCAAAAAGTAAAGATGCAAATGAAAGTAGATTGAAAGCTTATATGATAAAAGATAGACCCGGGGCCATAGGTTTCACTAGTGTCTTCTCTCAAGATAGCATAAGTATTATGGTGGGTGAACAAATTACTGTCGAGCAATTGATAGAAAAGTGAATAATTATGAGATTATCTAGGCATGATCATGTATATAGGCATCACGTCCGTCACAAGTAGACCGACTCCGGCCTGCATCTACTACTATTACTCCACACATCGACCGCTATCCAGCATGCGTCTAGAGTATTAAGTTCATAAGAACAGTGTAACGCATTAAGAAAGATGACATGATGTTGAGGGATAAACTCAAGCAATATGATATAAACCCCATCTTTTTATCCTCGATGGCAACAATACAATACGTGCCTTGCAACCCTTTCTGTCATTGGGTAAGGACACCGCAAGATTGAACCCAAAGCTAAGCACATCTCCCATGGCAAGAAAGATCAATCTAGTAGGCCAAACCAAACTGATAATTCGAAGAAACTTGCAAAGATAACTCAATCATACATAAAAGAATTCAGAGAAGATTCCAATATTTCTCATAGATAAACTTGATCATAAACCCACAATTCATCGGATCCCGACAAACACACCGCAAAAAGAGTTTACATCAAATAGATCTCCAGAAGAGAAGGGGAGAACATTGTATTGAGATCCAAAAAGAGAGAAGAAGCCATCTAGCTAATAACTATGGACCCGAAGGTCTGTGGTAAACTACTCACAACTCATCAGAGGGGCTATGGTGTTGATGTAGAAGCCCTCCATGGCCGATTCCCCTCCGGCGGAGCGCCGGCGAAGGCTCCAAGATGGGATCTCGCGGATACAGAAGGTTACGGCGGTGGAAATTGTTTTTCGTTGGCTCCCTGGATGTTTTTGGGGTACATAGGTATATATAGGAGGAAGAAGTACGTCGGTGGCCGCTCGAGGGGCCCAAGAGACAGGGGCGCGCCCAGGAGGGGTGGGCGCGCCCTCCTATCTCCTGGCGGCCTCGATTGCTTCTTGACTTGCACTCCAAGTCCTCTGGATCACGTTCATTCCAAAAATCACGCTCCCGAAGGTTTCGTTCCATTTGGACTCCGTTTGATATTCCTTTTCTTCAAAATACTGAAATAGGCAAAAAAAAACAGCAATACGGGTTGGGCCTCTGGTTAGTAGGTTAGTCCCAAAAATGATATAAATGTGTAAAATAAAGCCCATAAACATCCAAAAGGGGTAATATAATAGCATGGGACAATCAAAAATTATAGATACGTTGGAGACGTATCAAGCATCCCCAAGCTTAATTCCTGCTCATCCTCGAGTAGGTAAATGATAAAAACAAATTTTTTGATGTGGAATGCTACCTAGCATATTTCTCAATGTAATATTCTTTATTGTGCATGAATGTTCAGATCCAAATGATTCAAAATAAAAGCTCATATTGACATAAGAAATAGTAATACTTCAAGCATACTAATCAAAGCAATCATGTCTTCTCAAAATAACATGGCTAAAGAAAGTTATCCCTACAAAATCATATAGTCTGGCTGTTGCTCTATCTTCATCACACAAAGTATTTAATCATGCACAACCCCGATGTCAAGCCAAGCAATTGTTTCATACTTTAGTAATTTCAAACTTTTTCAATTTTCACGCAATACATGAGTGTGAGCCATGGACATAGCACTATATGTGGAATAGAATGGCGGTTGTGGAGAAGACAAAAAGGAGAAGATAGTCTCACATCAACTAGGCGTATCAACAGGCTATGGAGATGCCCATTAATAGATATCAATGTGAGTGAGTAGGGATTTCCATGCAACGGATGCACTAGAGCTATAAATGTATGAAAGTTCTACAAAAGAAACTAAGTGGGTGTGCATTCAACTCGCTTGCTCACGAAGACCTAGGGCATTTGAGGAAGCCCATCATTGGAATATACAAGCCAAGTTCTATAATGAAAAATTCCCACTAGTATATGAAAGTGACAACATAGGAGACTCTCTATCATGAAGATCATGGTGCTATTTTGAAGCACAAGTGTGGTAAAAGGATAGTAGCATTGTCCCTTCTCTCTTTTTCTCTCATCATTTTTTTCTCTTTTTTTTCTTTTCTTTCCCTTTTTTCTTTCTTTTTTTCTTTCTTTTTTTTTCTTTGGCCTTTTTTTTTCTTTTGGCCTTTCTCCTATTTTTTTGTTTTTTTGTAAAGTCTGAAGCCTCATCCCGACTTGTGGGGGAATCATAGTCTCCATCATCCTTTCCTCACTGGGACAATGCTCTAATAATGAAGATCATCACACTTCTATTTACTTATAACTCAAGAATTACAACTCAAAACTTAGAACAAGATATGATTCTATATGAATGCCTCCGACGGTGTACCGGGATATGCAATGAATTAAGAGAGACATGTATGAAATTTATGAAGATGGCCTTGCCACAAATACGATGTCAACTACATGATCATGCAAAGAGCAATATGACTATGATGATGCATGTCATATAAACGGAACGATGGTAAGTTGCATGGCAATATATCTCGAAATGGCTTTGGAAATGCCATAATAGGTAGGTATGGTGGACATTTTGAGGAAGGTAGGTGGGTGTATGGTACAGGCGAAAGTTGCGCGGTACAAGAGAGTCTAGCAATGGTGGAAGGATGAGAGTGCGTATAATCCATGAACTCAACATTAGTCAAAAGAACTCATATAGTTATTGCAAAACTCTACAAGTCATCAAAAAAAGTATTACACGCATGCTCCTAGGGGGATATATTGGTAGGAAAAGACCGTCGCTCGTCCCCGACCGCCACTCATAAGGAAGACAATCAACAAATAAAATTGTGCTCCAACTTCATCACAAAGCGGTTCACCATATGTGCATGCTACGGGAATCACAAAGTTCAACACAAGCATTCTTTAAATTCATAATCACCCAACTAGCATGACTTTAATATCACTACCTCCATATCTCAAAACAATTATCTAGTATCAAATTGATCATAGCATCCAATTCACTTCCTATGATAGTTTTTATTATACACAACTTGGATGCCTACCATTCTAGGACCAATTTAATAACCATAGCAAATACATGCTGTTCTAAGAGATTCTCAAAATAATATAAGTGAAGCATGAGAGACTAGCAATTTCTACAAAATTAAGCCACTGCCGTGCTCTAAAAGATATCAGTGAAGCACTAGAGCAAAAACTATCTAGCTCAAAAGATATAAGTGAAGCACATAGCATATTCTAATAAATTCCAATCAAGTAGGCTTCTCCCAAAAGGTGCGTACAACAAGGATGATTGTGGAAAACTAAAAAGCAAAGACTAATATGATACATGACACTCCATGCAAAACACATATCACGTGGCGAATAAAAATATAGCTCCAAGTAAAGTTGCCAATGAACGAAGACGAAAGAGGGGATGCCTTCCTGGGGCATCCCCAATGAGGGAGTTCCGGACTAGGGGGTGTCCGGATAGCCGAACTATCATCATCGGCCGGACTCCAAGACTATGAAGATACAAGATTGAAGACTCCGTCCCGTGTCCGGATGGGACTTTCCTTGGCGTGGAAGGCAAGCTTGGCGATACGGATATGTAGATCTCCTACCATTGTAACCGACTCTGTGTAACCCTAGCCCTCTCCGGTGTCTATATAAACCGGATGGCTTTAGTCCATAGGACGAACAACAATCATACCATAGGCTAGCTTCTAGGGTTTAGCCTCCTTGATCTCGTGGTAGATCTACTCTTGTACCCACATCATCAATATTAATCAAGCAGGACGTAGGGTTTTACCTCCACCAAGAGGGCCCGAACCTGGGTAAAAACATCGTGTCCCTCGTCTCCTGTTACCATCCGCCTAGACGCACAGATCGGGACCCCCTACCCGAGATCCGCCGGTTTTGACACCGACATTGGTGCTTTCATTGAGAGTTCCTCTATGTCATCACCGATAGGCTCGATGGCTTCTTCAATCATCATCAACGATGCAGTCCAGGGTGAGACCTTCCTCCCTGGACAAATCTTCGTATTCAGCGGCTTTGCACCGCGGGCCAATTCGCTTGGCCAACAGGAGCAGATCGAAGGCTACGCCCCTGGCCGTCAGGTCTGGTTTGGAAGTTTGAACTTCACGGCTGACATCCGCGGGGACTTGATCCTCGATGGGTTTGAGCCACAGCCGAGCATGCCGCACTGTCGCCGCGAGAATGATTTAGCTCTGCAGCCGGACAGTACCTTGGAGGCCGCACTCAAAACCGATCTGATCTTCAATTCAGAGCCAGCTCCGCAGATCGAGGATGGATGCCTAGACACCGCCTCGGGGGCTGCAACCTCTACGGCGATAGAGCCGAACACTGACTTTGTCCCTCATAAAGCTCGTGACTCCGAGGTGCCAGACTCCTCGCCGGACTCCGAACCTCCCGTGCCCACCCCGATCGTATCCGATTGGGCGCCGATCATGGAGTTCACCGCAGCGGATGTCTCTCAACACTCACCTTTCTGCGACATCTTGAGTTTGCTAAAATACCTCTCGTTATCAGGAGAGACCTGGCCGGATTGCGGTCAAGACAGCTGGGATGCGGACGACGAAGAAATTCAAAGCCCACCCACCACCCACTTGGTAGCCGCTGTTGACGATTTAACTGACATGCTAGACTACGACTCCGAGGACAACGACGGTATGGACGACGATGTCGGAGACGACCAAGAACCAGCGCCTAACAGGCGCAGGAAAGCCACCCCAGCCCACAACGTATACATGGTGGACACACCAAAAGGAAACGACAATGAGGAAAAACGGGACGTGGCAAAGGACAACTCCCCCAACAAACAAACAAAGCGGCGACGCAAGCGCCGCCCGAAGACCGGCATCGACAAAAACGGCACCCATATGGACCCGGCCCTAGAGCAGGGCAAAGCAGTGGATGACGCATACGTCAACAAGAAGCCAGCCGAACATTAACCGGACAAGCAACCCATCCCCGGCGAAGATGATCTCACATCACCAGAGCATATGAATCTTCATAAAAGGCTCGTCACCACTTCAAGAAGTTTGAAGAAGCAAAAGCGGAAGCTGAAAACAGCGGAAGACGCACTCAGAATGAGATGGAGCAAAGTACTCAACACTGCAGATAAATATGGCACTAGTCACCAGACAAAGAGCTACCCGAAGCGCAAGCTGTTGCCCGAATTTGACAAGGAGGCCTTCGAGCCCCCGTAGTCAAAAAAGAAAGGGGCCGCCTGGCCGGATATGACGACCAGATGACAGGCCAAGAGCAACACTGGGCGCCACACACAAGCCGGCACATGATCAACATAAAGATCCTCAGAAAAAGGATAACCCGGCCAGGTCTATCTATGGGCCAAAAAAGAAGACTCCAGGAAGTAACACAACCAGCCGAGCATTTGAAGACAACGGCACACCCAAATACAGGGGCGCCGCACACCCACTATGTTTTACCGACGAGGTACTGGATCATGGATTTCCAGCGGGATTTAAACCCATAAACATAGAGGCATACGACGGAACAACAGACCCCGGAGTTTGGATTGAGGATTATATCCTACACATACACATGGCAAGAGGAGACGATCTCCATGCCATAAAATACCTATCCCTCAAGCTCAAAGGGCCGGCCCGACATTGGCTTAAAAGCCTCCTAGAAAATACGAGTGGAAGTTGGGAAGAGCTTGAGGATGCGTTTCGAGCAAATTTTCAAGGGACTTATGTCCGGCCTCCAGATGCAGATGATCTAAGTCACATAACTCAACAGCCCAGAGAATCAGCATGCAAATTCTGGAACAGGTTCCTCACTAAAAAGAACCAAATAGTCGACTGTCCGGACGCTGAAGCCTTAGCAGCCTTTAAACACAACGTCCGAGACGAATGGCTCGCCAGACACCTCGGCCAGGAAAAACCAAGAACAGTGGCCGCACTAACAAGTCTCATGACCCACTTTTGCACGAGGGAAGACAGCTGGTTGGCTAGAAGCAGCACCAGCGACCCGAGTACATCCGAAATCAGGGATGGAAATGGGAAATCACAACGCAAAAAAGATCAGCGCCGGAATAAGGAAAATGGCCCAAATAGTACGGTGGTCAACGCCGGATTCAAAAGCTCTCGGCCGAACAACAAAGCACTGCCCCTAAAGGATAATAGTGACGAGCTATCCAACCTAAACAAGATTCTGGATAGACTGTGTCAAATACACGGTACCTCTAGGAAGCCTGCAAACCATACCCACAGAGATTGTTGGGTCTTCAAGCAGTCCTGCCGACTTAACGCCGAACACAAAGGGCTCAACACACCAAGTGAAAGTGACGAAACCCAAAAGTAGCGCTCCGGAAACCAAAAGACTTTCCCATTAGAAGTCAAAACAGTGAACTCACTTCACGTGATAACACGCAGCGCGGCCCCTGCTATACCAGGACACTGTCCGCAGACTGGGGATAGAACCCACCAAAATTCGCTATAGAAGCACTTCCTTCAAAGGAGTGACGCCAGGCCTTTTTTAGCCAATTTTACAGACTCTGTACCACTAGAGGTCGGGTTCGGTTCATCCGACAACCTCCGTCGCGAAAAGCTCACCCTCCATCGCCCCATTTAGCAGTAGCCCTTAAACACTACTGGGGCGTGCAGCTTTCGCCCGCTTTAATGCAATACCAAATTACGCGTCTCTTACGCTTAAAAATGCCCGGTCCACGTGGCATATTCTTAAAACTCCAGGTGTCTCTCGACCACGGAGAATGTGCGGCTGCCTCGACAGCCACACATTATTCCGACCTTGCAGGTCAAAGCCCCTAAAAATAGGTCATTTAGACCTCGGACATGGTTAGACGAGTCCGGCATAACTTAACAAGGGGCTTCCCAGCCGCATACCCCTTTTTTTAGGGGGCCGCGCGCATAAATGATGAAAGCCAATAAAGCTCAAGTTTCTTCATCTTCCAAATTATACTTTATTTTGATACACTTTTTGCACGATATTTTTTAGAAACAAAGTCCTTCTGTTTTACAGATGAAGCACGTGCTACACCCGTCCAGGATACAGCACAACGGAGACACAGGCGCAGACGTGCAGTAGGGACCCGTTGCAAGGATTCTTTTCAGATTAAGACCCTGCGAAAACCTTTCTCATTGTCTCTTGTTGATACACATCCCCCGGTTTCCTACCAGAGCCGAGGAGGAGGCTGGCGTTTTGGCATCGGCCGCGTCAAAAGTTCCCGCCTATACTTGGACACTAGGGGCTTAGGGCTTTATTCTGCCCGATATCATAAATACCGAACACCTCAGGGAGTGTTCGGCGTCTCGATTTAGGCCTTATATGCATCAGCTCTGAATCATGTCTTTGGTCAAATGTTGGGTTTGCCCGGCTCCTGTGTTTTGCTGCCTTACGTTCCGTATCATCGGCTAACGCGGCACCAGGAGAACTACTGCGATTGTTCCCCGGTTCGGCCGGGAGAGCACCTCAGTAGAGAAAGCCAAAAACTGACTGTCATGATATAGCGAGAGACTGGTCAACCACTCGATCGACCATTGGAATGTTTAGAATTCCTCCGCTTTGACGAAGGACCGCTTCCCGGTCAGGCACATACGCGCCCCGAGTTCAGAGAAGCGCGGTGCCATCAGGGGCTATATAGTAGCCCCACATTCGAGCTCCTATGGCTAAGTGAAAGTGATAAAGCATTATAGTCCGGTTGCCTAGTTTGCTATGCTATCACCTCCTTAAAAGGACCAAGACGTTGGATTAAGTGTGAAAAAAGCGTTTTTCTTTTTGCAAACACCCCCGCACCATGTGCGTGGGGGCTGAAGCCAAAGACTGCCATCTTTCAGATTATACATACATATATGGCCGCACATGAGATAGTTCAATACTTGAACACACAAGTATAAAAAGTCATTGCATTATAAACATGATCTTAGAAACCATACATGTCATTCAAACATAACATCTTTCGAGCACTGCGACTCTATTATACGAGCGCCCTGCAGGACTTCCTCAAAGTAATGCTCGGTGGGGAATCGGCTTTTGTCCGAACCCCGGGATGCAACAGCGGTGGCATCCATCTTCGCCCAGTATGTTTTACCACGGGCGAGAGCCATCCGTGCACCTTCTATGCATGCCGACCGCTTCATCGCCTTAATATGCGGCACTGCCCCAAGGAATTGCTGTAACAAGCCAAAATAACTCTTCGGCTTGGGTCTTCCCGGCCACAGATGAGTGACCACATCCGTCATGGCAAGTCCGGACAATCTATTTAGCTCAGCCCACTCAACCAGCCGATCACTCAGCGGAAGTTGATGCTCCGCAGTATGGAATTGAGACCAGAAAAGCTCTTCCATTTCGTGACCCTTCTGGCTTCGGAAGTGCACGACTGCGTCCGCCGCACTCGCTGCCAAGTCCAGATAAGGATCCTCCGCACCATACAATTGGCCAAGCCGAGCATACTTCGGATCCGTGAACTTCCTGTGCAGCATAAAGGGCTTTCCAGCCACAATGTCTCAGATTTGACGCAGTTCCTCCTTCATAGCCCGCATCCCACTACGGGCATCCTTGGCTTCGGCGTCGGCCTTCTTTAGGTCCTCTTGTTCCGCTCGACGTTCTCTTTTAAGAACCTCCTAGCGGTCGGTAGCAACTTTTAATTTCGCGGCCATTCCGGCCATCTCCTCCCTGCTTCGGCAGTGAGTAGCCTTCTCGGCTTCTAGCTCTTCCGCTGCCTTCGAGGCAGCCGCCTCGCTTTTTCTGGCTTGCTCCTTGGCCCGAACAAGTTCGGCTCGAAGGCCTTCCACAGTAGCAGCGCCATCTGCATCAAGCATACAAATTGTAAGGCACGGGCGTCAGCCTCCTTACTAGGCGACCACGGAGCAACCACGTACCTTGTGACTTATCCAGTCGTTTATTGACCAGCGAGATGTCCGCATCCGCAACGTCGAGTTGCCTTCTCAGCTCGGCAAATCCATCAGTCCGGCTGGCCACCGGACGATCCGCCACCTGCATAGGAAAGGCGACATTATATAACTGAGATTACGATCCTTGGCACGCTATCACTTTTGACAGCATACCAAGTCTAAGGGGCAACTATCTATACAGGGCGCACTTCGTGTGCAAAACTGTCAAAAGGTATGTTATTTCTCGCATACCTCAAAGCCCATCAGCAAGCTTCCGACGGCCTCATACAACCCGCTCTCGGCGGACGAGATCCTTTCAATAACCGTACTCATTAATGTGTGGTGATCTTCCGAGATGGACGCCCTCCTAAGAAAATCCTGCAGCTCCACCGGCCGTACTCCAATGGGCGCCGAACTCTCCGGTCCCGCCGGACTCGTGGAGACCCTTCGTGACGACACCTCAGGATCGTCCGCCCCGCATGATGGGGTGGCAGATGAAGGCGTTTCGCTTTCCATCATCTCCGGACGAAGGTCTCCTGAAGATGAGCTATGCTGAGATGGGCTGAGATCCGAACTACAAGGTAAAAACTTCGGTTACCTTTAGACATTAAGCAGGGGTGTCTGATAATTATAAAATCCCCCTTTTCACTTACGGTTCGTTAGAGGGATGATTCCTTCGAGGAGACAGTACGGCCGGGGCGCTTTCTGGCGCAGGACCTTCCGGCACAGATTTCTTTCCCCGCTTTGAGGCCTTGGCCTCCGGGTCTTCGGAAGCGTTCCTCTTCTCCCCCTGGAAGGAGGGACTCTCGATTCCTCCCTTACTAAAAACCTCCTTGGCAGAGGTGACAGTTTCCCCGTGCCCCCCTTCGCCCTCATTAGAAGGTGCAACCTCCAACATTTTGATTAACACGGGATCCTGCATGGTCTCAGGGAGGGGGGCCGGACACCGTATCAGTTTGGCTTGCGCTATCCGCTCCTGTCTAGGGATAGCTGGTTAAAAGGCAAGCTCACGATAAATAAATGGACGGTGTGTCCGCGCACAGGGCTACTTACTTGAGTATCCGGGCGATTGCAGCTTAGGCCAGCGTCCTCGGTCAATTCCGGATGCGTCTCTTGCGATCCGAAGAACTGTTTATACATCTCCATGGGAGTCAAACCCATGAAGTGTTGAAGAGCTCGTGGCCCCTCCGGATTAAATTCCCACAGGCGGAGGGGGCGACGTTTGGAGGGCAGTAGGCGCCGGATCAACATGACCTGCACCACTGCGACCAAATTGATCTTCCTTTCTTGGAGGCCTCGAATCCGGTCCTATAACAGGGGACCGTCTTTGGGCAGCCCCCAGTCACGCCCCTTGTTGACCCATGACGTCAGCTGCTGTGGAGGGCCCGAGCGAAAGACGGGCGGCGGCTTCTGCCTGCTACCCCGGGGAGCGGTGATATAAAACCACTCCTGTTGCCACAAGCCGAGCTCCTCTTGGAAAGAGCCCTTGGGCCATGGAGCTACGGCCCTCTTGCTTATAACCGCCCCGCCGCACTCTGCCTGACGCCCCTCAATCATCTTCGGCTCCACGTTGAAGGTTTTGAGCCATAAGCCGAAGTGAGGGGTAGTGCGGAGGAAGGCTTCACAGATGACAATGAATGATGAGATATGGAGGATGGACTCCGGAGCCAGGTCGTGGAATTCCAGCCCATAGTAAAACATGAGCCCCCTCATGAAGGGATCCGTCGGGAAGCCTAAACCCCGACAGAAGTGAGACACGATGATCTCGCCAGGCTCGGGAGTTGGGATAACTTGCCCTCGGGCAGGCAGCCTATGCGAAATCTCGTAGGTTAAATACCTGGCATCTCTCAGCTTTAGCACGTCCTCCTCCATGACGGAGGAGGGCATCCACCGGCCTCGTAGATCAGGACCGGACATTTGTCGAGGATCGAAGGTACCTGAATTCGGAGCCCTGGGTGTTGGAACTCAGGGAGAGGGGAGGATTCGATAGAGGATTGAATAAAAAGAACGGGCCTTGGTCTCATTATAAGGAGAAAGAATACCAAGAGCCGTCCCCGTGACCGTTTGGAACCCGCCTTCGATTGAGGGGGCGTGGCAACGGGCGCGGTTGGGTTACCCACGTCCGTATTGATGGGAATCCCAGAATAAGGGGAGCACGATCTCTGCTTCGACAAGACATGCCAAGGAAACCGCCTCGCTAAACGTGCTGAGGTGGAACAATAAAAACAATTCGAGTAAAGGCTTGGAAGTGGTGTGACGTCACGCCACAGAATACGTCAGCAGATTGATCTTGTGTAATATAATTCTCTCTACGGTGGTATGTGGAATTTATTTTTGCAGAGCCGGACACTATCCTGGTGTTCATAATCTTCTATAAATTATTCGGAGGAGGAACCCGCCTTGCAATGCCGAAGACAATATGAGCACCGGACTCGTCGTCATTGAAGCCTGGTTCAGGGGCTACTGAGGGAGTTCCGGACTAGGGGGTGTCCGGATAGCCGAACTATCATCATCGGCCAGACTCCAAGACTATGAAGATACAAGATTGAAGACTCCGTCCCGTGTCCGGATGGGACTTTCCTTGGCGCAGAAGGCAAGCTTGGCGATACAGATATGTAGATCTCCTACCATTGTAACCGACTCTGTGTAACCCTAGCCCTCTCCGATGTCTATATAAACCGGATGGCTTTAGTCCATAGGACGAACAACAATCATACCATAGGCTAGCTTCTAGGGTTTAGCCTCCTTGATCTCGTGGTAGATCTACTCTTGTAACCCACATCATCAATATTAATCAAGCAGGACGTAGGGTTTTACCTCCATCAAGAGGGCCCGACCTTGGGTAAAAACATCGTGTCCCTCGTCTCCTGTTACCATCCGCCTAGACACACAAATCGGGACCCCCTACCCGAGATCCGCCGGTTTAGACACCGACACCCAATCTTAGGCTTTTGGCTATTATTGAATATCTTGGGGTGCCTTGGGCATCCCCAAGCTTAGGCCCTTGCCACTCCTTATTCCATAGTCCATCAAATCTTTACCCAAAACTTGAAAACTTCACAGCACAAAACTCAACAGGAAATCTCATAAGCTCCGTTAGTGAAAGAAAACGAAACCACCACATAAGGTACTGTAATGAACTCATTCTTTATTTATATTGGTGTTAAACCTACTGTATTCCAACTTCTCTATGGTTTATAAACTATTTACTAGCCATAGATGCATCAAAATAAGCAAACAACACACGAAAGACAGAATCTGTCAAAAACAGAACAATCTGTAGAAATCTGTAACTAACGCAAACTTCTGGAACTCTAAAAATCCTACCAAAATAGGAAGTCCTGAACAATTTGTCTATTGATCAGGAGCAAAAAGAATCAATGACAAGTCACGTTTATGTGATTTAACAAAACTAATTTCGTGCGTGCAAAGTTTCTGTTTTTCAGCAGAATCAAATCAACTATCATCATAGGTTATCCTATAGGTTCTACTTGGTACAGACACTAATTAAAACATAAAAACACATCTAAACCGAAGGTAGATGCAAAATTTATTACTAAACAGAAACAAAAACAAAAAATAGAAGTAAAATTGGGTTGCCTCCCAACTAGCGCTATCGTTTAACGCCCCTAGCTAGGCATAAAAGCGAAGATAGATCTAGGTAGTGCCATCTTTGGCACTAAATTCATAAGTAGCCCGCATGATAGATTCATAAGGTAATTTGACTTTCTTTCTTGGAAAGTGCTCCATGCCTTTCCTTAATGGAAATTGGAATCTAATATTCCCTTCCTTCATATCAATAATCGTGCCAATCGTTCTAAGGAAAGGTCTACCAAGAATAATAGGGCAAGAAAGATTGCAATCTATATCAAGAACGATAAAATCTATGGGCACCAAATTTCTAGTTGCAACAATGAGAACATCATTGATTCTTCCCATTGGATTTTTAATGGTGGAATCCGCGAGGTGCAATTTTAAAGAGAAATCATCAAGATCATGGAAAACTAGTATATCACATAAAGTTTTCGGAATCGTGGAAACACTAGCACCCAAATCACATAAAGCAAAACACTCATGATCTTTAATTTTAATCTTTATAGTAGGTTCCCAATCATAATTAAGTTTCTAGGTATAGAAACTTCCAAATTGAGTTTTTCATCATAAGATTGCATCAAGGCATCAACGATATGTTTGGTAAAAGCTTTATTTTAACTATAAGCATGAGGAGAATTAACAACGGATTGCAACAAGGAAATACAACCTTCTAAAGAACAATTATCATAATCAAATTCCTTGAAATCCGAGATAGTGGGTTCAATGCTATTTAAAGTCATGACCTCTCCAATCCCACTTTTACCAAATTTAGCATCAAGATCTAAAAACTCCGAATTATGGGGACGTCTTCTAACTAAAGTTGACTCATATCCAGTCCCATTATTATCAAGATTCATATTGCAAAACAAAGATCTAATAGGAGACACATCTATAACTTTAATATCTTCATCATTATTTTCATCTAACTTTTCTGGTTTGGCAGCCATCTTATTGACTAAGGTAGCTTGCTTATCAGAAATTTGGGCTATAGCCTTCTCAAGCCAGGTAATTTGAGAGTTCACACCATAAAATTCTTTAGTCATATCATCAAGCTCCTTATTCATAAACCCCAAAAAACCTTTTTGTTCTTTAAGCTCTTTTTTGAAGAAATTATTATGCTCAAATTGCAAAGTCATAAAGATTCTAATATTTGATTCAATCTCTTCCAACCTTCTAAGAAGGAGGTCGGTACTCTTAGACAAAGCAATAAAGACAAGCAGGCGCACAAGCAAACAGAAAAAAGGCAAGCAAAAAAGAGTGGAGAAGATTGGGAAAGAGAGGGCAAATAAAACGGCAAGGGTGAAGTGGGGGAGAGGAAAACGAGAGGCAAATGGCAAATAATGTAAATGCGAGGGAGATGAGTTTGTGATGGGTACTTGGTATTTGACTTGAGAGAATACCTCCCCGGCAACGGCGCCAGAAATCCTTCTTGCTACGTCTTGAGCTTGCGTTGGTTTTTCTTGAAGAGGAAAGGGTGATGCAGCAAAGTAGCGTAAATATTTCCCTCAGTTTTGAGAACCAAGGTATCAATCTAGTAGGAGGCTCCTCAAAAGTCCCACACACCTACACAAACAAATAAAGAACTCACAACCAACGCAATAAAGGGGTTGTCAATCCCTTCACGGCCACTTGCGAAAGTGAGATCTGATAGAGATAGTATGATAAGATAAATATATTTTTGGTATTTTATAATATATATGCAAAAAGTAAAGATGAAATAAAAGTAGATTGAAAGCTTATATGATAAAAGATAGACCCGGGGGCCATAGGTTTCACTAGTGGCTTCTCTCAAGATAGCATAAGCATTACGGTGGGTGAACAAATTACTGTGGAGCAATTGATAGAAAAGCGAATAATTATGAGATTATCTAGGCATGATCATGTATATAGGCATCACGTTCATGACAAGTAGACCGACTCCTGCCTGCATCTACTACTATTACTCCACACATCAACCGCTATCCAGCATGCATCTAGAGTATTAAGTTCATAAGAACAGAGTAACGCATTAAGAAAGATGACATGATGTAGAGGGTTAAACTCAAGCAATATGATATAAACCCCATCTTTTTATCCTCGATGGCAACAATACAATACGTGCCTTGCAACCCTTTCTGTCACTGGGTAAGGACACTGCAAGATTGAACCCAAAGCTAAGCACTTCTCCCATGGCAAGAAAGATCAATCTAGTAGGCCAAAGCAAACTGATAATTCGAAGAGACTTGCAAAGATAACTCAATCATACATAAAAGAATTCAAAGAAGATTCCAACATTTCTCATAGATAAATTTGATCATAAACCCACAATTCATTGGATCTTGACAAACACACCGCAAAAAGAGTTTACATCGAATAGATCTCCACAAGAGAGGGGGAGAACATTGTATTGAGATCCAAAAAGAGAGAAGAATCCATCTAGCTAATAACTATGGACCCGAAGGTCTGTGGTAAACTACTCACAACTCATCGGAGGGGCTATGGTGTTGATGTAGAAGCCCTCCATGGTCGATTCCCCCTCCGGTGGAGCGCCGGCGAAGGCTCCCAGACGGGATCTCGCGGATATAGAAGGTTACGGCGGTGGAAATTGTTTTTCGTTGGCTCCCAGGATGTTTTCGGGGTACGTAGGTATATATAGGAGGAAGAAGTACGTCGGTGGCCGCTCGAGGGGCCCAAGAGACAGGGGCGCGCCCTCCTATCTCCTGGCCGCCTCGATTGCTTCTTGAATTGCACTCCAAGTCCTCTGGATCACGTTCGTTCCAAAAATCACGCTCTCGAAGGTTTCATTCCGTTTGGACTCCGTTTGATATTCCTTTTCTTCGAAATACTGAAATAGGCAAAAAAAACTGCCCGTTAGTAGGTTAGTCCCAAAAATGATATAAATGTGTAAAATAAAGCCCATAAACATCAAAAAGGGGTAATATAATAGCATGGAACAATCAAAAGTTATAGATACGTGGGAGACGTATCAGGCCCATTAGAGCGCACAAGACGCCAAGGTCAAAGCCCAGAAGGCCCTCTAGGAGATTGAGGTAGCCAAGAAGATAGTGATACATCTCCAACGTATCTACTTTTCCAAACACTTTTGCCTTGTTTTGGACTCTAACTTGCATGATTTGAATGAAACTAACCCGGACTGACGTTGTTTTTAGTAGTGTTGTTTTATGTGTAGAAAAGAAAAGTTCTCGGAATGTCCTAGAAATCCACGGAGGCACTTTTTGGAATTAATAAGAATTTTTGGCGAAAGAATTAACACCAGTGGGCCCACAGGCTATCCACGAGACAGGGGGGCGCCCCCCCAGGGCGCGGCCTCCTATCTCGTGGGCCCCCTGGACCTCCACCGACCTCAACTCCAACTCAATATATTCACGTTCGGGGAGAACAAAATCATAGAGAAATTTTCATCGCGTTTTATGACATGGAGCCGCTGCCAAGCCCTAATCTCTCTCGGGAGGGCTGATCTGGAGTCCGTACGGGGCTCCGGAGAGGGGATTCATCGCCGTCGTCATCATCAACCATCCTCCATCACCAATTTCATGATACTCACCGCCGTGCATGAGTAATTCCATCGTAGGCTTGCTGGACGGTGATGGGTTGGATGAGATTTACAATGTAATCAAGTTAGTTTTGTTAGGGTTTGATCCCTAGTATCCACTATGTTCTGAGATTGATGTTGCTATGACTTTGCTATGCTTAATGCTTGTCACTAGGGCCCGAGTGACATGATTTCAGATCTGAACCTATTACGTGTTCATGAATATATGTGTGTTCTTGATCCTATCTTGCAAGTCTATAGTCACCTATTATGTGTTATGATCCGACAACCCCGACGTGACAATAATCGGGATACTTCTCGGTGATGACCATAGTTTGAGGAATTCATGTATTCACTATGTGCTAATGCTTTGTTCAGGTTCTCTATTAAAAGGAGGCCTTAATATCCCTTAGTTTCCACTAGGACCCCGCTTCCACGGGAGGGTAGGACAAAAGATGTCATGCAAGTTCTTTTCCATAAGCATGTATGACTATTTACGGAATACATGCCTACATTACATTGATGAATTGGAGCTAGTTCTGTGTCACCCTATGTTATAGCTATTACATGAGGAATCGCATCCGGCATAATTATCCATCACTGATCCATTGCCTACGATCTTTTCATATATTGTTCTTCGCTTATTTACTTTTCCGTTGCTACTGTTACAACTACTACAAAAACCCAAAAACATTTATCTTTACCTTTGCTACCGTTACCTTTATTATCATACTACTTTTGCTACTAAATACTTTGCTACAGACTAAGTTTTCCAGGTGTGGTTGAATTGACAACTCAACTGCTAATACTCAAGAATATTCGTTGGCTCCCCTTGTGTCGAATCAATAAATTTGGGTTGAATACTTTACCCTCGAAAGCTGTTGCGATCCCCTACACTTGTGGGTTATCAAGACTAATTTCTAGTGCCGTTGCCGGGGAGCATAGCTCTATTCACTGAGTCACTTGGGATTTATATTTGTTGATCACTATGAAGAACTTGAAAGACGACCGAACTACTATTTTTCCCTCAACTACGAGGGGAGGTAAGGAACTGCAATCTAGCTCTGCACTAGATTCTCCTTCCATTATTAGTAAGCTTGCAACACCTAAACCTGCTACTGCTATGAATTCTGATATGTCGCATGTTATTGATGATGCCACTTCAGCTATGCATGATGAAACTACTTCTGTGTGTGATACTACTTTGCCATTAGGTGAATTTCTTTATGAACAACTTGCTAGAGTTAGGGGGAATGAAAATATTGACGAACCTATTATTGATGATAGTGATGATGAAGGTTCTCCCAATGATTATGTATTACCTATTGTTCCTAAGGGTTATGTTATGAATGAAGAAGCTGCTACGGAAATCTTTGCTTGCAATGATAGATATGATCTTAAGAAATTATTAGCTAGATGGAAGCAGCAGTCTCTTAATGCTAGAATGAAACCCGATCCTGCTTTCGCTACTTCACCTATTTGTGTTCCTGATAAGGATTATGAATTCTCTGTTGATCCTGAGATTATTACCTTAGTTGAATCTGATCCTTTTTATGGCCTTGAATCTGAAACTCTTGTGGCACATCTTACCAAGTTGAATGATATAGCCACCCTGTTTACTAATGATGAGAAGTCTCTCTATTTTTATATCCTTAAGATATTTCCGTTCTCATTAAAGGGTGATGCTAAGACTTGGTATAATTCTCTTGCTCCTGGTTGTGTGCGTAGTCCCTAGGATATGATTTATTACTTCTCTGCTAAATATTTCCCTGCTCATAAGAAACAAGCTGCCTTGCGGGAAATATATAATTTTGTGGAAATCAAAGAAGAGAGTCTCCCACAAGCTTGGGGGAGGCTTCTCCGGTTACTTAATGCTTTGCCCGACCATCCTCTTAAGAAAAATGAAATACTTGATATCTTTTATAATGGACTAACCGATGCTTCCAAGGACTACTTGGATAGTTGTGCTAGTTGTGTTTTTAGGGAAAGAACAGTCGACGAAGTTGAAATATTATTGAAAAATATGTTGACTAATGAAAATAATTGGACTCTTCCTGAGCCAATTCCTGAAGCAATTCTTGAACCAATTGAGCCAACTCCTAAGCCTATTCCTAGACCCACTCCGAAGAAGAGAGGTGTTTTATTTCTCAGTCCTGAAGATATGCAAGAGGCAAAGAAATCAATGAAAGAAAAAGGTATTAAAGCTGAAGATGTTAAGAATTTACCTCCTATTGAAGAAATACATGGTCTTAATATACCGCCTGAAGAACCACATTGTCTTGATAACCCGACACAGGTAGTAAAGGTAAATTCTCTCTATAGATATGATAAAGTTGAAATCCCCTCTACTAAATTTCATAGCCCATGCTTAGATGAATTTGATGACTTTATGGCTAGACAAGAAAGTTTTAATGCTTATGTTGCTAGAGAGTTAAAGAATAATGCTTTCGAGATAGGACGTGTAAGGAATAATCTGTCTAGAGTTAAAGATGAACTTCACCTTGTTAGCAAATATGCTTCTATGGTTTCTACTCAAGCTAAGCAAGTACTCAAAGCTCAAAATGATTTGCTTTATGAATTAAATAATAAAAATGACTTTGCTGTTAGAGTGGCAACTAGAACTGGTAGAATGACCCAGGAACCTTTGTATCCTGAAGGCAAATAATTTAGAGGCACCTAGTACTTCTAAAAAGAAGAAAAAGAAAGACGATAGGACTTTGCATGCTTCTAGTGAACCTGTCATAGACACACCTGAGAATCCCAATGATATTTCTATTTCTGATGCTGAAACACAATCAGGTGATGAACATGAACCTAGTGATATTGTTAATGATAATGTTCATGTTGATGCTCAACCTAGCAAAAATAATGATGTAGAGATTAAACCTGCTGTTGATCTTGATAACCCACAATCAAAGAAGCAACATTATGATAAGAGAGATTTTGTTGCTAGGAAGCATGGTAAAGAAAGAGAACCATGGGTTCAGAAACCCATGCCCTTTCCTCCTTAACCATCCAAGTCAAAGGATGATGAAGATTTTGAGCGCTTTGCTGAAATGATTAGACCTATTTTCTTACGTATGCGCTTAACTGATATGCTGAAAGTGAATCCTTATGCTAAGTATATGAAGGATATCATTACAAATAAACGAAAGATATCGGAAGCTAAAATTTTCACCATGCTTGCTAATTACACTTTTAAGGGTGGAATACCAAAGAAACGTGGAGATCCAGGTGTGCCAACTATACCTTGTTCCACTAAAAGAAATTACGTTAGAACTGCTTTATGTGATCTTGGAGCCGGTGTTAGTGTTATGCCTCTCTCTTTATATCGTAGACTTGAATTGAATAAGTTGACACCTACTAAAATATCTTTGCAAATGGCTGATAAATCAACTGCTATACCTGTCGGCATTTGTGAGGATGTGCCTGTTGTGGTTGCAAATGTCACTATCTTAACGGACTTTGTTATTCTTGATATTCCCGAGGCCGATAGTATGTCTATTATCCTTGGTAGACCTTTTCTTAATACTGCAGGGGCTGTTATTGATTGCAACAAAGGCAATATCACTTTTCATGTTAATGGTAATGAGCATACGGTACACTTTCCGAGGAAACAATCTCAAGTTCATAGCATCAATTCTATTAAAAAAGTTCCAACTATCATTTTTGGAGGTTTTGAATTTCCTCTCCCTACTGTCAAGAAAAAGTATGATATTCTTATTGTTGGGGATTTTCATATCCCCGTTGAGGTAACTTAGTGTTATTCGAAATTTCTCCGGTTCTGTGTTATTCGGAATGAGTTTGTTAACAAGACTTGATCAACCTTGTTAGTGGATTCATTTTGATGATCACGAGATGGATGAAACTAGAAGGCACAACCTTCTATCCTTAATTTTTACTTTCTATTATTTAGAATAAATAAAGCAAAAATAGTATTATCTGTCTGTTTTTTGAATTATCCGTGCATTGAAAAATAGTTCGAAAATAAAAGTGCTCCAAATGCCCTGCAAATTTAGTATGATTTTTTTCTGGAATATTTGAAGATTTTAGGCACTGAAAACACTGCAAGAGGGGCAAGCACCAGGCCACGAGAGAGGAGGGCGCCCCCCCCCCAATAGGGCGCGCCCCCTGTCCCGTGGGCCCCTGGTGGCGCCCCTCCACTTATGCCAGCACCCACACACTTCATCTTCTACCCAAAAAAATCCCCATCCAGATCAAGCACGAGTTCTAACTAGTTTTATTGCGATTTTCGATCTCTTAGCTCAAAGCTCCATTCACAAAACTGCTTTGGGAGATTGTTGCTTGGTATGTGTCTCCTCCATTGGCCCAATTAGTTTTTGTTCTAGTGTTTTATTCATTGCAAATTTTTGCTGCATAGGTGACCATGTTCTTGAACTTGCATGTTAAATTATTGAGGTCCCAAGCAATTCCAATGCATGATATAGGCTCTAGGCACTTGTAGGAGTAGTTGCTATCAATCTTGTTTAGTTTTATTCACTTTTATTTTGAAGTTACTAAAATTTCAGAAATTTTCAGAAAATGTTGAGGAAACTTTTTAGGGGATCTTCTAGCCAAAGCTCTAAGGAAAAACAAGACAAAGAGAAGGAAAAAGCCAAGTATAATCTTCCTCGCTTAGCGGAAGTACGGTCGTGTGAATGGCCATGCGAGGATTTCTTGAAAGAAGCTGGAATTCATGAAGACTTTTATGCTTTAATCGAGACTGCAGGCGTCACCGGTTTCATCAACGACCAAATCAATTAGTATCTCTTACTTACCAATACTTTCGTGCAAAACTTTTATTATTATCCTAAGAAGTAACCGCCTTCAGTATCATTTCATTTATATGATGAATTCAAAGAAATGTCTTTATGCCATTTTTGCACGGTATGTAGGATACCTTGTGAGGGAGAATTAGAGGAACCCCATCGTGAAGATGTGGGTGGCTTCGTTAATACTATTGTTGTAGAGGAGCCAACGAAGGGCTCTGAGGAAAAAGTCTCTAGCATACACTTTCCTGTTTTACGCTACTTTGCCATATTTGCTAGTAGATGCTTGATTGGTCGTAGAAATAGTGGAAATTTGAGCATTCCTGATATTATCATTATTCAACATGCTTTTCTTGGAGATAATACTTTTAGTAGGGGTGCCGTCGTTGCTAAACGGCTAGCCCTGAATCGTACAAAAGGCCCCACATTTGGAGGTATCTATGCTGGACGTCTTGCTAAACATTTTCAGATACCCATTAGGCACCATGAGGAGGATGAGATAAAATTGCCTCCTCACATTTTAGATTACAAGAGCATGGTAGCACACAAGTTTATTGTTGATAACGAAGAAAAGATGCTCTTGTATAAACTTAGATTTAATAAGAAACACATTGAGATTATTATTTTGCATGCGCCTCTATTGTTTGATTTGCTTGCAGAAAATCGTCTTGTCACGCCGGAGGCAGTGAACAATCATCAATCTCAAGCTTACTCCATAAACTGAACCTGAGCCGGAACCTAAGCTGGACCCTTATCGTGCATCATCTGTCCAGTGGGATCCGGAGATGACCAGCCAGTGGTATCCTGATTACACCTCTCATTACACTGGGGAGAGTAGCGGCGGTCCTTGGTATTAGACCAACTTAGGCCAAAAGCCTAAGCTTGGGGGAGTACGTATTTCTCACCGACTTTACATTCATGTTAACACACTAGTCGTCGGTGCTCATACTCTTTCATTGTATTATCCATGCTTGTTTAAATTTCCTTTTTCTAGTTTTCTTCTTGTGTGTTTGATAAATCTTAAGAAAAACCAAAAAAATTAGTTAGTTTAATTTCCATGCTTGTAGTAGAAATTAAAATGAAAATCCAAAAATATTTCTAGATTCTTCTTCTTACTTGTTGGGAGCTTTCCCGTGTAAATAGTTTTATTTTCTTTTCTTTCCTTTGGGGGTCGAGAAGACCATATTGAAAATGTTTAGTGGCTCTCATATGCTTGATTATTTATTTGATTTAGAGCCCATATTGCTTGTCTTCTCTCTTGAGTTGAATGCTTGCAGATTCTAGCTTAGTCCAATGCACGTACACTCTTATTATTATACACATCATTCGGTCGTGCAAGTGAAAGGCAGCAATGACGATATATGATGGACTTATTGGGATGAGAAAAGCTGGTATGAACTCGACCTCTCTTGTTTTTGTAAATATGATGAGTTCATCGTTCCTGAGTTAGCTATTATGAAGTAAACATATTTGCAATGACATCTAGAGATTATAGTTGCTTGTGCCATGCTTGATTAGCTATGAGTTATAATGGTTTACCTTGCGTGCCAACATGCTATTAGAATGATTATGATGTGATATGATGGGATGGTATCCTCCTTTGAATGAATTGAGTGACTTGACTGGGCACATGTTCACGCATGTAGTTGAATCAAATCAACATAGCCTTCATGATATTTATGTTCATGGTGGATTATATCCTACTCATGCTTGTATTCGGTGTGAATTAATTTTAATGCATGTTTATGACTATTGTCGCTCTCTCAGTTGGTCGCTTCCCAGTCTTTTGCTAGCCTTCACCTGTACTAAGCGGGAATACTGCTTGTGCATCCAAACTCCTTAAAGCCCAAAGTTGTTCCATATGAGTCCACTATACCTTCCTATATGCAGTATTTACCTGCCGTTCCAAGTAAATTTGCATGTGCCAAAATCCAAACCTTCAAATGAAATTCTGTTTTGTATGCTCAAGCAGCTCATGTTACAACTAGGGCTGCCTATATCTTCCATGCTAGGTGGGTTATTCTCACGAGGAGTGGACTCTGCTCCGCATTCACGAGAAAGGGACGGTAATCGGGATGCCCAGCCCCATGATCCAAAAAGATCAAAGCAAATCAAAATAATTAAACAAAGCTCCCCCAGGGCTATTGTATGTTGGAGGCACTCGTTGTTTCGAGCAAGCCATGGATTGATGCTTGTTGGTGGTTGGGGGAGTATAAACCTTTACCATTCTGTTTGGGAACTGCCTATAATGCATTTAGTATGGAAGAGACAGCCATCTCATAGTTGTTGCGTTGACAACAAAAGTATGCTGCTCAAAATGTTATTCAATCTCTATTTTAAAATTGAGCTCTGGCACCTCTACAAATCCCTGCTTCCCTCTACGAAGGGCCTATCTATTTACTTTTATGTTGAGTCATCACCCTTCTTATTAAAAGCACTCGCTGGAGAGCACACTGTCATTTGCATTCATTATTATTGGTTTATATTGGGTATGACTTGACTGGATCTCTTTTACAATGAATTACAATGTTTAGTCAGTCGTTGATCTTTAAAGGTGCTCTGCATTTATGTTTTGCGGTCTCAGAAAGGGCTAGCGAGATACCATTTTGTTATATCATGTTATGATTATTTTGAGAAAGTGTTGTCATCTGAGTTTTATTATTATACCTCGCTAGCTGATTATGTTATTGATATGAGTAATTGTAAGACCTATGTGTTATTGTGAGTATGGTTAGTTCATAATATTTGCTGAAACTTGAATGCTGGCTTTTCATGTTACAACAACAAGAGCAAACAGAGTTTGTAAAAGTTTTTCTTTATCACTTTTAGTTTATCAACTGAATTGCTTGAGGACAAGCAAAGGTTTAAGCTTGGGGGAGTTGATACGTCTCCAACGTATCTACTTTTCCATACACTTTTGCCCTTGTTTTGGACTCTAACTTGCATGATTTGAATGAAACTAACCTGGACTGATGTTGTTTTCAGCAGAACTGCCATGATGTTGTTTTATGTGTAGAAAAGAAAAGTTCTCGGAATGTCCTGGAAATCCACGGAGGCACTTTTTGGAATTCATAAGAATTTTTGGTGAAAGAATTAACACCAGGGGGCCCACAAGCTGTCCATGAGACAGGGGGCGCCCCCCCCTAGGGCGCGGCCTCCTATCTCGTGGGCCCCCTGGACCTCCACCGACCTCAACTCCAACTCCATATATTCACGTTCGGGGAGAAAAAAATCAGAGAGAAAGTTTCACCGTGTTTTATGACACGGAGCCGCCGCCAAGCCCTAACCTGTCTTGGGAGGGCTGATCTGGAGTCCGTTCGGGGCTCCGGAGAGGGGGATTCGTCACCGTCGTCATCATCAACCATCCTCCATCACCAGTTTCATGATGCTCACCGCCGTGCGTGAGTAATTCCATCGTAGGCTTGCTGGACGGTGATGGGTTGGATGAGATTTACCATGTAATCAAGTTAGTTTTGTTAGGGTTTGATCCCTAGTATCCACTATGTTCTAAGATTGATGTTGCTATGACTTTGCTATGCTTAATGCTTGTCACTAGGGCCCGAGTGCCATGATTTCAGATCTGAACCTATTATGTTTTCATGAATATATGTGTGTTCTTGATCCTATCTTGCAAGTCTATAGTCACCTATTATGTGTTATGATTCGACAACCCCGAAGTGACAATAATCGGGATACTTCTCGGTGATGACCGTAGTTTGAGGAGTTCATGTATTCACTATGTGTTAATGCTTTGTTCGGGTTCTCTATTAAAAGGAGGCCTTAATATCCCTTAGTTTCCACTAGGACCCCGCTTCCACGGGAGGGTAGGACAAAAGATGTCATGCAAGTTCTTTTCCATAAGCATGTATGACTATTTACGGAATACATGCCTACATTACATTGATGAATTGGAGCTAGTTCTGTGTCACCCTATGTTAGAGCTATTACATGAGGAATCGCATCCGGCATAATTATCCATCACTGATCCATTGCCTACGAGCTTTTCATATATTGTTCTTCGCTTATTTACTTTTCCGTTGCTACTGTTACAACTACTACAAAAACCCAAAAACATTTATCTTTACCTTTGCTACCGTTACCTTTATTATCATACCACTTTTGCTACTAAATACTTTGCTGCAGATACTAAGTTATCCAGGTGTGGTTGAATTGACAACTCAACTGCTAATACTCAAGAATATTCTTTGGCTCCCCTTGTGTCGAATCAATAAATTTGGGTTGAATACTTTATCCTCGAAAGCTGTTGCGATCCCCTACACTTGTGGGTTATCAGATAGCGGCAGGTAAGGCTTTCATTATGCAAAGCAAGCATGTGAAGGATACTTTCCTTTTACTTACCGAATTCGGAGCTCTCCAGGAGCATTCGCGGATCTGCCGCACAACATCTCAGCTGCCGCCGAGTTCTACCAAGCTGAAGAAGGGAGCTCGACGGATAAGCTGTTTTGGTCCCAGTATATTGGGACCGAACATCCGATGCCTTTGAGCGACCAGCTGAAGCAACTGGTCGAACTTCACAAGGCGGCCGAACTGACCATGAGGAACCTCATAGTTCGGCTGTGGCCTGGCGAGCCCCTGCCTGGTAGCTACTTCGGGCTTGTCAAGCAGATGGTGAATGCCTGTCCGCGGCTTGAAGTCATTAAGCGGTCTGTCTGCATAGAAGGTGCACGCAGGGCCTTGGCCCGTGCAAAAGTGCACTGGGGGAAGATGGATGCCGAGAAGCTGGTGACAGAGGGGCCGCCGAAGAGCAAGGAGCATCGCCACCCCGAATAGTACTATGACAATGTCATTAAGGGTGCCCGCCTTGTGGCGGATGAAATGTACTAAGGATGTAATATTTGAATGAATGTACTCATGTCATCTTGTAATATGTAAACAAGTTCATGTGCACTATATGGTGCTTGTTAATTTAAAATATTACCTTTTGTGCGGCCGTTTATAAAATCTTGAGAGTTGCCAGTCGTCGGCTTCTGCCCCCCATGTAACTAGTACTGGGGTGTTCGGGATAAGTATAAACACTCTTTATCCAAATTTTTGGTCCTTTTAAGGAGGTGTTTAGTGCAGCAAACAAGGCAATCGGACTATACATCCTTATCACTCTCACTTGGCCATAGAAGTCTACAATTTTAAATTTCGGCGAAGCCCCTATTATCCGGAAGGTCGGACTTAGGGCGCTATATACGCCTAAATCGGATGAGGCCGATTCCTTTCCTGAAGCGGAAAGAATCTTTAAGGATTTGAAACCTCTCGAATAGCGACCAACTCTCGCCTTATCATGACAGTCAGTTTTTGGCTTTCTCTACTGAGTTGCTCGTCCGGAAGAACCGGGACACAATCGCAGTAGTTCTACCTGCTCTACCTTAGCCGATATAGCGGAATGTAAGGTACCAAAACATAGGAGCCGGCAAACCCAACTATTGACCCAAGACATGATTCAGAGATGATGCATATAATGCTATAAGTTCGGGGTGCCGCACTGTCACAAGTGTTAGTACTTGTCTTGCCATGTTATGGGGTACACTGAGGCCCCTGGCGAACTAAGACGTAGCAAAGTGTACGGGCGCAGTTTGTAGTAAATAAGCCGCCAAGGAAAAACATAAACAAAATGTAATAATAAGCTTACACTGTATATTTTCCCATTGTTATTTAAATAATACGTCAAAGCGTATGTGTACAAGTAGTGCGATAAGCAAAATGGGACTATTTGACATGTCCTAGCCAAGGGTAAGCTGTACGTGGGTATGTAAAACAGGTATAACGATCGTTATCACAGACCACCTATGTATTCCCTTATACGTCCTAGCTTCTTTGCTTCTTGGGTTTTCCTTCCTGTGATGAGTCCGATAATCCAGATACCTGAGAGGGCTTCCAGAAAGTAGGGTCCTGAAAGAAAGAAAGTGATGAAGGAATACGGGTCCTGGGGGCGGTTGAGCCGCGTTGCGGACCGCGTCGTAGCCGTGCCTCCGCCCATGCCCATGGTATTTTGAGTGCATAACTATGTATGCGCAACACAAATTTTGCCGCTTGGTTGGGACTAGGACAGAGGCCAAATTGCTAGTCGAGCTCTGGATGTGCCAAACGATCCTGTTGCAGGGTACTCCGGACTCACTTGATGGTGTCCGGGGGCTTTATCGCCAGATTGGCTGACTACCTAAGAAGGCTGCTTTGTACTTCTGTTGTGAGGGCGACAGTGTGCTCCTCCGTACGGAGCGAGCGTTCTGTGTTTCCATTGACTGTTATAACCCCGCGAGGTCCTGACATCTTGAGCTTGAGGTATGCGTAGTGCCGTACGGCATTGAATCGAGCAAATGGGGTTCGTCCTAGTAGAGCATGATAACCACTACAGAAGGGGGCGATATCGAAGATTAACTCCTCGCTTCAGAAATTGTCTGGAGATCCAAAGACAACTTCCAGTGTGATTGAGCCCGTGCAACAGGCTTCCACACCTCGTATGACACCCTTGAAGGTGGTTTTTGTGGGCTGGATCCTTGAGGGGTTGATGCCCATTTTGCGCATTATATCCTGATAGAGCAGGTTTAGGCTGCTGCCACCGTCCATGAGGACTGTGTGAGATGGAATCCGTCGACGATGGGGTCAAGGACCAATGCAGCCGAACCACCATGACGGATACTGGTAGGATGCTCCCTGCGATCGAAAGTGATCGGACAAGAGGACCATGGGTTGAACTTTGGGGCGACTCGCTACATCATATAGATGTCCCTTAGTGCATGCGTCCGTTCCCGCTTGGGGATATGGGTTGTGTATATCATATTCACTGTTTTAACCTGAGGAGGGAATTTCTTCTGTCCTCCTATGTTCGGCAGCTGGGGCTCCTCGTCGTCATCACTATGCAGCCCCTTTTCCTTGCCGGCATGTTTAAACACCCAGCATTCTATGTTGGTGTGGTTGGCTGGTTTATCGGGGGTGCCGTGAATTTGACATGAGCGATCAAGTATGCGGTCCAAACTGGACGAGCCCGGATTGTTTCTTTTGAATGCCTTTTTCTGCTGTCCGGATTTAGAGCCTCTGAATCTGCAATTGACTATCGTTTCTTCGGCGTTGTCGCCATTATTGCGATGCTTGTGTCTATTGCGTCGTGGCTTGCCGCTGCTATCTCTGGCGTCTGAATTGCTGGAGTTTTTGGGTATGATGTTGCTCCGAGCCAGCCAGTTGTTCTCGCTCGCGCAAAAGCGAGTCATGAGTGTCATGAGGGCTGCCATGGATTTTGGCTTCTCTTGGCCAAGGTGTCAGGCGAGCCATTCGACACGGATGTTATGCTTGAAGGCTGCTAAGGCTTCGGCATCTAGACAGTCGACAATTTGGTTCTTTTTGGTTAGGAACCGAGTCCAGAATTTCCTGGTGACTCTCCGGGCTGTTGGGTTATGTGACTTAAGTCATCAACATCCGGTGGTCGCACGTAAGTGCCCTGGAAGTTGTCAAGGAATGCGTCTTCCAGGTCTTGCCAACTGCCAATGGAGCTTGCTGGCAGGCTATTCAGCCAATGCCGAGCCGGTCCTTTGAGCTTAAGTGGTAGGTACTTTATGGCATGTAAGTCATCGCCGCGGGCCATGTGAATGTGTAGGAGAAAATCTTCAAACCATACCGCGGGGTCTGTTGTGCCATCATATGATTCAATGTTTATAGGTTTAAACCCTTCTGGGAATTCATGATCCATAACTTCATCAGAGAAGCATAGGGAGTGTGCGGCGCCTCTATGCCGGGCTACATCCCGACGTAGTTCAAATGAATCTGGTCTATTGTATTCGTCCCGGCCGGACTTTTGTATGTTGTATCCGGCGTGACGGTCGTCGTCATGTGTTGTGGCACGCCCCGTGATGCTTTGTTTTCCAATACATCTCGCAGGTCCTTCGTGTAGCCCCGGGCCTTGATGTTATTGTTTGATTGGCGACGGGGTGCGGTCTGGACTTCGGGCTGGTACGCCGCCCTGTCCCGGCCACGGGGTGGCTGGTTAGCCGCCTCATGCGCTGGTAGTGTGGGTTTTAACGCCTCCTCCTCGAGTTGAGGTAGCAACCTGCACTTTGGGTAACTTTTTGTAAGGCGCTCGAGTCCGTATTCCTCGGCAGCCAGGACCTCGGTCCATCTATCAGTTAGTAGATCTTGATCATCTTGAAGCTGTTGCTGCTTTTTATTTAGGCTTTTTGCAGTGGCCATAAGCTGGCGCTTGAAGCACTCCTGCTCGACGGGATCCTCAGGCACGATGAATTCTTCGTCGTCAAGGCTCACCTTCATCTTCGGAGAGAGGCATGTAGTTATCATCCTCTGATTCTCCATTTGTTTCCTCTTCTTTAGGGCTAGCTTGCCCATCCTGTTGCTCGGCCTGCTCGAAGTCTGGCTGGGCAGGATTGTTTTCATCTTCGGCACCATCCGGATTGTTATCTCTTGTGCTGGTATCACTATTTTTGCTATGGAGGGTCTTGGAGCGGCGCCTATGACGCCGGTGCCTAGATTGCTTCTCCAAGGGGTTATCTTCCATTTCCTCATCGCCATTGCTTTCTTTGAGGGTGTCCATCATATATATATATATATATCATATGATGAGGTGGCTGTCCAGTGCCCTATAGGCGGTGGTTCCCGTTCTTCTCCTGCATCGTCGTCCATACCGTCGATGTCTTCGGAGTTGAAGTCAAGCACGTTGGTTAAGTCATCGACAGTGGCTATTAAGTGGGTGGTGGGTGGGGAACGAATTTCTTCGTCGTCCGCTTCCCACTCAAGCCGAACATAGTTCGGCCAGGAATCTCCCAACAAGGAAAGAGATCTTAATGAGTTTAACACATCACCCAAGGGCGAGTGCTGAAAAATATCCACGGAGGTGAACTCCATGACCAGTGCCCAATCAGATTCGATAGGCATGGACATACACAGTTCGGATCCTGTAGCCGGAAACGAGTCTGAGGGTCCGATGACACCATCCTCACAAGAGGTGGGATCAGTGCTCCAACACCGATAAGTGTGCGGCCTCCATGGCGGGGTCCATCCACCCGTCCTCGGAAGGCACGATCTGCTCCGGATTGATTCCCGGGGCCGCCGCAGGTGCGATCTCCCAAACACTGTCTAGAGGCAGATCTAAGTCATGCTCGTCGCGACTTTTCGGCGTACCTGACATGGGCTCGAATCCATCGAAGATCATGTCTCCGCACATATCGGCAGTATAGTTCAAGCTTCCAAACCTGACCTGATGGCCAAGGGCATAGCTACCGATCTGCTCCAGGTGGCCAAGCGAGTTAGCCCGCAGTGCGAACCCACCGAATACAAAGATCTGTCCGGGAAGAAAAACCTCCCCCTGGACTGTGTCGTTGAAGATGATTGAAGGAGCCATCGAGCCTTATCGCGACGACACAGTGGAACTCTCAATGAAAGCACCAATGTCGGTGTAAAAACCAGTGGATCTCGGGTTGGGGGTCCCGAACTGTGCATCTAAGGCTAATGGTAACAGGATGCAGGGGACACGATGTTTTACCCAGGTTCAGGCCGTCTCGATGGAGGTAATACACTACTTCCTGCTTGATTGATCTTGATGATATGAGTATTACAAGAGTTGATCTACCGCGAGATCGTAGAGGCTAAACCCTAGAAGCTAGCCTATGATTATGATTGTTGTCCTCCTACGGACTAAACCCTCCGGTTTATATAGATACTGGAGGAGGCTAGGGTTACACAGAGTCGGTTACAGAGAAGGAAATCTACATATCCCAATTGCCAAGCTTGCCTTCCATGCAAAGGAGAGTCCCATCCGGACACGGGACAAAGTCTTCAATCTTGTATCTTCATAGTCTCACAGTCCGGCCAAAGTATATAGTCCGGCTGTCCGAGGAACCCTTAATCCAGGACTCCCTCAGGACCCTATGCTAAATCATGTACGTGTGTATGTTTGTCTATGGAGGTGAATCATGTGGTGGAGCAGGGAGGGAATATTATTAGTGTCATGACATAATAGTGCTATTATTTTGCATGTCAATTTATTGCCATTGGTTCAATGAGGCAATGTTTTGCGTATTGTCCATCATGAATTTGATGCTACTATTTGAGTAATATGCTAATGTCTTCCTATCCTTTCTCACTAAGCTAATGAAGGTTTGACCTTGTTCCTACTTGTGCAAACAGGGATCATGTTGTGCCAATCATACATTTTAGACAATACAATGAACTGTATCCCAACCAGTGCTTTAACTCTGCTGGAAGTTCTTGATAATCTTTCGATATAGTCTCAACACCGATAAGCAGTCAACCATACATTTGAAGTGCACAAAACTATATACTATTGTGTGATTGCAGTGAGTGCTTTATCATCTCTTACGGGACTACATGAATAAGCTTTTTTTCTCAGGTTGGTACGGGCCTATGGCCTTCATCCATATTAGTTTGATGTCATCTCTATTTGTATCATGCTACTGTCATGAGAAACTCCTTTATCTTTGCACGTTAAAGTTTTGCAACCTATGATAAATGGCAATGCTTTGAGTATTGAGCTAATTGGTATTGATTAAATAAACTAATACCTCTCTTTAAGCAGGACTACTATGTTGCTAACTTTACCCATTAAGAAAATGAGGGTGCTTCTATTTGTTAGTGTATGTTTCATCAACTAATCCCACTATTACAGTAATCTCACTCTCTCAATATATGTGCCAACAGGGATGCTCAATTTTGGTGGAACTGCACAAAAACTTTGGGTGCTTCATTGCCTCGACAGCTTCCGTCCTTTCCTGTCAGTCGCTAATATCGGCTTGCTTTCTTCCTTTGCTGTCAGTCGCTTCGCTTATCTCGGCTTCCAGTCAAAGGAAATAGTAATTGATATGCTACCTCACACAGGTTGGTACTGGTCTTTATCCTGATTATTGTGCTTGTCATGTATTGGTAATTTGGTATTGTGCTACTGTTTGCCGATTTTATAAAGGAGTAACTTGGAGCCTGAACTCGCAGGCAAATTATTGCGTTGGGTGATTTCAGTAGAACTGCACAAAATGATCAGATGGACAGATACTTATGCTGCTTCCATGTACTCCAGAGTTCACTCAGACAAGCATCGATGTTGACAAGAAGTGCCTATATTCATTCGAGTATCAACCGGCATCAACCAGTTGTCAAACTCCCGAGTATTAGGAGAGTGAACGCCAAAAATATTGCTTGGCCCATAGCCGAGAAGAACAAAATCTAGTCTTTGGTCCCAACTTGTGCCTTTTGGTTATCGGCAGATATGGTAGCAAACTGTATGGCATGCAGTCTAAAGATTCCAGACAAGTTGGTTGACGCGTATATTCATTTGGCACTTAATCAGTCTACACGCCAGGGATGCTCTATTTCAGTTGAACTGCACAAAAAATTTGGGTGGTTCATTTTCTCAACCGCCTCCTTTCTCGTCTGCAATGTAGAATTGGCGAGCTATAGGACCAAGATGAGCCAGTAAACTAGTTGGATAAAAGTAGTGGCCAAGTTGCTCAAACCTCGCTCGGCACGAGGCCACTATTTGAGGATAAACCTGCAAGCAAAGTTGAGATTGTTTGTGCTGCCTCTTATGTACTCGAAAGTTTACTCGTACAAGAACTAATTTTAGCAAGAAGTACCTCCGACTGAACACCATTTACCTGTTTGTACCCTAGGTAACTAAAGTTCGTCCATGGATCATATTGGCTGTGATCTCAATCATTTGGATGCATAAACGTACTAAACATGTGTATATCTGAATCTTTTTGTGAATTATGTATGAATATTGTCGTGTGATCTATCAATCATTTGGATGCATAGATATGTTGAGCTTGTGTATATATGAATCTTTTGAGTTGTTGATAGTGAATGTTGGCTATGAATATGAACGTGTCCTGTGAACCTGAGTTTGATACGAATGTTTACCTTTTCTATTGTATTTGTGTGTGAACTTGCTAGTATGCCTACTGTGGGGTATGTGACGTGTGGGTGTCAATGGCACCTGCTTTGTTAGGGTAGCAACGGCGCATCAGCTCTTTTTAATCTTTTTATTACTCTGTCTTCCCCTCTCCCCCGCTCAACCCCTGCCGTAATGTTTTCGGCCTCAAAACAAACATAGTACTGCGTTGTTTTTGGGGCTTGATGAAAAATCGAGTGCTTGTTTCTGTAGGTTGGCCCGCCCAGCAAATGGGCTGCTGATCCACCACGGTGGACTGGGAAGCTAAAAATACAAGTTGTATGGTGCAGAGGCAAGTAAAAAAACGCTATCGAGAGCCATCCACTGAAGAAAAAAAATCGCTCCTGATGTGCTTCTTCAGTCGTGCCGCCGGCCCCCTCTTTAATCCAGTTTGCTCGAGGATCTGGTATCATTTCTTTCCAGAGGTCGAACAAGTATCAGCTAGGCCTACGTTTTGTATTTTAACATGCGTAGCCCACGACATACGGAGACAGTGGTTTGAACTTATATTTTGAGGTCCGTACCGGCCTATGGGCTTTTTCTTAAAGATCGGCAGCCCAATGTATTTTCTAATAAAACGCAGGTCTCTGTTCTATTTATCTATATATAATGTTGTGTCCAATTTATGTTTTCCCTTCTAACCACATTATATATATTTATATTATTACTATTATCGTATATTTTATAGAGACTTATCTATACATTATAAAAACATCCCACATTTTATTAACTTATAAGAGTAAATGTTTAACGGAACTTGGCAAGGAAAATCCTGGTTGTTTTTGACTCACAAGCAAGGAAAATCCTGGTGATTGCGTAAAAAAGCTTGCGAAGATTTTAAGGACCAGTTTAATAATAACGTGATCATTTTTATTTTGAGCAATAACTCGCTAATTTGTTAATTATATATATAAAAAATGTGCCTCTCCGGTTTATTCTTTGATATTAATTGCTCCTTCTAACATAACATTATGTATATAACAAGCCCGGCTAATTCGTGTATTTCAAGGAAGTGTAAATGGGATGGGATTTCTTAGAAAATATAAATGGGCCTAATTGACGCGAAATAATTTGTTCACCTAGCCCTGCAAATGGACTGTACATTCTAGAAAACATGGGTTAAATATATGCGACATTTTTGCAGGCTGGCATGTGGGCCAATAGGTCGAAGCCTACGCAGGGCGTTGTCAACTTGGTCAACAAATGATTGTGACATCCACAACCATTGGATTTATATCCAACGACTGGCATGCACCTTCAATCTCTCGTCTTCTTCCTCCAGCGTCGCCGGGACCGCCTGGTCCGGCCTCCGGCGGCTAGCGGCTCTGCTTAGCACGCATCGCTGCGAAGCGCTACCCCACCGCCGGCTAGGCTATCCCTCCACCCCTCGACACATACTGTTATTCTCCACAGATTGCAGCCCCACACCGCAATAGAACGAGTTATAACCCTTCTCCTCCTCTCAATCTGCGACTCCACTACCGCGTCTTCCCATATCCGAGTCATTCCCGTCCGGGGCCTCGCCGTCGTCCACCGCCTCGCTGTGGTCGGTCCGGCATGGTCAACAAACGAGAGTCATCGAAAGAGGATTGTACGTGGAGAGCCTGACGGCTGGGACCCATGAGGTCCATGCTCGCACGCAAGGAAAGTTTCTCCTTATTAAGCTAAAAAATGTTTCCTCTACCTGATAGCTGGGACCCACCGACTGTATCTTCGAACGGAAGGAAGTGCCTCCTTGTTTTGCAAGAAAAAATATTCATCTCATTGACAGCTGGGACCTGTCAGATTTGGTGGCTGACTTGTGGGCCTACTAAGCGGACGTGTACGCACGGCTTTGTCAACCTAATCAACAAATGATTCTAGCAGCTGGACCGTTGGGTGTTAATCCAACAACCGTGCTCCTTTTTCAACCTCTGTTCTTGCTCCTGTCTCCTGTGGGCGGCACCGCGGCTATGCTGCTGCACACCCGAACTAGTCAAGTTTCCCACTCCTCTCCATCTGTGAATCCACTGCCCCGTCTTCCCCATCTCCAGGTCATTCCAGTCTGGGGCCTCGCCGTCGTCCATCGGCCTTGGTGCGCTCGGCACGGTGTGGTCAACGTGGTCAACAACCAAGAGTCATCGGAAGATGACTGTACATGAGAGGCTGACAGTGGGGATGCACCACGCCCATGGACGCATGCATGCAACAGAACACGACGTGGTTAACATGGTCAAGGAACGACTTCCATCGGAAGTATATTGTACGTGGAGAGCTGACAGATGGGTCCACGGCCACGGCGTCGTCCCCTTCCTAGGCCTCGGCATCGTCCACCGCCGTGGTGCTCTCGGCGCGGCATGGTCAATGTGGTCAACGACCGACTTCCATCGGAAGAGTACTGTACGTGGAGAGGCTGACAGCTGGGTCCACGGTAGCCGCAAGGAAGTGCCTCCTTATTACGTACAAAATAATTATTCCTCCACCTGACAGTAGGGACCCAACGGACGAGCCACCGTAATTCTTAAAAAAAATGTTTCCCCCTGAATGCTGGGACCCACCGGCTGCACCTTCGCACGCAAGGAAGTGCGTCCGGGCAAAAAAAAAGATTTGCCCCCTGACTGTTGGGACCCACCAGCTACATGTTCGCACGCAAGGAAGTGCGTCCGGGCAAAAAAACGATTCGCCCCCCTAACTGCTGGGACCCACCAGCTACATCTTTGCACGCAAGGAAGTGCCTGACAGTCGGGACCCACCTGGTCGAAGCATACGTAGCGTTGTCATTCTGATCACGAACGTGTACGTACATACTGGTGGATGTAGAGGCACCCACGTGTCGTAGTAGAGGCGCACACATGTCATAGTAGAGGCACGCACGTAGCATGTACACGTACGTACAACGGCCAGGGTGCAAGAAAGAAAATACGTCCACGCACGTACATACGGGCGGGGTCTCGAACGCCTACTCGTGCATACGTACAACTAGGGCTCGTGTACATGGCTGGGTCGGAACGGATAAACCGCGTCATCGTCTCCCTATAAAAGAAAAATATTTGGATGGTGAATTCACAAGCCAAGGACAACTGAAGTTGCTTATATGACATACCAGGTATGAGTGTGATTGATGTATACATGGATTTTAAATTTCTATATTTTCGAGCTCATCCATGATAGGATCTATAGTCTTCCATTTATGTTTTATACGGATCACCAGAATCAACATATGCCACAGGAACTCCATGGCACTAAAACATAGCATGACTTGCAAGTTTCATGTTCCCTCAGATATAATATTTCATTCAGCGCGCATCAACTGAAAAGGATAAATTCTATATAAAGTCCAGAAAAAATAAAACAGCAAAGTAGGAGTAATCGAAGTTATATTTGTATCAACAGTAAGCCATTTTTGCTTGACTGCTATCATACTAATTCAGGATGCATTCTCAAGGGAGCAAAAAGAAAGCAAACTAATTTTCCGAGTACATTACAAACACACTGGAATAAGAAAATCTAAATGAGGCATCATACTGTCAGGAGCCGAGCAATGGTAACCTCATGGTGAAAATACTACATACACAACCATGTCTTCCCAAACTCATCTAATACTTCCTTCAATTATTGCTCTGCAATGTTCCAGATCTCAATGTCTGGTGACTTAATAAATAAACACTGGCCCCACCAATGAACTGGTCCACTGGTCATACATGTCTAAAAAACAAGGTAAAACATACGATCAATATCTAACGGCTGGGGGACAAGAGGTGGGAAATTCACCGTGATAGAACACCCAGAAAGGGGCCAATCTGGGGAGCTCCATGGAGGCAAGTTGGCTAGCCTCCTTATAGGTTAGGTTAGAATGCATCAATCATATGATTGCCTAGGCATGCATCCACAAATAACAAATTTCATCTTGTATGAGCTTAATCACATGTTGCTGCTAAGATGCAAGTGAACATATATAGTAAGCCATATGGGATGTTCTGATGATCCTTTTCAATAATAATCATATTATGCACTGCAACATCAATAGGCTAACCATGATATTTTGCAACAATTTGAGCATTTAATAATATTATGAAGGTACATGAAAGATGACCATCACAGTTCTTGCTCCAAGCTCACAAACCATACATATTTTAGCCATTGCATCCCTCTGATATTGTCTCGTAAGTACTTAAAACAACATCCTAGTAGGACTATTGCTTAGTTATATTCAGACCATTAATCTAAGACTTCAATTTGTGTGCACCTTATCATTATATTTATGCTCATGTTTGACCGATCCAATTAGAGCATTAAAGTTACAAAAGGGTTTTTCACCTATCAAAAAATTCAAACGCACATAGAAGGGAACTGGGCAAAGGTTCAAACTACCTTCACCAAGGACTGGCAAGGTACTGTAGCTTCCATACACACCAATATAGCGCAACTATATACATCCATACAAAATGTAAGCATCTCTCCTATGGACCTGGTCACCTGGGTACACAAAAAAGGACAACAACATTAACATTAGTTAACAGTAGCTAACACAAGCAGAGCATAACACACACAAAAGGGAAGTAAGAGCTAATCATTGGAAACAGAAACATAGAAGGGAACTGGGAGTAGGTTCAAATGAAATAGGCCAAAGCCATATGCAAGTGTAAATACTAAATACCATAGGCAGATGAAAGTGGAGTCATGTATTTAAAATTAACAAGGACGATGCATGACCACTTGCAACTGATCTGTGGTGCTTAATTTGCATATATCAATTAGTTCATCAAGGACGTAGGGGTGGAGATGGAGAAAGCAAGGAACCTAACAACATTTAGAAAACACATTTGCAACAATTTGAATAAAACCAACTAGGAGCTGCAAGGTTCGCCCCTCGGGGGATAATCGAGATTCACCATATGGCTAGGGCAATTAGTTCATCACTGAATTTGAAAGAAAAGAAATATGCCTAGCCAGTTTAAGAAAAATCAAAGATCAGTCCCATTAATGCTGCTGCTGTACACACACATTCCTACAGATTCTAGTTTCGGACAGATTCAGTACAATCCAGGTTTTAGTCAACATAAATTCAGATAAGCATCAAAGTTTAGTCCTAGTAACTCTACTGCTGCATACGTACATTCAGACAGATTTAGTACAAACAGGCTCCGCAATTCAGATACATACATTTTTGGTCTATGTAGGCTAGCATTTTTAATATAGAAAACAGAGTGCTTTCGTATGAAATGCATATGCACAACACTACATCCAACTATTCATATAAATTCATAGAACTTAATCTTCATTACATACACACATACAATATATGCATCACACCTTCTAGTAGCAATGTCACACAGAAATCATTATTGTCATTCTTCTGTACATAAGCACAAAATCATTACAGATTTTGAAATTATAATCTTCAGTGCATAAACAAAAAAGCCAGTACCTGCAGCAAACATGTTCATTTGCATCATCTTGTGGCCCTTCTTTATCATCAAGATAATATCCATACGCATATGTTCATTGCAGCACTTGTCTACATTCTATAACCTGCTTATTCCTTGGAGCTGAACTTTGAGCCTATTTACTCGAAGTTATATTGAGAGAGTTGCATTAAGTCAGTACAATGTAAAAAGAATATAAGAAATAGGACTGAGAGGCATATGAGTTATCTCAACGTCTTATCAAGAACTTTATATATATCCCTAACGAAAATTACAATGGATATCACCAGGAAGAAACATTTCAGCCTCTAACTGAACCATTCAGCCTCTTATTATTTTGAGCAAACAGGCTACAAAAAGTAAGTGCAGTCATGAATGTCACTTGTCATTTTTTTAAGTTGGTGAAACGTCCAGTATTCTAGGCAATCCACTGTGCAGACAAGATATCATTTATCAGCCTGCTTAAGTGAATTCAGTTGTGGGGTGTTCCTTGCGGTTCAAAGAAGTCATGCAAACATCCAATGAGCCTAGTTTCCCAAACCAACTTCTATGCGACAAATAAGTTAAGATAACCTTTTTAACATTTGGAAAAGGGACATATAGCTCAGGGGCACACCACAGATTCCTGCTCATTCAAATAAAGGGCTTTTGCTGGCTTGCTCTATTATAATGTGATAGATAGATCATTCACTAAGTGTTTCAAAAAAGAAGTTATTTTGCGGTCGAAAGAATAAAAAATTAAGCATAAACCTTTCTCGCCAAGTTCTGACGTGGTGAACTCCTTCCATAGACCCTATAGACAAAGATGAACACAAAGCACGGTCAGTCCAGGAAACATGCAGAGTCAGATTAAATGTGAGTAATCCAATCCGAACCAAGATCTCAGGCGATGACAAGCACTCACCTCGATCTTGTCGAGCTTGCCCTCATTCAGAACCTTGAAAATGGCGAACCCAGTGGGCGTCTCAAACAACACCAACATCTCCAACCAAACCGCAACTCAACCCACCTGGATCGCAAGCACAACCACACAACCAAATCAACTCAAAGACCCAAAAATTCATAAAACAAAGTAGGGTACCAGTGGCTGGGATGCTCCTTGTTCGTCCATGTACACCTACTTTGCTTAGATAACCAATTAGTAAAAGAAATAATAAATCCACATCAAAGTTACAATATAGACAGTACTGAAAAATCCATAAGTAGTAATAGAGGATTTCATATTAGCCATTACTAAACTGCATATCAACCATAGATTTTGTTCAACCATTAATTCTACAGCCTAGGTGTTGCTCCTGCTATTTTTTCACTCTTAATTCGCTTCATTTTTTGCAATCTCCCACATCAAGGCCATGAACAAGAATCGCAAGAGGAAAATCAGCCCCAAATCAGATAAGCTAATGGAGAAATCTGTCATTGTTTTGCCAACAGAATCAAATCAAACAAGAGAGGAAAGCTACATGAAAACAAACCACGCAACACTCTCTTCCTTGGCCCACCTCGTTTAGCTCCTGGCATCCGGTCATCGCTCCCATGCTCCCTTCCACCGTCGCCATTTTAGCCCCAAGGTCGATGGTAGGCAGAGGAGCCGCCGCTACCCCTCTCCCTAGGCGCCATCTCCTCCCCCATCCGGTGGTGCCTCCTCCTTGTTTCTTGGACTCACCGTTGTTCAAACGGGGAAGAGCGGGGTGGAGCCGATGCTGGCCTGGAGGCCACATGAGTCGCGATTAGAGATGAGATGAGAGCCCCACCAAACTTCCCCTACTGCTCCTTAAACCCCACGCCCTCACTACTCCCCTACCACCTGACTCCCGGACCTCCCCTACTCCTTCACCCCAGCAAGAAGACCCCGCCTCCCCAACCCTTGGTCGTGGGTGGAGAAGGGGTTGTGGGGTGAGCAGCTCCTCGGCATCGGACGAAGACGTTGGAGGTGGAATATGGCGGCGGCGGCGACTGACGGGAGAGGATGGAGAAGGAGAGGGGTGCTGCAATGTGGATCCAGGGGAACAGGGCTAGGGTTGGTGGAATGGTGGCCCATGTGAAACAACCCCCACGCGGGCCGCCAATCGCGCGACGTGCACGCGGCACAAAAACACAGGCTCGTCTCGCACCCCAAAACGGTTGACCCGGCCAATCGCGGGAGAGAACAAGCACACCAGTCATTACCCACCAAAAACTACAACGAGGTACAAAAGGGACGCACATCCAACGTATCAGAACAGTTTGGAGACCAGATTGGCCAGATCCAACGGCCAAAAGTGAAGAAAATTGGGGGAGCTCTCTGGAGAGGGGTCGGCTAGCCTCCTTATATGTTAGAAATAAGTCATTTTGACATTGAAAAAATAAGGATAGGATTTTAGGACGAAGCGCCGCCGCCTCGAGGCGAAACCTAGGCAGGAGCACTTTTGTCCTCCAACGGAGCGATTCCGCCGGGGGAACTTCCCTTCCGGAGGGGGAAATCATCGTCATCATCATCACCAACAACTCTCCCATCTTGGGGAGGGCTATCTTCATCATCATCTTTAACAGCACCAACTCCTCACAAACCCTAGTTCATCTCTTGTGTTCAATCTTTGTACCGGAACTATAGATTGGTGCTTGTGGGTGACTAGTAGTATTGATTACATCTTGTAGTTGATTACTATATGGTTTATTTGGTGGAAGATTATATGTTCAGATCCATTATGCTATTTAATACCCCTCTGATCTTGAGCACGATTATCACTTGTAAGTAGTTACTTATGTTCTTGAGGTCACGGAAGAAATCGTGTTGCAAGTAATCATGTGAACTTTATATGTGTTTGATATTTTGATGATATGTATGTTATGATTCCCTTAGTGGTGTCATGTGAACACCAACTACATGACACTTCACCATATTTGGGCCTAAGGGAATGCATTTTGGAGTAGTTATTAGATGATGGGTTGCAAGAGTGACATAAGTTTAAACCCTAGTTTATGCGCTATTCTGTAAGGGACCGATTGGATCCAAAAGTTTAATGCTATGGTTAGAATTTATTCTTAATACTTTTCTTGTAGTTGTGGATGCTTGCGAGGGGGTTAATCATAAGTAGGAGGTTTGTTCAAGTAAGAACAACACCTAAGCACCAGCCCACCCACATACCAAATTATCAAAGTAGCGAACATGAATTAAGCCAACATGATGAAAGTGACTAGATGAAATTCCCATGTACCCTCAAGAACACTTTGCTTATCATAAGAGACCGTTTTGGCCCGTCCTTTGCCTCAAAAGGATTGGGCTACCGTACTGCACTTTTGTTACTACTACCGTTACTTGCTCGTTACAAATTATCTTGCTATCAAACTACTCTACTACTTACAATTTTAACACTTGCAGAAATTACCTTGCTGAAAACCACTTGTCATTTCCTTCTACTCCTCGTTGGGTTCGACACTCTTACTTATATAAAAGGCTACAATTGACCCCATATAGTTGTGGGTCATCAAGGCTATTTTCTGGCACCATTGCCGGGGAGTGAAGCACTTTTCGTAAGCGGAAATTGGTAAGGAAACATTATTACTATGTGCTGAAATTTATTCTCACTTGTTACTATGGAAAACAATCCTTTGAGGGTTTAGGTCGGGGTATCTTCACCTCGACTGGAACCACAATTAGTTACCACTCAACCTACTGCACCTACTGAAAATATTGAATATGAAATTCTTTCGGGTATGGTAGAACAACTTCTAGCTAATCCTTATGCAGGAGATGAAACCGAACATCCCGAGATGCACTTGATATACGTGGATTGTTTAATCTTGCAGGTTTACCCAGAGATGAAGCTAAGAAGAAGGTTTTCCCTTTATCTTTGAAGGGAAAAGCATTTACATGGTATAGACTATGCGATGATATTGGATCTTGGAACTGGAATCGGTTGAAATTGGATTGCCATCAAAAAAAATTATCCTATGCATCTACTTTGTTGTGATCGGAATTATATATATATAATTTTTGGTGTCATGAAGGAGAAAGTATCGCTCTAGCTCGGGGGAGGCTTAAGTCAATGTTATATTCATGCCCCAATCATGAGCTCTCAAGAGAAATTATTATTCAGAATTTTTATGCTCGGCTTTCTTGTAATGATCAATCCATGCTCGATACTTTTTGTACTTATTCTTTTATGAAGAAGACTATTGAATTCTGGTTGGATCTTTTAGAAAGAATTAAATGCAACTCTGAAGATTGGGAACTCGACGAAGGTAAAGAGTCAGGTATTGAACCTAAGTTTGATTGTGTTAAGTCTTTTATGAATACTGATGATTTTCAAAAGTTTAGCACTAAATGTCACTACAAAAAAGACACATCCGTGACATTTTGGGCCAAAACGAAAAAACTTTCTGTCATGCTTATGACACTTTTATGACAATAATTGTGACAAAACCCGCTAAGATTATCTCTCTTAGGAACGATATTATGAATTTCAAGCAACTTGATCGTGAACATGTTGCACAAGCTTGGGAGAGAATGAAATTAATGCTACGTAATTGTCCTACTCATGGTTTGAACTTGTGGATGATTATACAAAAAATTTATGCTGGATTGAATTTTGCTTCTAGAAATCTTTTAGATTCAGCCGCGGGAGGCACTTTTATGGAAATCACTTTAGGAGATGCTACTAAACTCCTAGATAATATTATGGTTAATTATTCTCAATGGCATACTAAAATATCTACTAATAAAAAGGTGCATGCTATAGAAGAAATCAATGTTTTGAGTGAAAAGATGGATGAACTTAGGAATTTATTTGCTAAGAGTGTTTCTTCTGATCCCAATAATATGCCTTTATCTACTTTGCTTGAGAATAATAATGAATCTACGGATCTAAATTTTATTGGTAGGAATAGTTTTGGTAACAACGCACATAGAGGGAATTTTAATCCTAGGCCTTATCCTAGTAATCCTTCTAATAATTATGGAAATTCCTGCAACAACTCTTATGGAAATTTTAATAAGATCCCCTCTGAATTTGAGAGTAGTGTTAAAGAGTTTATGAATTCACAAAAGAATTTCAATGCTTTGCTTGAAGAGAAATTGCTTAAAGTTGATGATTTGTCTAGGAACGTTGATAGAATTTCTCTCGAGATTGATTCTTTAAAGCTTAGATCTATTCCTCCTAATCATGATATCAATGAGTCTCTCAAAGCCATGAGAATTTCCATTGATGAGTGCAAAGAAAGAACCGCTAGGATGCATGCTTCCAAATGCCTGTATTAAAGCGTGTTCTTCTAATTCCTATGAAAATCAAGATGAAGATCTAAAAATTATTGATGTGTCCCCTATTAAATCTTTTTTTCGCAATATGAATCTTGATGAATCTGAAGATTATCTTCCTTTACCTAGAAGGCGTTTTAAGAATTCAGAGTTTCTAGATCTCGATGATGAAATTGATGAAAGTGGGATTGAAATAAATAAAAACCATAATGTTGCTAAACCCACTATTTTGTATCTCAAGGAATTTAATTATGAAAATTGCTCTTTGATTGGTTGTATTTCCTTGTTGCCTAGCTAGGGGCGTTAAACGATAGCGCTTGTTGGGAGGCAACCCAATTTTATTTTGTGTTTTTTGTTTTTGCTTATGTTTAGGAATAAATAATCCATCTACCTTCTGTTTGGATGTGGTTTTATGTTTTAATTAGTGTTTGTGCCAAGTAGGACCTATAGGATAACCTACGACGATAGTTGATTTGATTCTGCTGAAAAACAGAAACTTTGCGCGCACGAATTTAGTTATGATATATCACAGGAACGTGCTTTTGCATTGATTCTTTTTGCTTCTGATCAATAAACAAATTTTCCAGGACTTACTATTTTGGTAGAATGTTTAGAGTTCCAGAAGTTTTCGTTAGTTACACATTACTACAGACTGTTCTGTTTTTGACAGATTCTGTTTTGCGTGTGTTGTTTGCTTATTTTGATGAATCTATGGCTAGTAAAATAGTTTATAAACCATAGAGAAGTTGGAATACAGTAGGTTTAGCACCAGTATAAATAAAGAATGAGTTCATTACAGTACCTTCAAGTAGTCTTTTGTTTTCTTTCTGTAACGGAGCTCACGAGATTTCTGTTGAGTTTTCTGTTGTGAAGTTTTCAAGTTTTGGGTGAATTCTTTTGATGGATTATGGAACAACGAATGGAAAGAGCCTAAGCTTGGGGATGCCCATGGCACCCCAGAGATAATCCAAGGACACCAAAAATTCAAAGCTTGGGGATGCCCCGGAAGGCATCCCCTCTTTCGTCCACTTCCATCGGTAATTTACTTGGAGCTATATATTTATTCACCAACATGATATGTGTTTTGCTTGGAGCATCTTGTATTATTTGCGTCTTTGCTTGTTAGTTTACCACAATCATCCCTTATGTACACACCTTTTGAGAGAGCCATATATGAATTGAAATTTGTTAGAATACTCTATGTGCTTCACTTATATCTTTTAAGCTTGATAGTTTGCTCATAGTGCTTCACTTATATCTTTTGAGCGTGATAATTTTTGCTCTAGTGCTTCACTTAGATTTATTAGAGCATGGTGGTGGATTTGTTTTAAAGAAACTTGATCTCTCATGCTTCACTTAGATTATTTTGAGAGTTGTTAATAGCATGGTAATTTGCTTAATGATAATACACTTGGTATTCAAGATATGTGAAACTTTCTTTCGAGTGCGTTGAATACTAAGATAAGTTTGATGCTTGATAAATGTTTTTGAGATATGAAGGAGATAATATTAGAGTCATGCTAGTTGAGTAGTTTTGAATTTAAAGAATACTTTTGTTGAAGTTTGTGATTCCCGTAGCATGCATGTATGGTGAACCGTTATGTGATGAACTCGGAGCATGATTTATTTATTGATTGTCTTCCTTATGAGTGGCGGTCGGGGAGGAGCGATGGTCTTTTCCTACCAATCTATCCTCCTAGGAGCATGCGCGTAATACTTTGCTCTGATAACTTCTAGATTTTTGCAGTAAGTATATGAGTTCTTTATGACTAATGTTGAGTCCATGGATTATACGCACCTTTTCCCATCCTTCCACCATTGTAGCCTCTCTAATACCGCGCACCTTTCGCCGGTATCATACACCCACCATAAACCTTCCTCAAAACAACCACCATACCTAGCTATCATGGCATTTCCATAGCCATTCCGAGATATATTGCCATGAAACTTTCCACCGTTCCGTTTATTATTACACACTCCATCATTGTCATATCGCTAGCATGATCATGTAGTTGACATCGTATTTGTGGCAAAAGCCACCTTTCATAATTATTCCATACATGTCACTCATGTTTCATTGCATATCCCGGTACACCGCCGGAGGCATTCATATAGAGTCATATTTTGTTGTAAGTATCGAGTTGTAATTGTTGAGTTGTAAGAAAAATAAAAGTGTGATGATCATCATTATTAGAGCATTTTCCCAAGTGAGGAAAGGATGATGGAGTCTATGATTCCCCCACAAGTCGGGATGAGACTCCGGACGAAAAAAAAGAGGCCATAAAAAAAGAGAAAAGGCCCAAATAAAAAAATGAGAGAAAAAGAGAGAAGGGACAATGCTACTATCCTTTTACCACACTTGTGCTTCAAAGTAGCACCATGATCTTCATGATAGAGAGTCTCTCATTTCGTCACTTTCATATACTAGTGGGAATTTTTCATTATAGAACTTGGCTTGTATATTCCAATGGGCTTCCTCAAAATGCCCTAGGTCTTCGTGAGCAAGCGATTTGGATGCACACCCACTTAGTTTCTTTTGTTGAGCTTTCATATACTTATAGCTCTAGTGCATCCGTTGCATGGCAATCCCTACTCACATTGATATCTATTGATGGGCATCTCCATAGCCCGTTGATACGCCTAGTTGATGTGAGACTATCTTCCCTCTTTTTTTCTTCTCCACAACCACCGTTCTATTCCACATATAGTGCTATATCAATGGCTCACGCTCATGTATTGCGTGAAGATTGAAAAAGTTTTGAAAATGTTAAAGTATGAAACAATTGCTTGGCTTGTCATCGGGGTTGTGCATGATTTAAATAGTTTGTGCGGGGAAGATGGAGCATAGCCAGACTATATGATTTTGTAGGGATAACTTTCTTTGACCATGTTATTTTGAGAAGACATAATTGCTTTGTTAGTATGCTTGAAGTATTATTATTTTTATGGCAATATCAACTTTTGTCTTGAATCTTTCGGATCTGAATATTCATACCATGATTACATTGAAATTATGCCAAACTATCACTCTGCATCAAAAATTCTCTTTTTATCATTTACCTACTCGAGGACGAGTAGGAATTAAGCTTGGGGATGTCTGATACGTCTCCAACGTATCTATAATTTTTGATTGCTCCATGGTACTTTATCTACTGTTTTGGACTATATTGGGCTTTATTTTTCACTTTTATATTACTTTTGGGACTAACCTATTAACCGGAGGCCCAGCCCAGAATTGGTGTTTTTTGCCTTTTTCAGTATTTCGAAGAAACAGAATATCAAACGGAGTCCAAACAGAATGAAACCTTCGGGATCGTGATTTTCCAACCGAACGTGATCCAGGAGACTTGGACCCTACTCCAAGAAGCCTCCGAGGAGGTCACGAGGGTGGAGGGCGCGCCCCCTGGGCGCACCCCCTACCTCGTGGGCCCCTTGGAGATCCACCGACGTACTCCTTCCTCCTATATATACCTACGTACGCCCGGACGATCAGAACAGGAGCCAAAAACCTAATTCCACCGCCGCAACCTTCTGTATCCACGAGATCCCATCTTGGAGCCTGTTCCGGAGCTCCGCCGGAGAGGGCATCCACCACAGAGGGCTTCTACATCAACACCATAGCCCCTCCGATGAAGTGTGAGTAGTTTACTTCAGACCTTCGGGTCCATAGCTAGTAGCTAGATGGCTTCTTCTCTCTTTTTGGATCTCAATACAATATTCTCCCCCTCTCTCGTGGAGATCTATTTGATGTAATCTTCTTTTTGTGGTGTGTTTGTTGAGACCGATGAATTGTGGGTTTATGATCCAGCTTATCTATGAATAATATTTGAATCTTCTCTGAATTCTTTTATGTATGATTGAGTTATCTTTGCAAGTCTCTTCAAATTATCCGTTTGGTTTGGCCAACTAGATTGGTAGTTCTTGTAATGGGAGAAGTGCATGGCTTTGGGTTCAATCTTGCGGTGTCCTTACCCAGTGACAGAAAGGGTTGCAAGGCATGTATTGTATTGTTGCCATCGAGGATAACAAGATGGGGTATTTATCATATTGCATGAATTTATTCCTCTACATCATTTCATCTTTCTTAAGGCGTTACTCTGTTTTTAACTTAATACTCTAGATGCATGCTGGATAGCGGTCGATGAGTGGAGTAATAGTAGTAGATGCAGAATCGTTTCGATCTACTTGTTTTGGACGTGATGCCTATATACATGATCATACCTAGATAACCTCATAACTATGCTCAATTCTATCAATTGCTCAATAGTAATTTGTTCACCCACCGTAGAATATTTATGCTCTTGAGAGAAGCCACTAGTGAAACCTATGGCCCCCGGGTCTACTCTCATCATATTAATCTCCATCACTTTATTTACTTGCTTTGCCTTTACTTTCTACTTTGCTTCTTTATACCAAAAATACCAAAAATATTATCTCTATCAGATCTCACTCTCGTAAGTGACCGTGAAGGGATTGACAACCCATAATCGTGTTGGTTGCGAGTAGCTATCGTTTTGAGCAGGTACGAGGGACTTGCACGTGACCTCCTACTGGATTGATACCTTGGTTCTCAAAAACTGAGGGAAATACTTACGCTACTGTGCTGCATCATCCTCTCCTCTTCGGGGAAAACCAACGCAAGCTCGAGACGTAGCAAGGTTGAAGGAACATGACGGCTGTTGGTTGACATCCAACGGTTACATCTACTAGAATCGTTTGTTGACGTATATAATAACTAAAAAAATCTTGCATACGCGTCAACTTAATAGGCCCACAAGTCAGACCATTCCCTATTTTTTTTAATAATTTATATATAGCTCATTGCAACTTCTTATGCAATTTATTGCAGTCCATTTTTTTTTGGCCAGGACCAGGGTTAAAAATTTAAACAAAATTTCGCATATTTCTGTGGGTTCCAAACTATTTTTGATACCGAAATGTCGAGCCAAATTTAAAGTACTTTGATGATATATTTAAATTAGGTTAAAGCCCGGTGAAATAGGAATCTGAAAATGTGAAGAAATTTGCAGGCGTCTTGAAAGAGTTGCAGCCCATCAGGGCGTAGAAAAATAAGTAGGCCTAGATTGGGTATTCTTTAGAATAAATAAACTAGGCTCATTTTCACAAAGAAAAAATAGCTGGGCTGGTCATATCGTGAACATAAAATATAAGCCTGGGCTAGACAGGCCACAGCCCAGTTGAAACCCTGCTTCGTCTCAATAATAACAAAAAAAAATATTGCTCGAGCAGCTACATCCCACGTGTCAGCCGATCTTGTGCTGTTCTCATGTCTATTGACTATATACGCCCACAATGTTGTGGGTCCCAGATGTTAGGAAACCACTAGGAGGAAGCATTTTCTTTTTCCATACGCTGACATGGTGGGCCCCTACTATCATCCTCTACATGTACTTCTGCCGATTCCTGTTGTTTGTTGACCATGTTGATAACGCGAGAGGGCGGCGCCGCGGTGAGCGCACCAAAGCGCGCGGAGGACGACAAGGAGGCCTTGGACATCGGCGTTAATGATTTAGGAGATGGTGGGGTGGCGATGCGTGCGCTGAGGCGCAGCCAGCCGTGGGAGGCAGAAGCGGGCGGCCCCACCGGCGCTGGGTTTGGTTTTGGCAGCTGGAGGAAGACAGGACTAAAAAAACACGACGAACTATAAAAGCAGCAGGAGTACTTAACAACCTTAACTGAAACCAGCAGGGGCACTTAACAACCTTAGCTGAAAGCAGTATGAGTACTTATACAGGTTCAACCGTACAAAGCACGCCTCGAACAGTGCTACTTTCCCTATAGTTAACCAAGGGTGAGGCAGCCAAGCCCCAGGCAAGGCCCAGGCGCCACCTTGCGCATCCACAACCTTCTGAAAGCGGCTTCATCTTGCAATGTGGTCAATAAACAGGATATTCGCTTCTGAAAGAGCCATGGAAAAGCAAGAACATAATCTTCTGTCCTATTCTCCAAGATGGATGGGCCTTCATTATTTGAGACCACCCATGAATAAGTATCTTTTCACCTCCAAGGGGAATGGAGTAGGTCAACATAAACATCATGTTGTGACCAAGCGCAAGTCTGACCCGACCATGGTCAGGCATATGTATAGGAACAATAGAACTGGGCAGTTTCTATTTCAAGAAGATCACAACTATAAAACTGTGTATAAGAAATAGTTTATGAACAACATATATAACAGAACACAGCTCGTACCATAAGTTTCTCGACACAGTTGGACCTGTTCAACGAGTGCAGCAGTGGCACACATATCCCACGTGGCCTTCCACCATTGAAACGCCCCACAAGGACCTCAAGACGATCAATAAAGTGTAGGAACTTGTAGATGTCGTCCCAGTCAACTTTAGTGCCATCAGTAACAGTTGAGTTCTTATAGAATAACAAACGAGCAGCCTGCTTAACTCTGAAAAAACCTACACGTGCCACCAATTATAAGAAAATATTAGTTAGAAGTAGCATCTTCATGAGAGATTTGTTGCTACTTCTAAAGTTAAATTGTGATTAGGTAGACATAATAGGTGGATTAATAAGTAATCGAGGCAACAAGCACGAACCAGATACAAAACTAACATGGATGAACAATTGGAACGATGTCGAGGTGGAAGATCGTAGGAAGATGAGACCAGGTTCTGCTACTTCCATCAACATTTGTGTGCCAACTTTCAGTCTGTAATAGTTGAGTAAGTTTATCCAAGTTCGGCCATAAAAAAAGCAGCGATCTTCTTGGTTCATGAACCCAACTCGGAACTTATATCCATGGCTTGTCTTCACTGTGACCATTAAACTGGTGTATTCATTTATGGCAAGGCCGAGCATCTTGAGTACATGTGTTCTGGCAGAGCAAGTAATGCACTGTAGGAAAAATAATATGAGAACAAAATGTATTCCCTATCCAAATCTAGAAATAATTTCCTCCTTCACGTCAGTGTTGACCATCGTACTAGTACCTTTTATCCAAATATAGCAATCCAAATTTCCAAATTATTCGACGCCATGTTCCAGAAACCCCACCCTCCCGGATAGAAAAGAGGATTCTAGGAACATACGGTGCGCATTTTAAAATCTATGTTAGGATGAGAAGGAACAAGTGTGGTTTCTCGCCGAGGGCGCAGAAACCTGTAGGGTCCTCGCACTTTGGGCACTGCAAATGAAACACACTAGATTCAGTAGGAAGAAAAATGCATCAACGGTTGCGGATGCCATCCTAGGATTACCCGCGACCAAGGGACTTGGATTTATCGAGAATGGATGAAGAATTCGTACCCGGTTCTCCATGAGAAAACCCTATGCAATCGCGAAAGAGGGTTTTCTCTAAACAAGCAGACGAGGGAGAAGGGGATTTCGGCCTAGTAAAATATTGTCGCTTCGTCCGTCCGACTTACTACTAAAGCTGGAAAGGTGGGTGGTTTTGTGATTTGACAGCTCATTGGGCATTACTGCGGCGCTATGACCGGGGTGTGTCTACCGTGCAGTTGTGCACTCTAATTTGGTGCATATGGCATGTGGACCCTGTTGCCGGATTCCCCACATATCAGCGAAGGAAGTAGAAAGACAAGAGTAACTAGTTACACATAAATATATTTTTGACAGAGAGATACTCCCTCTGTAACGAAATATAAAAATCTTTTATATCACAACTTTGTACATAAGAAAAATCAAGGGGAATATATATAAATTATATAATTATAAAAAATAGTGTGTTTTTAACACAATATAGATGAGTTGGTGATGATGGTGTGCCTGCCATCCTGCAATATAGGCCGTCCGATTTATATCTGATGGATACGAAGGAAACTATGGCAATTTTGCAAAAAGGTACACACACACCTCTCCACATTTGCAAATAAGGCCTTCCCTTGTTCATCCTTTTCTCTCACAAGATAAAATACTCATACAAATGCATCTTGATGTTACGTGCAACACACGGGCATTATGTGGGTTCAGCTAAGAATATAATACTCAGACAGGCTCTCAGTTCTGGACTTCGGGCCGCAGTCCGGTGGGCCTGCATGTTTGGGGGCCAATGTGTTCTACCTCAGCGCTTTTCATATTGCAAGCGATCGGTATGGTGCTGGTTTTAGATGCTGTCGCGAGGCGAATACACAAAATTGAATAAAGCACAATAGCTGTTGGAATGAAATCGAACGACAGTTCCTAACCAGCAATCAGAGTTGCAATACTATCAACGATATACCGTGTGATAAATAATACTGTCGTGCTACTTATACACACAGGACACTTGTTACACCATGCTAGATTATTACATCAAAATCACTCGGAGGATAGATTAGTTCGGCAGTTGCGTGCTGCTACTGAAGAATTTCAAAGTTTATTTGGACCAGCTCACCTTGCCGAGAAAGTTCGATTTTGACATCATCCCCTACCGCAAGATATGATTTAGATTTGAACCTTGATCATCCTTTAGCATCAATCATCATGCGACCATCCTTTGTACTTATAGTATATTGAGCAGGTTCATTCACACCGAGGCTGCGCATGGTATGAGAAACTTTGCCATGGTCGCCCATATTGTTGAACGACTCCCTCATTGCTCTAAGAATTCTCTATTTGCAAACAAGAAGACATACACAAACAGTTAGATCAACACAGTGAATCATGTGAAACAACATGGAAAGAAAAAAGAACGAAGCACTTGGGCGGCCAATGCTTACCAAGAAGGTGGACATGTCGGTTTTTGTAAGTACTTTGGTTTTTGAAGTGCGAACTGCATCCGAGTGTGTTGCCGATGCAACTGCTCATTCGGTTGCTACTGCACGGGCTGGAGCAGATGCAAGTGCAAGTGTTGGTGCAGGTGCCAAAGCCGTTGCTGGTGCTTGTGCCAGTGCGACGGGTAGTGCCGCTGCTGCTGTCGGACATGGTGCTCCTTGTAGAGCTGGTGCCGGTGTCGGAGCAGGTGCTGGTGTCGATGCCCGATCCTCCTATAGATCAGCCTGATCCGCTGACGCGGTCGGTGCCCAATCCTCAGCTGGATCAGATTTAGTTGCTGCCGCTGTCAGTGCTAGCGCAACTGTCGATGCTCGATCCATTGCTGAAGGTGGTACCAATGTGCGAGACAACCGCGATCGTGTCTGGTCTGCTATGATCAGCTTTCTAACTTGACTAGGCCCCCGTGACCATGATCCAGTTTTTTTCTTCATTTCTTTTAAACGCGAGAAGGACTAATTGTGGCGTGTTTGTTAAACCAAACTGTAGTTCATCATAGGGATTCAGCTTGTACTCAGACAACAGACTGATCCATTTTTTTCCCAGTAATATAAGTGATGGACAGTGCCTTCATTACTGACACGACATAAGAAGTGAAACCTGCAAAAATAGCCATCCTAGAGCAAACCAAACGATTTATTCTATGATGAATGCCACCAGGCAAAACCTGCATCATAAAATTCAGGAAAAGAAAGCAAACATGACATTAAATCAATAAGATTTAGATAGTGAATCAATAAGATTTACTTGATGTGACACGAGAGAATCCTTACCAGGAAATCACTATGTTGAAGTACTAAACAGAACATTGATCGTCCAACTACGCGTGGCATGCAGGGCCCCCGCCTACTCCCACAAGAAGGATAGTCCAAATCATGACAAATTGTATGGACCGACCATCCATGGGACTGGAAATCCTTGTGGGTGCGATAAACCCTACAATGCATACAAATATTGGAGTGTAACCATAATTGATAAACCGTCATCACTAAAAAGGTGATCTGGATGCTTCAAAATATACATACTGCATTGAGTGGACAGACATTAACAAAGACTGTTCTTAGGATTCACCACACACCAAAAGCGGCAGTACAAAACAATACAGGGTTCACAAACACAAATCAAGTACTGAACAATCGTACTTACTACAGACAAGCAAAGTTGCACTAATTAAACTCTACATACTATTTCTTGCCACCAATCTACGGGATGAACCCCGGATAACTGACTAGGCCATGGACTTCGTGAGAGATGTCTACCTGCACCATCATCATCTCGTCAACCTTGGAGAACCTAAGTGAGTGGTCTTTCCACTCATAAACGTGACGATGAAGACATGCCACATCAGATTTGTTGGGAAGCTTTACAAGAACCACACCCTTCGTAATCGAAGGAAAGGCCAGGAAATTGTTGTAGTCAAGTACAGCCTCAAGAACACGCCTGAAAACAATGCTACACGAAAACACTAGTTCAGGACACATGGCGAGAAGGACACATCAGCTGGATAGTTTAGCAGTAGAACTCCTGCTTAGGTCTTCCATTTCACACGACATGACTTTGAGAACTTCATCTCCACCGCGGACCTGGTTTTAATTCAAACAGAAACCATATTTTATTACTACCTCCGTTTAGAAATATAGGATGATTTTCAATATTATATTCCATATACGACTACATATACTCACAGAAATGAGTGAACAAAGACACTAGAACATGTCTTCAAAGGCATGAGAGCAGAGGGATTACTTGCAATATCCATAACACAAGTTACTGAGGCAAATATACCCTCTTCAAAGGTAGCATTGATGTTCATAAAGTAGTTGAAAGTAATCATAAGAAATCAGTGTCAACCTCTTGCATGTTTTGGTCAAAAGAGGAATTTAGAACCGTCATTTGGCACACAAAAATCACATGCAAGATCACCCAGAAAGGTTTACTACTAGTACTAGTACTGCATGTTAGATGAAAAAACATGATCAAGACCGAGAAAAAGATCGTCAAGAAGTGATATTACCTGGACTTGCTTAATGAGGGATCCCAGAGAGGAGGGCTTGGACAGGGCGATGGCTTTGAGCTTGACTGCGGTAGTCTCGGTGGGGTGCTTGCGCTTCTTTGTACCATGAGCCTCGACGGTTTTGGCCAGAGCCATAGACATCATGTCAGCCGGTGCTTCAGCGTCCATCCAAGAGAGGAAGCTGGGAGAGGAATCTAAGAGAGAAGAGTAAAATGAGGAACGAGATGAGGGAGAAGCGAAGCGAGTCGGGGTTTTCTTCAAGAGAGGAAGCTGGGAGAGAAGAGTGAAATGATGGTTGCTTCATCCGTCCAACTTACTGTTGGAAATGAGGGGGTTTTGTGATTTGACGGCTCATTGGGCATTACTGCGGCGCTTCGATCGGGGTAGTCTACCGTGCAGTTGGGCACTCTACTACGGAGTAATTTGGTCCATGGCTGATGGACCCCGATGCTGGATGTCCCACACGTCGGCGAAAGTGAGTAATTTAGTGCATGGCTGGAGGAGGATCTGCATGGTAGAGTGTGTCTATTGTTTTTCTGAAGAAAAAAAATAGTTACAACAAGCGTTTCCACTCTTATGACGGAGGAGTGCGAAACACGGCAGCCACTTGAACATACATAGTGCTCCTACTACTACGCATGTGCAGTGGTTCATACGTCAGTACTAAATAATCTTGTTGCTAGTGTAGTAAGATGCGACGTTAACAAATGATGTTGTGCGCATGTCAACTATATGAACAGTAATGTAGTAACTGATGTCTACTACACAACCTTCTTCTTGTAGACGTTGTTGGGCCTCCAAGTGCAGAGGTTTGTAGGACAGTAGCAAATTTTCCTCAAGTGGATGACCTAAGGTTTATCAATCCATGGGAGGCGTAGGATGAAGATGGTCTCTCTCAAACAACCCTGCAACCAAATAACAAAGAGTCTCTTGTGTCCCCAACACACCCAATACAATGGTAAATTGTATAGGTGCACTAGTTCAGCGAAGAGATGATGATACAAGTGCAATATGGATGTAGATATAGGTTTTTGTAATCTGAAAATATAAAAACAGCAAGGTAACTAATGATAAAAGTGAGCGTAAATGATATTGCAATGGTAGGACACAAGGCCTAGGGTTCATACTTTCACTAGTGCAAGTTCTCTCAACAATAATAACATACTTGGATCATATAACTATCCCTCAACATGCGACAAAGAGTCACTCCAAAGCCACTAATAGCGGAGAACAAACAAAGAGATTATGGTAGGGTACGAAACCACCTCAAAGTTATTCTTTCTGCTCGATCTATTCAAGAGTCCGTAGTAAAATAACATGAAGCTATTCTTTCCATTCAATCTATCATAGAGTTCATACTAGAATAACACCTTAAGACACAAATCAACCAAAACCCTAATGTCACCTAGACACTCCATTGTCACCTCAAGTATCCATGGGCATGATTATACGATATGCATCCCACAATCTCAGATTCATCTATTCAACCAACACAAAGTACTTCAAAGAGTGCCCCAAAGTTTCTACCGGAGAGTCAAGACGAAAATGTGTGCCAACCCCTATGCATAAGTTCACAAGGTCACTGAACCCGCAAGTTGATCACCAAAACATACATCAAGTAGATCACGTGAATATCCCATTGTCACCACAGATAAGCACGACAAGACATACATCAAGTGTTCTCAAATCCTTAAAGACTCAATACGACAAAATAACCTCAAAAGGGAAAACTCAATCCATTCCAATAGAGTAGAGAGGGAGAAACATCATAAGATCCAACTATAATAGCAAAGCTCGCGATACATCAAGATCGTATCACCTCAAGAACACGAGAGAGAGACAGAGAGATCAAACACATAGCTACTGGTACATACCCTCAGCCCCGAGGGTGAACTACTCCCTCCTCATCATGGAGAGCGTCGGGATGATGAAGATGGCCACCGGTGAGGGATCCCCCCTCCGGCAGGGTGCCGGAACGGGCTCCCGAGAGGTTTTTGGTGGCTACAGAGGCTTGCGGCGACGGAACTCCCGATCTATTTTTGTCTTTGGTGTTTTTAGGGTATATGGCTATATATAGGTGAAAGAAGTCGGTCAGGGGAGCCACGAGGGGCCCATGAGGGTGGAGGGCATGCCCAGGGGTGGGTGTGCCCCCCTGTCTCGTGGCCTCCTCGAAGCTTCCTTGGGTTGCACTCCAAGTCCCCTGGATTGCTTCCGTTCCAAAAATAACGCTCCCAAAGGTTTCATTCTGTTTGGACTCCGTTTGACATTCCTTTTCTTCGAAACACTGAAATAGGCAAGAAAACAGCAATATGGGCTGGGCCTCCGATTAATAGATTAGTCCCAAAAATAATATAAAAGTGTATAATAAAGCCCATAAACATTCAAAACAAATAATATTATAGCATGAATGCTTCATAAATAGATACGTTGGAGACGTATTAGCATCCCCAAGTTTAATTCCTGCTCCTCCTCGAGTAGGTAAATGATAAAAGAAAGAATTTATGAAGTGTGAATGCTAGAAGGTGCACAAATTTGATCAATGATAATTTCAATCACCTTTTCTAGCATGATTATATGTCATAACAGTAGCTCATCTCATAAAACTTCTCAAGATCAAGTAACAAGCTGTTCACATGTTAAAGCATAGACCATACACTTTCTTGAAAACTAGCAAACTTCATTCTTAGTCATCAAACAATTACAATTCATCTTATTTTTAGGAAGGGTCTATGTCAGAGCTTTGAATTAGCAAATCCCACATACTCAACTATCATATAGTCTTCCATGATTTCTACCACTGAAAGCATATTCTTAGAACAAATAGCATCAATCAAACACAGAGAAAGATAGGGGCTTAGTGTTTCGCCTCCCAACTCACTTATCATATAGATAATTGTCAACAATAATAATTCATGATCAAATATATTTGCATGGCCATATATGCTTAGATCTTTCCCCAACACATGATGCTTGCCAACTAAAGAATAGGTAGGAATGAGAAGGAATACTACTGACTCTTGCATAAAAGTAAAAGATAGGCCCTTCGCAGAGGGAAGCAGGGATTTGCAGAGGTGCCAGAGCTCGATTTAGAAATAGAGATAAATAATTTTGAGAGGTATGATCTCATTGCCAACATAACAACCAAGAGTTCCCAATATCTTCCATGCTACATACATTATACGCGGTTCCTAAATAGAATGGTAAAGCTTTTACTCTACCTCCTGTTGGGTAATGTTGCAGAAAACAAAAATTTTCCTACTCGTTTCACCAAGATCATCTAGGAGTTCATCTAGCAACGAGTGAATAGATGCATCTACATACCTTGTAGATCGCGAGCGGAAGCGTTCAAAGAACGGGGATGATGTAGTCGAACACGACGTGATTCGAATCACCGGAGATCCTAGCACCGAACGGACGGCACCTCCGCGTTCAACACACGTACGGAACAGCCACGTCTCCTCCTTCTTGATCCAGCAAGGGAGGGAGGAGAGGTTGAGGGAGATGGCACCAGCAGCAGCACGACGGCGTGGTGTTGATGGAGCTGCAGTACTTCGGCAGAGCTTCGCTAAGCAATGAGGAGGTGGAGGAGGTGTTGGGGAGGGAGAAGGAGGCAACCAAAGGCCAAGGACTCAAGGTATGAAGTCCCTCCTCTCCCCCACTATATATAGGGGTGCCAAGGGGGGGTGGCCGGCCCTAGGAGATCCAATCTCCTAGGGGGTGCGGCGGCCAAGGGGGGTTTCCCTCCCCCCCAAGGCACCTAGGAGGTGCCTTACCCTCCTAGGACTCTTGCCCCCTTGAACCCTAGGCGCATGGGCCTATGTGGGGCTGGTGCCCTTGGCCCAAGCAGGCCAAGGCGCACCCCCTACAGCCCATGTGACCCCCGGGGATGGGTGGCCCCACCCAGTGGGCCCCCGGGACCCCTCCGGTGGTCCCGGTACAATACCGATAACCCCAAAACTTGTCCCGATGCCCGAAACAGGACTTCCCATATATAAATCTTTACCTCCGGACCATTCCGGAACTCCTCGTGACGTCCGGGATCTCATCCGGGACTCCGAACAACATTCGGGTTACTGCATATACATATCCCTACAACCCTAGCGTAACTGAACCTTAAGTGTGTAGACCCTACGGGTTCGGGAGACATGTAGACATGACCGAGATCGCTCTCCGGTCAATAACCAACAACGGGATCTGGATACCCATGTTGGCTCCCACATGCTCCACGATGATCTCATCGGATGAACCACGATGTCGAAGATTTAATCAACCCCGTATGCAATTCCCTTTGTCAATCGATATGTTACTTGCCCAAGATTCGATCGTCGGTATCCCAATACCTCGTTCAATCTTGTTACCGGCAAGTCACATTACTCGTACCGTAATGCATGATCCCGTGACCAAACACTTGGTCACTTTGAGCTCATTATGATGATGCATTACTGAGTGGGCCCAGTGATATCTCTCCGTCATACGGAGTGACAAATCCCAGTCTCGATCCATATAAAACAATAGATACTTTCGGAGATACCTGTAGTGCACCTTTATAGTCACCCAGTTACGTTGTGACGTTTGATACACCCAAAGCACTCCTACGGTATCCAGGAGTTATACGATCTCATGGTCGAAGGAAGAGATACTTTGACATTGCAAAACTCTAGCAAACGAACTATACGATCTTGTGCTATGTTTAGGATTGGGTCTTGTCCATCACATCATTATCCTAATGATGTGATCTCGTTATCAATGACATCCAATGTCCATAGCCAGGAAACCATGACTATCTATTGATCAATGAGCTAGTCAACTAGAGGCTTACTAGGGACATGTTGGTGTCTGTTATTCACACATGTATTACGATTTCCGGATAACACAATTATAGCATGAATAAAGACAATTATCATGAACAAAGAAATATAATAATAATGCTTTTATTATTGCCTCTAGGGCATATTTCCAACAGTCTCCCACTTGCACTAGAGTCAATAATCTAGTTACATTGTGATGAATCGAACACCCATGGAATTCTGGTGTTGATCATGTTTTGCTCTTGGGAGAGGTTTAGTCAACGGATCTGCTACATTCAGGTCCGTATGTACTTTACAAATCTCTATGTCTCCATCTTGAACATTTTCACGGATGGAGTTGAAGCGACGCTTGATGTGCCTTGTCTTCTTGTGAAACCTGGGCTCCTTGGCAAGTGCAATAGCTCCAGTGTTGTCACAGAAGAGCTTGATTGGCCCCGACGCATTGGGTATGACTCCTAGGTCGGTGATGAACTCCTTCACCCATATTGCTTCATGTGCTGCCTCCGAGGCTGCCATGTACTCCGCTTCACATGTAGATCCCGCCACGACGCTCTGCTTGCAACTGCACCAGCTTACTGCCCCACCATTCAAAACATACACGTATCCGGTTTGTGACTTAGAGTCATCCAGATCTGTGTCGAAGCTAGCGTCGACGTAACCTTTTACGACGAGCTCTTCGTCACCTCCATAAATGAGAAACATTTCCTTAGTCCTTTTCAGGTACTTCAGGATATTCTTGACCGCTGTCCAGTGTTCCTTGCCGGGATTACTTTGGTACCTTCCTACCAAACTTACGGCAAGGTTTACATCAGGTCTGGTACACAGCATGGCATACATAATAGAACCTATGGCTGAGGCATAGGGGATGACACTCATCTCTTCTATCTCTGCTGCCGTGGTCGGACATTGAGCTGAGCTCAATTTCACACCTTGCAAAACAGGCAAGAACCCTTTCTTGGACTGATCCATTTTGAACTTCTTCAAAATCTTATCAAGATATGTGCTTTGTGAAAGACCTATGAGGCGTCTTGATCTATCCCTATAGATCTTGATGCCTAATATATAAGTAGCTTCTCCAAGGTCCTTCATTGAAAAACTCTTATTCAAGTAGGCCTTAATGCTGTCCAAAAGTTCTATATCATTTCCCATCAAAAGTATGTCATCTACATATAGTATGAGAAATGCTATAGAGCTCCCACTCACTTTCTTGTAAACACAGGCTTCTCCATAAGTCTGTGTAAACCCAAACGCTTTGATCATCTCATCAAAACGAATGTTCCAACTCCGAGATGCTTGCACCAGCCCATAAATCGAGCGTTGGAGCTTGCACACCTTGTCAGCATTTTTAGGATCGACAAAACCTTCCGGCTGCATCATATACAATTCTTCCTTAAGGAAACCATTAAGGAAAGCCGTTTTGACGTCCATTTGCCAAATTTCATAATCATAAAATGCGGCAATTGCTAACATGATTCGGACGGACTTCAGCTTCGCTACCGGTGAGAAAGTCTCATCGTAGTCAACCCCTTGAACTTGTCGATAACCCTTAGCGACAAGCCGAGCTTTATAGATGGTCACATTACCATCCGCGTCTGTCTTCTTCTTAAAGATCCATTTATTTTCTATGGCTCGCCGTTCTACGGGCAAGTCAGTCAAAGTCCATACTTCGTTTTCATACATGGATCCTATCTCGGATTTCATGGCTTCCAGCCATTTGTCGGAATCCGGACCCGCCATCGCTTCTTCATAGTTCGAAGGTTCACCGTTGTCTAACAACATGATTTCCAAGACAGGGTTGCCGTACCACTCTGGTGCGGAACGTGTCCTCGTGGACCTTCGAATTTCAGTAGGAGCTTGATCAGAAATATCTTGATCATTATCATTAACTTCCTCTCTAGTCGGTGCAGGCACCTCAGGAACATTTTCTTGAGTTGCGCCATTTTCCGGTTCAAGAGGTAATACTTCATCAAGCTCTACTTTCCTCCCACTTACTTCTTTCGAGAGAAACTCTTTCTCCAGAAAGGACCCATTCTTGGCAACAAAGATCTTGCCTTCGGATCTGAGGTAGAAGATATACCCAACAGTTTCTTTAGGGTATTCTATGAAGACGCATTTTTCCGATTTGGGTTCGAGCTTTTCAGGTTGAAGTTTCCTGACATAAGCATCGCATCCCCAAACTTTTAGAAATGACAGCTTAGGTTTCTTCCCAAACCATAATTCATACGGTGTCGTCTCAACGGATTTCGACAGGGCCCTATTTAAAGTGAATGCGACAGTCTCTAAAGCATAGCCCCAAAAAGATAGTGGTAAATCGGCAAGAGACATCATAGATCGCACCATATCTAATAGAGTGCGATTACGACGTTCGGACACACCATTACGCTGAGGTGTTCCAGGCGGCGTGAGTTGTGAAACTATTCCACATTTTCTTAAGTGTGTACCAAACTCGTGACTCAAGTATTCTCCTCCACGATCTGATCGTAGAAACTTGATTTTCCTGTCACGTTGATTCTCAACTTCACTCTGAAATTCCTTGAACTTTTCAAAGGTCTCAGACTTGTGTTTCATTAAGTAGACATACCCATATCTACTCAAGTCATCAGTGAGGGTGAGAACATAACGATAGCCACCGCGAGCCTCAACACTCATTGGACCACACACATCAGTATGTATGATTTCCAATAAGTTGGTTGCTCTCTCCATTGTTCCTGAGAATGGAGTCTTGGTCATTTTACCCATGAGGCATGGTTCGCACGTGTCAAATGATTCGTAATCAAGAGACTCTAAAAGTCCATCAGCATGGAGCTTCTTCATGCGTTTGACACCTATGTGACCGAGGCGGCAGTGCCACAAGTATGTGGGACTATCACTATCAATCTTACATCTTTTGGTACTTACACTATGAATATGTGTAGCATTACGTTCGAGATTCATAAAGAATAAACCATTCACCACCGGAGCATGACCATAAAACATATCTCTCATATAAATAGAACAACCATTATTCTCGGATTTAAATGAGTAGCCATCTCGAATTAAACGAGATCCTGATACAATGTTCATGCTCAAACTTGGCACAAAATAACAATTATTGAGGTTCAAAACTAATCCCGTAGGTAAATGTAGAGGTAGCGTGCCGACGGCGATCACATCGACCTTGGAACCATTCCCGACGCGCATCGTCACCTCGTCCTTCGCCAGTCTCCGTTTATTCCGCAGCTCCTGTTGTGTGTTACAAATATGAGCAACGGCACAGGTATCAAATACCCAGGAGTTACTACGATTACTGGTAAGGTACACATCAATTACATGTATATCAAATATACCTTTGGTTTTGCCAGCCTTCTTGTCCGCTAAGTATTTGGGGCAGTTCTGCTTCCAGTGACCACTTTCCTTGCAATAAAAACACTCAGTCTCGGGCTTGGGGCCATTCTTTGGATTCTTCCCGGCAGCTTGCTTGCTGGGCGCGGCAACTACCTTGCCGTCCTTCTTGAAGTTCTTTTTACCCTTGCCCTTCTTGAACTTAGTGGTTTTATTGACCATCAACACTTGATGTTCCTTTCTGACTTCTACTTCTGCTGATTTCAGCATAGCAAATACTTCAGGAATGGTCTTTTCCATCCCCTGCATATTGAAGTTCATCACAAAGCTCTTGTAGCTCGGTGGAAGCGACTGGAGGATTCTGTCAATGACCGCATCATCCGGGAGATTAACTCCCAGCTGAGTCAAGCGGTTATGTAACCCAGACATAGTGAGTATGTGCTCACTGACAGAACTATTTTCCTCCATCTTACAGCTGAAGAATTTGTCAGAGACTTCATATCTCTCGACCCGGGCATGAGCTTGGAAAACCATTTTCAGCTCTTCGAACATCTCATATGCTCCATGTCTCTCAAAACGCTTTTGGAGCCCCGGCTCTAGGCTGTAAAGCATGCCGCACTGAACGAGGGAGTAGTCATCAGAACGTGCCTGCCAAGCGTTCATAACGTCTTGTTCTGCAGGGAGAACAGGTGCATCACCCAGCGGTGCTTGTAGGACATAATCTTTCTTGGCAGCTATGAGGATGATCCTCAGGTTCCGGACCCAGTCCGTATAGTTGTTGCCATCGTCTTTCAGCTTGGTTTTCTCTAGGAACGCGTTGAAGTTGAGGACTACGTTGGCCATTTGATCTACAAGACATATTGTAAAAATTTAGACTAAGTTCATGATAATTAAGTTCATCTAATCAAATTATAATGAACTCCCACTCAGATTTGACATCCCTTTGGTCATCTAAGTGTTACACGATCCGAGTCGACTAGGCCGTGTCCGATCATCACGTGAGACGGACTAGTCATCGTCGGTGAACATTCTCATGTAGATCGTATCCTCCATACGACTCGTGTTCGACCTTTCGGTCTCCGTGTTCCGAGGCCATGTCTGTACATGCTAGGCTCGTCAAGTTAACCCTAAGTGTTTTCGCTGTGTAAAACTGTCTTACACCCGTTGTATGTGAACGTAAGAATCTATCACACCCGATCATCACGTGGTGCTTCGAAACGACGAACTGTATCAACGGTGCACAGTTAGGGGAGAACACTTCTTGAAATTTTGTAAGGGATCATCTTATTTACTACCGTCGTTCTAAGTAAACAAGATGCATAAAACATAATAAACATCACATGCAATTATATAAAGTAGTGACATGATATGGCCAATATCATATAGCTCCTTTGATCTTCATCTTCGGGGCTCCATGATCATCTTGTCACCGGCATGACACCATGATCTCCATCATCATGATCTCCATCATCGTGTCTTCATGAAGTTGTCACGCCAATGACTACTTCTACTTCTATGACTAACGCGTTTAGTAATAAAGTAAAGTAGTTTACATGGCGTTCTTTAATGACACGCAGGTCATACAAAAATAAAGACAACTCCTATGGCTCCTGCCGGTTGTCATACTCATCGACATGCAAGTCGTGATTCCTATTACAATAGCATGAACATCTCATACATGACATATAGATCATTCATCATTCATCACAACTTTGGCCATATCATATCACAAAGCACTTGCTGCAAAAACAAGTTAGACGTCCTCTAATTGTTGTTTGCAAGTTTTACGTGGCTGAAGTAGGGTTCTAGCAAGAACGTTTTCTTACCTACGTGAAACCACAACGTGATTTGTCAACTTCTATTTACCCTTCATAAGGACCCTTTTCATCGAATCCGCTTCAACTAAAGTAGGAGAGACAGACACCCGCCAGCCACCTTATGCAACTTGTGCATGTTAGTCGGTGGAACCGGTCTCACGTAAGCGTACGTGTAAGGTTGGTCTGGGCTGCTTCATCCCACAATACCGCTGAAGCAAGATAAGACTAGTAGCGGCAAGAAAGTTGACAAATCTACGCCCACAACCAATTGTGTTCTACTCGTGCAAGAAGAACTACGCATAGACCTAGCTCATGATGCCACTGTTGGGTAACGTTGTAGAAAACAAAAATTTTCCTACTCGTTTCACCAAGATCATCTAGGAGTTCATCTAGCAACGAGTGAATAGATGCATCTACATACCTTGTAGATCGCGAGCGGAAGCGTTCAAAGAACGGGGATGATGTAGTCGAACACGACGTGATTCGAATCACCGGAGATCCTAGCACCGAACGGACGGCACCTCCGCGTTCAACACACGAACGGAACAGCCACGTCTCCTCCTTCTTGATCCAGCAAGGGAGGGAGGAGAGGTTGAGGGAGATGGCACCAGAAGCAGCACGACGGCGTGGTGTTGATGGAGCTGCAGTACTCCGGCAGAGCTTCGCTAAGCAATGAGGAGGTGGAGGAGGTGTTGGGGAGGGAGAAGGAGGCAACCAAAGGCCAAGGACTCAAGGTATGAAGTCCCTCCTCTCCCCCACTATATATAGGGGTGCCAAGGGGGGGTGGCCGGCCCTAGGAGATCCAATCTCCTAGGGGGTGCGGCGGCCAAGGGGGGTTTCCCTCCCCCCCAAGGCACCTAGGAGGTGCCTTACCCTCCTAGGACTCTTGCCCCCTTGAACGCTAGGCGCATGGGCCTATGTGGGGCTGGTGCCCTTGGCCCAAGCAGGCCAAGGCGCACCCCCTACAGCCCATGTGACCCCCGGGGATGGGTGGCCCCACCCGGTGGGCCCCCGGGACCCCTCCGGTGGTCCCGGTACAATACCGATAACCCCGAAACTTGTCCCGATGCCCGAAACAGGACTTCCCATATATAAATCTTTACCTCCGGACCATTCCGGAACTCCTCGTGACGTCCGGGATCTCATCCGGGACTCCGAACAGCATTCGGGTTACTGCATATACATATCCCTACAACCCTAGCATAACTGAACCTTAAGTGTGTAGACCCTACGGGTTCGGGAGACATGTAGACATGACCGAGATCGCTCTCCGGTCAATAACCAACAGAGGGATCTGGATACCCATGTTGGCTCCCACATGCTCCACGATGATCTCATCGGATGAACCACGATGTCGAGGATTTAATCAACCCCGTATGCAATTCCCTTTGTCAATCGATATGTTACTTGCCCGAGATTCGATCGTCGGTATCCCAATACCTCGTTCAATCTTGTTACCGGCAAGTCACTTTACTCGTACCGTAATGCATGATCCCGTGACCAAACACTTGGTCACTTTGAGCTCATTATGATGATGCATTACTGAGTGGGCCCAGTGATATCTCTCCGTCATACGGAGTGACAAATCCCAGTCTCGATCCATATAAAACAATAGATACTTTCGGAGATACCTGTAGTGCACCTTTATAGTCACCCAGTTACGTTGTGACGTTTGATACACCCAAAGCACTCCTACGGTATCCAGGAGTTATACGATCTCATGGTCGAAGGAAGAGATACTTTGACATTGCAAAACTCTAGCAAACGAACTATACGATCTTGTGCTATGTTTAGGATTGGGTCTTGTCCATCACATCATTATCCTAATGATGTGATCCCGTTATCAATGACATCCAATGTCCATAGCCAGGAAACCATGACTATCTATTGATCAACGAGCTAGTCAACTAGAGGCTTACTAGGGACATGTTGGTGTCTGTTATTCACACATGTATTACGATTTCCGGATAACACAATTATAGCATGAATAAAGACAATTATCATGAACAAAGAAATATAATAATAATGCTTTTATTATTGCCTCTAGGGCATATTTCCAACACCTCCACCAACAATCACACTCCACGGCCATCTGAAACAACGAGGTACCGTCCATACCAACAACAGTCTAGGGGGAGTTTTGTTTGCAGTTATTTTTGATTTGATTTTGATTTGATCATGGGACTGGGCATCCCAGTTACCAGCCATTTTTCTCGTGAATGATGAGTGGAGTCCACTCATCTTGAGTATAACCCACCTAGCATGGAAGATACTAACAGCCCCTAGTCGCTACATGAGCGATTCGGGCATACAAAACAGATTATTATTTGAAGGTTTAGAGTTTGGCACATGCAAATTTACTTGGAACGGCAGGTAAATACCACATATAGGTAGGTATGGTGGACACTCATGGGAGAAACTTCGTTCAAGGGATTTGGATGCACAAGCAGTATTCCCGCTTAGTACGGATATTTTGGCTAGCAAAGGATTCTAAAAAACAAGCACCACATGTTGGAGGATCTATAACAATATAACTTCTATACAGATACACCCAAGCATAACTCATTACGTTGTCTTCCTTGTCCAATTTCAACTAATTTGCTCAGGTTTGAAAATAATTAATGGGGCTCACAATCATAGAAGATGTCTAAGATAGTACATTTATATGTGAAATCTCTCTTCCTTCAATATTCTTTCATGAATTGTTCAAGTGACCAATACAATGCTTGCTAACTTTCAATAAATTTACCACCTCTACTTCTTAGATGCGAAGTCATTACTACCCATGGGAAAAGCAAAAGAAACATATATAATTTCAAATTTATGACATTCAACTCATTCAACCATTTACTAATAGGATATAAGTGAAGCACACGAGTAAATGACACACTACTCCAAAAAGATATAATTGAAGATCAATGAGTAGCTAAATAATTGTGTAACTATGTGAAGACTCTCTCTCATTTAAGAATTTCAGATCTTGGTATTTTATTCAAACAGCAAGAAAAGCAAAATAAAATGACATTGCAAGGATAGCACGACTCATGTGAAGAAGCAAAAACTTAGGTTCAACCGATACTAACCGATAGTTGTTGAAGAAGAAAGGTGGGATGCCTAACGTGGCATCCCCAAGCTTAGATGCTTGAGACTTCTTGAAATATTATCTTGGGGTGCCTTGGGCATCCCCAAGCTTGAGATTTTGTGTCTCCTTAATTCCGTTTATACCTCGGTTTCCTAAATCTCGAAAGCTTCATCCACACCAAACTCAACAAGAACTCGTGAGATAGGTTAATATAAACCAATACAAAACCTTATCATTCTCTACTGTAGAAAATCACTAAAATTATTATCCAACATTGCATACTAAATTTCTCTGCATATTTAATACTCCTATCCTCAAATAGAATCATTAAACAAGCGAACATATGCAAACAATGCAACCATAATAGCAATCTGCCAAAACAGTATAGTCTGTAAAGAATGCAAGATTCATCATACTTCCCTAACTCCAAAAATTATGAGAAAAATATTACGCTGTAGAAGATTTATCAGATCTTAATATGGAAAAAGTTTCAACATTATATCATTCTCTGACTTTTCTAGGTAATTTTTGCAACAGCGGTAAACTTTCTGTTTTTAAACAGCAACATGTATACTTGCAAAATAAGCATGGTAAAGGCTATCCTTGACATTTTTATTGAAAATATAGGTGCAAAACATTATTCTAAATAACATAAAGCAAATACTAACAAAAGAAAATGATGCTCCAAACAAAACACATATCTTGTGGTGAATAAAAATATAGCTCCAAGTAAAGTTACCGATGAACGAGGACGAAAGAGGGGATGCCTTCCGGGGCATCCCCAAGCTTAGGATCTTGGTTGTCCTTGAATATTACCTTGGGGTGCCTTGGGCATCCCCAAGATTAGGCTCTTTCCACTCCTTATTCCATAGTCCATCGAAACTTTACCCAAAACTTGAAAACTTCACAACACAAAACTCAACAGAAAACTCGTAAGCTCCGTTAGTATAACAAAATAAAACCACCACTTAGGTACTGTTGAGAACTCATTATAAATTCATATTGGTGTAATATCTAGTGTATTCCAACTTCTCTATGGTATACCCTCTGATACTACTCATGGATTCATCAAAATAAGCAAACAACACAAAGAAAACAGAATCTGTGAAAAACAGAACAGTATGTAGTAATCTATATCAAACGTATACTTCTAGAACTCCAAAACTCCTACCAAATTAGGAAGACCTGAGCAATTTGTGTAACAATCCATATCAAAACGAATAAGATCAAAATGAAGTTTCTGTGAATTATCAAAACAAGTTTACTGGGTGAAAAAGTTTCTGATTTTCAGCAGGATCAACACAACTATCACCGTAAGCTATCCTAAAGGTCTTACTTGGCACTTTATTGAAACAAAACCTATGAAACATGATTACTACAGTATCATAATCATGTGGACACACAAAAACAGTAAGGGTAAATATTGGGTTGTCTCCCAACAAGCGCTTTTCTTTAATACCTTTCTAGCTAGGCATGATGATGACAATGATGCTCACATAAAAGGTAAGAATTGAAACATAACGGGAGCATCATGAAGCATATGACTAGCACATTTAAGTCTAACCCTCTTCCTATGCATAGGGATTTTGTGAGCAAACAACTTATGGGAACAATAATCAACTAGCATAGGAAGGCAAAACAAGCATAACTTCAAGATTTTCAACACATAGAGAGGAAACTTGACATTATTGCAATTCCTACAAGAATATGTTCCTCCCTCATAATAATTTTCAGTAGCATCATGAATGAATTTGACAATATAACCAGCACCTAAAGCATTCTTTTCATGATCTACAAGCATAGAAAATTTACTACTCTCTACATAGGCAAAATTCTTCTTATTCGGAATAGTGGGAGTATCATAAGAGACTTGAATACTATAAATTGCTTCCACATTAAAAGAGTAATGTTCAGAAAAAGGGTAATCATAATAATGACAAGTTTTATAAATATAATCATCACTACTTTTTATATCATAAGTTCCATCACAATAATCATCATAAGTAGCGACTTTGTTCTCATCATAATCGATTGAAACCTCTTCCAAGATCGTGGAATCATCACTAAATAAAGTTGACACTCTTCCAAATCCACTTTCATATTGCTCACAATAAGATTCAACATCCTCGAAAATAGTGAGATCACTACTTCCTAAAGTTGGCACTCTTCCAAACCCACTTTCATCAATATAATCATCATAGGTAAGAGGCATGCTATCATCATAACAACTTTGCATATCAAAACTTGGAATGCTAAAAATATCATCTTCATTAAACATAGCATCCCCAAGCTTGGGACAAACATTAATTTCAGCAAATATATTCTCAAATATGTCATCCTCATCAAACATAGCTTCCCCAAGCTTGGGCCTTTTCATATCATAACCATAGTCACTCTCATCATTAATAGTATGGATAGCACCAATAGTATAGCAATTATCATCATCACAATGAGTAGTAGGAGCAACTTCATTTGAGAGAGATACCTTTTTACCTTTGTTGCTCCTTCTTTCCTTTTTCTTCTTCACATTATGTGTGGGTTCAACCTTCTTCTTTGTGATCCTTATTGATGGGATTGGTTGAGTAGAAAGCTCCTCCTCGTTACCTGATTCATCATAAGAAATAATAGGAGGATAATGGGAAGTCTCTTCCCTTTCATTAGTATTCTCTTCATCTTCTATTTGCTTTCTTTTCTTTATGTAATTGGCAATATAAGGATTTTCAATGCAATTCACCGCACAGTACATATAAATTTCTTCTAGATCATAATCAAGAAGTTTATAACGGGCAAATTCTGGAAGGTGCTTAATTAAACGTTTCATTTCTTCATAACCCATAAGCAAACTAAGTTCATTATAATGTGCAAGGGAAATCAAATCATCACAATTTTTGGACACGATTCGATCATGAAACAATTTGCATCATAGATGTAAATGACCACTTTCATTGCAAAGTTCACAAGTACGGCAAAGGAAATATAATTCTTTAGAACTCACCCTTAGCCTTTCTTGCAACAATTTAGTTTCTACATGCTTATGCCTCTTGCAATATCTATCTTCTCTATTTGGTGTATCTATGCAAACCCAATGCTCTCCACAAAAATCTACATGCTTATAAGAGACAAATTCATCATAAATAGTGCAATCATCATTAGTACTATGGATATTCAAGGAGTTCATACTAACAACATTGCACTCATGCTCATCATTCAAAGATTTAGTATCAAATATTTTATAGACTTCTTCTTCTAGCACTTGAGCACAAATTTCCTTTTCAACATACTCACGAAAGATATTAAAAAGATGAAGCGTATGAGACAAACTCAATTCCATTTTTTGTAGTTTTATTTTACAGAATAAACTAGTGATAAAACAAGAGACAAAAAGATTTGATTGCAATATCTAAAGATATACCTTCAAGCACTCACCTCCCCGGCAACGGTGCCAGAAAATAGCTTGATGTCTACTACACAACCTTCTTCTTGTAGACGTTGTTGGACCTCCAAGTGAAGAGGTTTGTAGGACAGTAGCAAATTTCCCACAAGTGGATGACCTAACGTTTATCAATCTGTGGGAGGCGTAGGATGAATATGGTCTCTCTCAAACAACCCTGCAACCAAATAACAAAGAGTCTCTTGTGTCCCCAACACACCCAATACAATGGTAAATTGTATAGGTGCACTAGTTTGACGAAGAGATGATGATACAAGTGCAATATGGATGTAGATATAGGTTTTTGTAATATGAAAATATAAAAACAGCAAGGTAACTAATGATAAAAGTGAGCCTAAACGGTATTGCAATGGTAGGAAACAAGGCCTAGGGTTCATACTTTCACTAGTGCAAGTTCTCTCAACAATAATAACATACTTGAATCATATAACTATCCCTCAACATGCAACAAAGAGTCACTACAAAGCCACTAATAGAGGAGAACAAACAAAGAGATTATGGTAGGGTATGAAACCACCTCAAAGTTATCCTTTCTGCTCGATCTATTCAAGAGTCCGTAGTAAAATAACACAAAGCTATTCTTTCTGTTCAATCTATCATAGATTTCATACTAGAATAACACCTTAAGACACAAATCAACCAAAACCCTAATGTCACCTAGATACTCCATTGTCACCTCAAGTATCCGTGGGCATTATTATACGATACGCATCACACAATCTCAGATTCATCTATTCCACCAACACAAAGTACTTCAAAGAGTGCCCCAAAGTTTCTACCGGAGAGTCAAGACGAAAACGTGTGCCAACCCCTATGCATAAGTTCAGAAGGTCACTGAACCCGCAAGTTGTTCACCAAAACATACATCAAGTATATCACGTGAATATCCCATTGTCACCACAGATAAGCACGGCAAGACATACATCAAGTGTTCTCAAATCCTTAAAGACTCAATCCTAGAATATAACTTCAAAGGGAAAACTCAATCCATTACAAGAGAGTAGAGGGGGAGAAACATCATAAGATCCAACTATGATAGCAAAGCTCGCGATACATCAAGATCGTATCACCTCAAGAACACGAGAGAGAGAGAGATCAAACACATAGCTGCTGGTACATACTCTCAGCTCCGAGGGTGAACTACTCCCTCCTCGTCATGGAGAGCACCAGGATGATGAAGATGGCCACCAGTGAGGGATCCCCCCTCCGGCAGTGTGCCGGAACGGGCTCCCGAGAGGTTTTTGGTGGCTACAGAGGCTTGCGGCGGTGGAAGTCCCGATCTATGATACATCTCCAACGTATCTATAATTTATGAAGTATTCATGCTATTATATTATCCATCTATGATGTTTTATATGCATTTATATGCAATTTTATATGATTTTGGGACTAACCTATTAACTTAGAGCCCAGTGCCAGTTCCTGTTTTCTCCTTGTTTTTGAGTTTTATAGAAACCTCATATCAAACGGAGTCCAAACGGGATAAAAACGGAAGGAGAGATATTTTGGAATATTTGTGATATTTGGGAGGAAGAATCAACGCGAGACGATGGCCGAGGTGGCCACGAGATAGGGGACCACACCCACTTAAAGTGGGCACGCCCCCACCCTCGTGGGCCACACGTAAGGCGGTTGATGCCCTTCTTTGGCCGCAAGAAAGCTAATTTTTGAAAACGATCTGGGCGAAGGTTTCAATCCAATCGGAGTTACGGATCTCCAGATATAAAGAAACGATGCCAGGGCAGAATTCCAGAATGCAGAAACAGAGATATAGATCCAATCTCGGAGGGGCTCTCGCCCCTCCCAAGCCAAGGACCAGAGGGGAAACCCTTCTCCCATCTAGGGAGGAGGTCAAGGAAGAAGAAGAAGAAGGGGGGCTCTCTCCCCCTTGCGTCCGATGGCGCCGGAACGCTGCCGGGGGCCATCATCATCACCGCAATCTACACCAACACCTCCACCATCTTCACCAACATCTCCATCACCTTCCATCATCTATATTCAGCGGCCCATTCTCCCGCAACCCGTTGTACCCTCTACTAGAACATGGTGCTTTATGCTTCATATTATTATCCAATGATGTGTTGCCATCCTATGATGTCTGCATAGATTTTCGTTGTCCTATTGGTGGTTGATGAATTGCAATGATTGATTTAATTTGCTTGTGGTTATGTTGCTATCCTATTGTGCCCTCCGTGTCGCGCAAGCGTGAGGGATTCCTGCTGTAGGGTGTTGCAATACGTTCATGATTCTTTTATGGTGGGTTGCTTGAGTGACAGAAGCATAAACCCGAGTAAGGGGATTGTTGCGTACGAGATAAAGGGGACTTGATGCTTTAATGCTATGGTTGGCTTTTACCTTAATGAATCTTTAGTAGTTGCGGACGCTTGCTAGAGTTCCAATCATAAGTGCATATGATCCAAGAAGAGAAAGTATGTTAGCTTATGCCTTTCCCACATAAAACTTGCTATCGGTGTAGTAATGTAGTCAATTTCCTAGGGACAATTTCACAACTCTTACCACCACTTTTCCACACTCACTTTATTTACTTTATTGCATCTTTATCTACACAGACCCTAGTTTTTATTTACGTGTTCTTTATTATCTTGCAAATCTATCCAACAACACCTACAAAGTACCTCTAGTTTCATACTTGTTCTTGGTAAAGCAAACGTCAAGTGTGCGTAGAGTCGTATCAGTGGCCGATAGGACTTGAGAGAGTATTTGTTCTACCTTTAGCTCCTCGTTGGGTTCAACACTCTTACTTATCAAAAGAGGTTACAACTATCCCGTATACTTGCGGGTTATCAAGACCTTTTTCTGGCGCTGTTGCCAGGGAGCAATAGCGTGGGGTTGATATTCTTGTGTATCCTTGTTTGCTTTCTTCACTAAGTAGATTTTGTTTTTACTTTTTGTTTCTGTTTAGTTGTGGGTGAAACATACATTTTTTAAAAAGAATTAAAATACCAAAAAAATATTTACTTGCCTCTCATGCCTAAAAAAGTTTTTCAAAAAGAGAAGTGATTGGAAAGTTATGCATTGAAGAAGTGAGGGTCGACCTTGAGCACTTTTGTTCATGCTCACGGAAACAATGTAGAATTTTTCATGGAAGTTTATATGTAAATAATTATCCCCTTGTATATATCCATTTTACTATAAAAATAATGTGCCAAGCTTTGGTTTTCGTATGATAAGACTGCTTGCTTACTATGTGCAGAACAAAAACAGAAACTTTGGCTGTAGTGCATGAATTTAAATTTTTTACTGGAAAGTCAAATGGGTCTGAAATTTTTTGCAATTTACTTCTGTACAAAGTGTTGAAATTTTAAAATTTGTATCATAATTTTTGGAGTTACATAAGTTTACTAAACTTCCAGATTACTACAGACTCTCATGTTCTTGATAGATTCTGTTTTTCGTGTGTTGTTTGCTTATTTTGATGCATCTATGGCTAGTATGTAAGGTTATGAACCATAGAGTAGTTGGAATACAGTAGGTTTAACACCAATATAAACAAACAATGAGTTAATTACAGTACCTTAAAGTGTTAGTTTGCTTTATTACACTAACGGATCTCACAAGTTTTTGTTTAAGTTTTTGTGAATGAAGTGTTTGAAGAACGAGGAGTTACCGATGTGAGAAGAATAAAGAGAGACAAGAGTTCAAGATTGGGGATGCCCAAGGCACCCCAAGTAAATATTTCAAAGGATACTCAAGCATATAAGCTCGGGGATGCCCCAGTTGGCATCCCATCTTTCTTTAAAAAAACATTTACTTGCCTCTCATGCCTAAAAAAGTTTTTCAAAAAGAGAAGTGATTGGAAAGTTATGCATTGAAGAAGTGAGGGTCGACCTTGAGCACTTGTGTTCATGCTCACGGAAGCAATGTAGAATTTTTATTGGAAGTTTATCTTTAATAATTATCCCCTTGTATATATCCGGTGTATTATAAAAATAATGTGGCAAGCTTTGGTTTTAGTATGATAAGATTGCTTGCTTACTATGTGCAGAACAAAAACAGAAACTTTGGCTGTAGTGCATGAATTTAAATTTTTTTACTGGAAAGTCAAATGGGTCTGAAACTTTTTGGACTTTACTTCTGTACAAATTGTTAAAATTGTCAAATTTATTTCATAATTTTTGGAGTTACAGAAGTTTACTAAACTTCCAGATTACTACAGACTGTCCTGTTCTTGACAGATTCTGTTTTTCGTGTGTTGTTTGCTTATTTTGATGCATCTATGGCTAGTATGTAAGGTTATGAACCATAGAGAAGTTGGAATACAGTAGGTTTAACACCAATATAAACAAACAATGAGTTAATTACAGTATCTTAAAGTGGTAGTTTGCTTTATTACACTAACGGATCTCACAAGTTTTTGTTTAAGTTTTTGTGAATGAAGTGTTTGAAGAACGAGGAGTTACCGATGTGAGAAGAATAAAGAGAGACAAGAGTTCAAGCTTGGGGATGCCCAAGGCACCCCAAGTAAATATTTCAAAGGACACTCAAGCATCTAAGCTTGGGGATGCCCCGGTTGGCATCCTATCTTTCTTCTTCAACAAATATCGGTATACCTTGGTTTTTGTTTTGTTCACATGATTTGTGTCCTTTGTGTTTTTATTTTTCCTTAAGAATCATTCTAGTATGAGATAGCTATTCATTGATTTATAGAATACTTCATGTTCTTCACTTATATCTTTTAAGAATGGTCTTATAGAATTGCTCTTTGAACTTCACTTATATCTTTTGGAGTATGAATAATACTATAATTTAAAGTTGGTTTGGAAGAGTGTCAACTCTAGGAATTAGTGATTCCACTATCTTGGAGGGTGTTGAATGTTCATACGATATTTATGAAAGTGGATTTGGAAGAGTGTCAACTTTAGTTAGTATTCCACTATTTCGGAAGAGGTCCCAATTGAGTATGAGAACAAAGTTTCTATCCATGATGCTACTGAAAATTATTATGAGGGAGGAATATGTGCTTGTAGGAGTTGCAATAATATCAAGTTTCCTCTCTATGTGCTTAAAATTTTGAAGTTATACTTGTTTTTCCTTCCTATGCTAGTTGACTTTTTTTCCTATAAATTGTGTGCTCACAAATCCCTAGGCATAGGAAGTGGGTTAGATTTAAATGTGCTAGTCATATTCTTCATGATGCTCTTTTTATGTTTCAACTCTTATCTTTTATGTCAGCATCATTGAAATCATCATGCCTAGCTAAAAGGCATTAAAGAAAAGCGCTTGTTGGGAGACAACCCAATATTTATCCTTACTGTTTTTGTATGTCTACATGATTAAGCTACTGTAGTAATCATGTTTTATAGCTTTTGTTTCAATAGAGTGCCAAGTAAGACCTTTGGGAAGACTTGAGTGAAAGTTAATGTGATCTTGCTGTAAAAAAGAGAAACTTTGTGCTCACAAGATTAGCTGTCCTTTTTTACATAAGAGTGATTTTGAGTTGATTCTTTTTGAAGAAGATTAATAGACAAAGTTCTCACGTCCACCAATTTATTTCATAATTTTTGGAGTAGCAGAAGTATGGTTATTGTTCAGATCATTACAGACTGTTCTGTTTCTGACAAATTCTGTTTTCATTGCATAGTTTGCTTGTTTTCTAGTTTCTATGGCTTATATTTCTCAATATAAATTGTAGAAATGATATGGTACAGTAGGCATTATGTGAAAAAATTTATGAACCTTGTCTTTTACAGTACCAAAGTGCATGGTTTACTCTTTATCATACTAACCTATCTCACGAAATTCCATTATGTTTTGTGTAATTGAAGTTTTCAAGTTTTGGGTGAGATATCGATATGAGGAGAATAAGGAGTGGGAGGACCCTAAGATTGGGGATGCCCAAGGCACCCCAAGGTAATATTCAAGGAAGACTCAAGCGCCTAAGATTTGGGATGCCCCGGAAGGCATCCCCTCTTTCGTCTTCAAAACTATCGGTATACCTTACTCGGAGCTATATTTTTATTCGTCATATGATATGTGTTTTGCTTGGAGCGTATTTTCAATTTTACTTGCTGTTTGAATAAAGTCATTAGATCTGAAATATTGAATAGAAAAGTAACCCTCCCATGGCTAGTTAATTATTTGACTACTCAGTGTCCCTCACTCATATCTTTTGGAGTAGTTTGTCATTTACTCATGAATTCATGTATATCCTATGAGTAAATGGGAGAATGAATTGAATGTCATAAATCTGAATTTCTATATGTTTCATATGCTTATAACATGGATAGTAATGACTTCACATATAAAGAGTATGAGGCATAAAAGTTGTTGAGAGTTGGCAAACGTAGTTTTGGTCATCGTTGCAATTAATAGGAAGTAATAAGGAAAGAGAGGTTCACATACAAATAAATTATCTTGGACATCTTTTATGATTGGGAGCACTCATTAAGTATGACATGCTAAAAGTGTTGACGTTGGACAAGGAAGACAACATAATGGTTTATGTTTTCTCACATCCCAGCTAAAATATATTATCATTGACCTTCCAAATATGTTGAGCTTGCCTTTCCCCCTCTTGCTAGCCAAATTCCTTGCACCAAGTAAAGATACTACTTGTGCTTCCAAATATCCTTAAACCAGTTTTGCCATGAGAGTGCACCATTCCTACCTATGGATTGAGTAAGATCCTTCAAGTAAGTTGTCATGTTGCAGGCAAGAAAAATTGCTATCCAAATATGTATGACTTATTAGTGAAGAGAAAATAAGCTTTGTACGATCTTGTTGTGGAAGCAATAAAAGCGACAGACTGCATAATAAAGGTCTACATACAAGGGGAAATATAAAGTGACGTTCTTTTGCATTAAGATTTTATGCATCCAACCCTAAATGCACATGACAACCTCTGCTTCCCTTTGCGAAGGGCCTATCTTTTATTTTATGTTTTTACTTTATGCTTGAGTCAAGGTGATCCTCACCTTTCCCTTTTTCATTTTATCCTTTGGCAAGCTCCTCGTGTTTGAAAGATCATGATATATATATCCAATTGCATGTAAGTTAGCATGAGCTATTATTGTTGACAACACCTAAAGGTGAATACGTTGGGAGGCGAAATTATAAGCCCCTATCTTTCTCAGTGTCCGATTAAAACTCCATAACCACAAGTATTGCGTGAGTGTTAGTAATTGTAGAAGACTATATGATAGTTGAGTATGTGGACTTGCTGAAAAGCTCTATTCTTGACTATTTCCGATGTTATGATAAATTGAATTGCTTCAATGACTAAGATTATAGTTTGTTAGTTCTCAATGAAGTTTCTGAACCATACTTGACATTGTGAATAGATTGTTACTTGATCATGAAAGGTTTTATGAAATAAGCTACTATTATGACACATAATGATGCTAGAGAAGCTGATTGAAATTATCATTGATCAAAATTGTGCACCTGCTAGCATTCACACTTCATAAATTATTTCTTTTATCATTTACCTACTTGAGGACGAGCAGGAATTAAGCTTGGGGAAGCTGAAACGTCTCCAACGTATCTATAATTTATGAAGTATTCGTGCTATTATATTATCCATCTATGATGTTTTATATGCATTTATATGCCATTTTATATGATTTTTGGGACTAACCTATTAACTTAGAGCCCATTGTCAGTTCATGTTTTCTCCTTGTTTTGAGTTTTACAGAAACCCCATATCAAACGGAGTCCAAATGGGAGAAAAATGGACGGAGAGTTATTTTGGAATATTTGTGATTTTTGGGAGGAAGAATCAACGCGAGACGATGCCCGAGGTGGCCATGAGATAGGGGCCCACGCCGACTTAAAGTGGGCGCGCCCCCCACCCTCGTGGGCCACCCGTAAGGCGGTTGATGCCCTTCTTTGGCCGCAAGAAAGCTAATTTTTGGAAAACGATCTGGGCGAAGGTTTCAATCCAATCGGAGTTACGAATCTCCAGATATAAAGGAAACGGTGCCAGGGCAGAATTCCAGAACGCAGAAAAAGAGAGATAGATCCAATCTCGGAGGGGCTCTCGCCCCTCCCAAGCCATGGGAGCCAAGGACCAGAGGGGAAACCCTTCTCCCATATAGGGAGGAGGTCAAGGAAGAAGAAGAAGAAGGGGGGCTCTCTCCCCCTTGCTTCCGGTGGCGCCGGAATGCCGCCGGGGGCCATCATCATCACTGCGATCTACACCAACACCTACGCCATCTTCACCAACATCTCCATCACCATCCCCCATTTATATTCAGCGGTCCACTCTCCCGCAACCCGTTGTACCCTCTACTTGAACATGGTGCTTTATGCTTCATATTATTATCCAATGATGTGTTGCCATCCTATGATGTCTGAGTAGATTTTCGTTGTCCTATTGGTGGTTGATGAATTGCTATGATTGATTAAATTTGCTTGTGGTTATGTTGCTGTCCTATTGTGCCCTCCGTGTCGCGCAAGCGTGAGGGATTCCCGCTATAGGGTGTTTCAATATGTTCATGATTCTTTTATGGTGGGTTGCTTGAGTGACAGAAGCATAAACCCGAGTAAGGGGATTGTTGCGTACGAGATAAAGGGGCCTTGATGCTTTAATGCTATGGTTGGGTTTTACCTTAATGAATCTTTAGTAGTTGCGGACGCTTGCTAGAGTTCCAATCATAAGTGGATATTATCTAAGAAGAGAAAGTATGTTAGCTTATGACTCTCCCACATAAAACTTGCTATCGGTCTAGTAACGTAGTCAATTGCTTAGGGACAATTTCATAACTCCTACAACCACTTTTCCACACTCTCTTTATTTACTTTATTGCATCTTTATCTAAACAGCCCCTAGTTTTTATTTACGTGTTCTTTATTATCTTGCAAACCTACCCAACAACACCTACAAAGTACCTCTAGTTTCATACTTGTTCTAGGTAAAGCGAACGCCAAGAGTGCGTGAGTCGTATCAGTGGCCGATAGGATTTGAGAGAGTATTTGTTCTACCTTTAGATACTCGTTGGGTTCGCCACTCTTACTTATCGAAAGAGGCTAGAACTATCCCGTATACTTGCGGGTTATCAATCTATTGTTGTCTTTGATGTTTTTCGGGTAGATAGGAATATATAGGCGAAAGAAGTCGGTCAGGGGAGCCACGAGGGGCCCACGAGGGTGGAGGGCGCGCCCAGGGGGGTGGGTGCCCCCCCTGTGTCGTGGCCTCCTCGAAGCTTCCCTGGCTTGCACTCCAAGTCCCCTGGATTGCTTCCGTTGCAAAAATAACGCTCCCGAAGGTTTCATCCTGTTTGGACTCCGTTTGATGTTCCTTTTCTTCGAAACACTAAAATAGGCAAGAAAACAACAATATGGGTTGGGCCTCCAGTTAATAGCTTAGTTCCAAAAATAATATAAAAGTGTATAATAAAGCCCATAAACATTCAAAACAGATAATATTATAGCATGAATGCTTCATAAATTATAGATACGTTGGAGGCGTATCAGTAACATAGTACCACTTTTTCGGCTGTCCAGTCAAGAATGAACAGTGAGATCAATGTTAACAGAACTAGGTCTACAGCGCATGGAGAGTACGGTGCTACAGTACTCCATGAAACATGAACCATATGAAGCATGAATCAGTGTTAGGCAGGGTGTATGAACACTACTAGGGAAAACCCTAGCAGTAGCGCTGGTATTTTGCCTATCAGTAGCGCGGGACGTCGCGCTACTGATAAGGCGCTACAGCTAATGTGTCGCAGTAGCGCTTGTCATCCCATGCTACTGCTATACATGGCTAGCAGTAGCGCGCTTTAGGTAAGAGCTTTGCTGCTAATATCTGCAACGCTTTTTAGAAGTAAGTGCTACTGGTAAGGGAGTGCTACTGCTAACTTTGTTCCCCTCGCTACTGCTAGTTTTATTAGTTTCTATTTTTTATGCATATTTATTTTGTATTTGAATAGGCTTTATACAATAATATTTAGCATATCATACACATACAAATGTAATCATAGCATATACATACAAATAGTCTCATCAAATCATGTCATCATCATAATCATCATCCAACACAAAGTGGCTCGTCATCATCTCGAAAATAGCGATACAAGTCTTGATTACTTGCAACTACACCGTCATCCATCTAAACAATGATATACACGAGAAGAGCTATGCTATGAGTGAGAGCGGAACTATGAAGTACATGAGTTCGTATCCCTCTCTCACATTAGCGTGAATCTAAACTAACTACTGGCTGTTTCTCGGTAACCGAAAACCGGTACACCTGGGCCTGACTCCGGCCACTCGTCGTATGATGATCTATGCACCTGCATCGTCACATGAGTCGATGATATGCAACATATATAGTTGAGCAATAGAAAGAGACAGACTTGGAAAAAATAGAAGCAACATATCATAAGCTTAAATAACAAAGTTCATCATACCCAAAATGCCCTAACTAGAGTGATCTTTGCTAGTCGAGGAGGAGGACGGTTTAATTACATCACAAATAAAGTTTTGCCGTGCATAACTCAAAGTTTTGTCATACAGAAAGTATGGATAAATGGACACACATTGTCATAGATGGACAATCACTCGAACATGTCGTGCCATCCATCCATGTCAGGGAGAAAGTCCCCAAGCTTGGTGAAAGGCTTCACGTCGAGACGCCGAGAGGCTACGCGTGTTCGGATGTCTTCCCGCGACATTTCTCCTTCTTCGTAGAACATCCTTGTTTTTTCGAGGACCTCCTTCATGATTATTTGGGCAAGTTCGCGCTAGATGTGATAGAACTCAGCTCGAAGTCGATGATCCTCTATATCTCCTATGTGCTTTGCCCATTGCAGAATATGGGCATCGCCGGATTTAGGTGACATGCGAAGTTTCTGGTGATCCCGTCTGTACTCCAGCATGTGGTGTAGGACCCAGAATCCATCATTAAGAGAATCACTCGATTGCTGGATGCAGCAGAAGTCGGTCTTATGGCTGAAGGCGGGCCTGCCATGCCTTGTCTTCTTGTCGTTGACCTCTCCACCCCCTTTGTCGTAGTAAAAGATAGCACTATCGAGAACAGACTTGATGTGGGTGTAATCCTTTTTGGTAATGTTCTTCGACGAGTCCAATAAAAGAGCGTGGGAGTATCGGGGGTATAGGATGACGAGGACGGCACGCCCGCCGCTGCGCAAAATAAGTACACCTCAAATTAATTAGCCTCCACCTTGCAAATGAATGATTAAGATCGAAGGAAGGATATCCACGCGGATGACTTACAGGGGATGATAAGGCACGATAATCGCCTCCTTGTCCTTATTGGCGAGCATGAAATTGACGAGGTAGTCCCTCGCAAATTCATGGTGCTTTGCGCAGACTGCGAAGAAGCTCTCGTGCATGAAGTACGGGTCAGCGACATAGATAAAAGGTATCTGCTCAACCCTGATGAGGTAGTTCATGTGCAAGGCATGAAGGCGGACAAACGTAAAATCTAGCTTCTTCCAGTGATACATGTCGAAGATGTAATCAAATCAAAGGAAGAACTTGTCCGCGGGGAATGTGTCGACGTACGACAATTGCCGCGACACGTTAACCACGTAGAGTGGGTATCCTGGATTTTTCGAGGCGATGAGGCCTTTCTCTCTCTGCCGCACATCGTCATGAAGTCTCTTTACATCACCGAATCTGTCCCCTATCGCTGCTTCAGGTAGGATTGGTTCACCGGCGATATGCCATTTTGCCGCACCGGGGATATCTATATGGTCTTGAACCCGAGGCTGCTGAGGCAGCTGGATCATAGAATAGGGTTTTTTTCCTTTCCTCGGTCTCTTCCTAGACTTCTTTGGTACCGGAAGGTTGTCCATAATACGTTCAGACTCCGGACTCGACAATTCAGGCACCGACTCATGATGCTCAAACTCTAAGTAGGTGCCAGTATTGACATATTGTTGAGTGTCATCGTCATCCTCATCCTCATCTATGGCGATGTCACCAATGAGTAATGGAGCCTCTTCCTCACCCCCTCCGCTATCACCTAGCAAGACAGCCGACACTAATTGAGTAGGTGAGGCGTTGATGTTCATACCTAACTGCGTGCTCGTGGGTGTGCTCCCGGCCTGAAAGCACAAGTGCTCCCTGGGTGGTTTTGGTAATTTATGTCAACATATCTCTTGTTGGAATAATAATTTTACCTAATATGTTTTAGATAAGTTCAACAATGGAGTGGCATGGAGTAGAGGATGTGGAACCCCTTCAAGATGCTAAGGACAAAAGATTGGCTCAAGCTTAAAGCATAAGACTCTACATTTTACTTTTAGTGATCCAAGATCACATTGAGTCTATAGGAAAAGCCAATACTATCAAGAGGGGATGAGGTGTTGCTTAATGGATTGCTTGCTCAAAGTGCTTAGTGATATGCTCCAAAGCCCTCAACCACTTTCTCACATCCACATATGTCCCAAAACAAAAGTCAAACTCGGCCCTACCAAATCTTTCCATCCGGCGCTACCAAGTTCAGATGTCATAGCCACTGCCACAAACCCCTAGTCTTTTCGGTCTCACCGGTAGGGATCTCGGTCTCTCCGAGATGGGATTGTAATCTCTGTGTATGCCCATTACCAAAATCGGTCTCACCGAGTTTGTGTAATCGGTCCTACCGAGATTACAATACAAACTCTCTGTTCATCTTCGTAACATTTCGGTCTAACCGAGATGAGCGAATCGGTCCCACTAAGTTTGCCTGACCAACCCTCTGTGTCCATTACCAAAATCGGTCTCACTGAGTTTGTGTAATCAGTCTCACCGATATTACGTTATGCCCTAACCCTAACCATATCGGTCCCACCGAGATGACATGTCGGTCCCACCGAAAATCCAACGGTCACATTATTTCCTAAATCGGTCCGACCGAGTTTCACGATTCGGTCCCACCAAGTTGGGTAAGTTATGTGTAATGGTTATATTTTGTGTGGAGGCTATATATACCCCTCCACCCACTCTTCACTCGTGGAGAGAGCCATCAGAACGTGCCTACACTTCCAGCATACATTTTCTGAGAGAGAACCACCTACACTTGTGTTGAGGACAAGATCTTCCATTCCTACCACATAAATCTTGATCTGTAGCCTTCCCCAAGTTGCTTTCCACTCAAATCTTCTTTCCACCAAATCCAAATCCTGTGAGAGAGAGTTGAGTGTTGGGGAGACTATCATTTTAAGCAGAAGAGCAAGGAGTTCATCATCAACACACCATTTGTTACTTCTTGGAGAGTGGTGTCTCATAGATTGGCTAGGTGTCACTTGGGAGCCTCCGTCAAGATTGTGGAGTTGAACCAAGGAGTTTGTAAGGGCAAGGAGATCGCCTACTTTGTGAAGATCTACCTTAGTGAGGCAAGTCCTTCGTGGGTGTCGGTGTCAAAACCGGCGGATCTCGGGTAGGGGGTCCCAATCTGTGCGTCTAGGCGGATGGTAACAGGAGACGAGGGACACGATGTTTTTACCCAGGTTCGGGCCCTCTTAATGGAGGTAAAACCCTATGTCCTGCTTGATTAATATTGATGATGTGGGTTACAAGAGTAGATCTACCACGAGATCAAGGAGGCTAAACCCTAGAAGCTAGCCTATGGTATGATTGTTGTTCGTCCTATAGACTACAGCCATCCGGTTTATATAGACACCGGAGAGGGCTAGGGTTACACAGAGTCGGTTACAAAGGTAGGAGATCTACATATCCGTATCGCCAAGCTTGCCTTCCACGCCAAGGAAAGTCCCATCCGGACACGGGACGAAGTCTTCAATCTTGTATCTTCATAGTCTTGGAGTCCGGCCGATAATGATAGTTCGGCTATCCAGACACCCCCTAGTCCGGAACACCCTCAGTGGCCCCTGAACCAGGCTTCAATGACGACGAGTCCGGCGCGCATATTGTCTTCGGCATTGCAAGGCGGGTTCCTCCTCCGAATAATTTATAGAAGATCGTGAACACCAGGATAGTGTCCGGCTCTGCAAAAATAAATTCCACAAACCACCGTAGAGAGAATAATATTACACAAGATCAATCTACTGACGTATTCTGTGGCGTGACGTCACACCACTTCCAAGCCTTTACTCGAATTGTTTTTATTGTTCCACCTCAGCGCGTTTAGCGAGGCGGTTTCCTTGGCACGTCTTGTCGAAGCAGAGATCGTGTTCCCCTTATTCCGGGATTCCCATCAATACGGGCGTGGGCAACCCAACCGCACCATTGATTGTGACGCTTGGGAGATAAGGGAGTTTTACCAGGCCGGTGGGGACGCGTGTTTCTGTCCGCCCATATAAGGGGATAAAGATCCAACCTTTTTACTTGTGCCTTCTTCCCCCTTGGCTTATCCATCTCTGCGAACTCGAGCTCCAGCGCCGAAGTCCGCACTTCTCATCTCAACCTTCTCCAACTATGTCCGGAGCGGGAGGTAAGTGGATGGCCTCCTCCGTCACGGAGGGGCAGATCCAGAAGCTGCGCGACGCCGGATACTTGTCCAGCGACATCACGCACCGGCTCCCCGACGAGGGAGAGCTCATCCCCACCCCCAGGCCCCATGAGAGGGTAGTGTTTCCTCCCCATTTCCTCCGCGGACTAGGCTTCCCACTTCATCCCTTCGTCCGGGGGCTCATGTTCTACTACGGCCTATATTTCCATGATCTGGCCCCGAATTTTATCCTCAAGATCTCGGCGTTTATCGTCGTGTGCGAGGCCTTCCTCTGCATCCAGCCCCACTTTGGCTTGTGGCTCAAGACCTTCAGTGTCAAGCCGAAGGTTGTGAAGGGCAGCCAAGCAGAGTGCGGAGGCGCTATGGTGGGCAGGATGTCCCACGTTACATGGCTGGAAGGCACTTCCATGGAAACCATCAAGGGGTGGCAATCGGGGTGGTTCTACATCACCGAGTCGCGTGACGCCAATTGGGCAGCGGCCCCCGAATTCAGATCCGGCATCCCTACACGGCTCACCTCCTGGAAAGAGAGTGACCTGATCTGGGGGAATTCGGAGGAGCTGACCAGACTCCAAGCCTGTATCTAGAAGCTGGTGGACAAGAAGCTCAAGCTTGTCAAAGTAATCCAGGTCATGCTCATCCGCTGGATTCTCCCGTGCCAATGACGGGGTTTCAACATGTGGGAGTTCGATCCGGCGCAGCACCAGACCCTGAGTGGGCTCTTCGACACTATGTATGAAGATGTCTAGAAGGTGCTGTTCAAGGGTGCCAAAGCTCCCACATCCGCTACCGAAGATTGTGGATTCCACTCGCAGCGCCTGCTGACGAGGTAAATGATTTTGTGCTTTTAAGGGACGCGTGTTTTCCATAGTTTGACTCTATGCGGGATCTAAACTCCCTTTCCTTTGACAGGACTGGCTAAAGAAGGCCGCACAGGCTATCTGTCCGGCCCCATTGCCAGAGGACCCAGCGGACGCCCGTTTGACGGGGCTGCTGGCTCCGGCACCCCATGTGGTGCCGGAGAAGAAGGCCAAGAAGAAGGCCACGGGGACTCGGAAGAGTTCCCGTTTTCAGGTGCTATCGGATGATGAATCCAAGGCCGACTCCTCTCACCAAGGTGAGGAGGAGAAGAAGAAAGCCTCTTCCCCAGCGGGGGGAGAGAAGAAAAGAAAGGCCTCCCCAACAAGGGAGGCCGAAGGGTCCAAGAGGGGAAAAACTCTTCCCCCGGACTGCTCCGCCAACGCCAGTGATGACGACGAGGACTGGCCTCCAAGGGCCAAGCCCCTGGCGAGATCGTAAGTATCCGGACTCCCGAATAACTTCAAGGTTTTTTCTTTTCGCCACATAATGTCTTTCTAATGCCGCATACAACCCTGTAGTCCGCCCGAGGATGATCTTCCCGTTTCGTCGAGTGGGTCCTTGGGTGCGTCGGATATGGATTCCCTTCCGACTGCCTCCACCCCCCGTGCCGTGGATGACGCCGAGGTGGGGTCCCAGGAAGGGACCTACCAGGAGGAGGAGGCCCCGAAGGTGTCGCAGGACAACCTCCCGGACTTTGCACCAAACTCAGCCCCGGAGGCCACAGTGGCTCCGGAGTCCGGCGGGCGACCCCTTCGTAAGAAGGGCAAGACCGTGATGCCGGCTGCCTCCATCCAACCGGAGGTGCCAGACAATTTGCTGGAGGAGCTCAACGGCGCCTCCATCAAAGAGGAACACCGCACTGTTATGAGTGCGGTGATTCAGAAGGTTCAGCTCGCCAAGAGCGGGCTGACCGAAGCCTGCAGCACCCTTCTAACATGCTTTGAGGTAAGAACTTCAATATATGTAAAATGGTACTATATAGACAATAGCCCCTGATGCTCGGTTCGGTGTTCAGAAAGAAAAGCTGGATTGAGGATCTTTAGAAAGATAAACGCAGGAGTCATGAAAATATGTCAATATGGGATTGCAGGCTGTGCTGCTGACCTCCACCGCACTGACTGCGGAGGTCAATACTTTGAAGGAAAACCTCGATCGGTCCGAGAACGAGCTCGCCGTGTCAAGAAGCAGCTCGAGGAAAAAGAAGGTGGGTAATACCTTATGAGAATTGTACCTTACAGAAAAGGATTTGGTTGCAAGAAAAATGACAAGGATAACTTGGGTATTGCAGGGGCCACTAACGAGGTGGCGACCCTGAAGGAGGTGGTGGCGACGGTCGAACGCAATGCGGCCGCGGAGCGCACCGAGCGAGAGAGGTAGGAGGCGCGGGTGGCGGAGGTACAGCAAGAGCTCCAGGATCTCGTGAAAAAACATGAGAGCTTGGAGCGTGACTCGAAGACTCGAGAGTCTGAGCTTGCAACGGTTCTTGAGAGTGCCAAAGCCGCTAAGGCTGAAGCCTACAAGGCCCTCCAGGAGATTGAGGCGGTGAAGAAAATAGCAGCGGGTAAGGCATTTTTCATGCAGAGTAAGCATGTGAGTGTTAATTACCTGTTGCTTACCCGAATTCGGAGCTCTCCAGGAGCATTCGCAAATCTTCCTTGCAGCGTGTCCGATGCTGCCGCATTTTACCGGCCGAGGAGGGGAGCTCGACGGAGAAGGTCTTCAGGTCTCTGTATGCTGAGGCCGGACATCCGGTGCCCCTTAGCAACCAGCTGAAGCAGCTGGTCGAGCTCCACAAGGCGGCCGAACAGGCCATGAAGGGCCTCATAGTTCGGCTGTGGCCTAAGGAGGCCATGCCTGGGAGCTACTTCGGCCTAGTGCGGCGCCTGGTGGATGCGTGCCCGTGGGTTGAAGTCATCAAGCATTCTGCTTGTATTGAAGGTGCCCGTCGGGCCCTTGCCCGCGCAAAGGTGCACTGGGGCAAGATGGATGCCCAGAAGCTCGTGACGGACCCGCCACTAGAGGGCAAGGAGCATCGCACGCCCGAGATGTATTATAAGAGTGTGCTGAAGGGCGCCCGCACTATTGCGGGTGAGTGCTCCAAAGATGTAATATTTGAGTAGACTCGCATTTTGTTATCCTGTGCGCTGAAAACATGGTTCATATGCGCTAAGCAACACTTGTTAATTTAAAATATTACCTTCTGTGCGGCTGTTTATCAAATCTGAGAGATGGCAAGTCATCGGCTTCAGCCCCCATGCCACGAGTGCTGGGGTGTTCGAGATAAACTCGAGCGCTCTTGTTCCCATTTTTGGGTCCATCTAGGGAGGCGCTCGACACAGCGAACAAGGCAACCGGACTTATAATGCTTGAACACTCTCACTTAGCCATAGAATTCTATAATTTTAAATTTCGGCGAAGCCCCTAGTCTTCGGAAGGCCGAATTTGGGGCGCTATCCACGCCTTGGCCGGACAGTATCCGGCTCCTCGCTCTAAGCGTCATAAGTCTTTAAGGACTCGCAAAAAACCTCTCGAACAGCGACCGGCTCTCGCCTCATCATGACGGTCAGTTTTAGCTTTCTCCACTGAGGCGTTAACCCAGCTCAACTGGGGCACAATCGCAGTTGTTCTCCCAGTGCTACCATAGCCGATATAACGGAACGTAAGGCACCAAAACATGGGAGCCGGGCAAACCCAACTATTAACCCAAGACATGATTTGGAGCCGATGCATATAGTGCTATAAGTTCGGGGTGCCGCACTTGTGAAAGTGTTTGGACTCATCACACCATAATGCGGGGAACATAAGCCCCTGGTGTGTATTAGCCGTACCAAAGTGTACGGATGTAATATGTCGTGGATGAACATATGTATGAAAAGGAAATGCAATTATAAGCAAGAAGGTGTTGCATTGTTTTATTCAATAAGTGCTGCTACGAATGCAGAACGATACAAATAGTGCGATAAGCAAGGTATGGGATTGTTAAACATGTCCCCCTCCAGGGGTAGGCTGCAGATTGGTGTATAAAAATCCTTGTAACGGAGACCACCTGTATATTCGTTGTAGCCTTTATCCTTTCCTGGATGTTGCATCGTGAGTTCGGCATATCTACTGCCGGACAGGGCCTCTAACAAACGGAGTCCTGTGGGTAAAAAATAAAAGGTAAAAAGAAAAGAAAAAAGAACGACACACTTGAGAGCCCCTGGTGTGGTTGAGCCACAGTCTAGGTTTATCGTGGTCGTGCCCCTCTCCCCATGCCCATGGTATCTTTAGAGCGTAATGGTGTACGCGAAGGACCTGCTTTAGCGTTTCGCAGGAGCTGGGGTTGGGGCCGCACTGCTACGCGTGCTCGGAACATGCCAGGTGGTCTTGTAAGTTACTCCGGGCGCGCTTAGCTGTGTCCGGCCGCATAAAGGCCGGACTCGAGAATTGCCTTAAGAGGCTGCATTGCACTTCTGCCGCGAGAGCCGCTGTATGTTCCTCCGTGCGGAGAGAAAGTTCAATGTTTCCGTTGACCGTGATGACTCCTCGAGGGCCTGGCATCTTGAGCTTGAGGTATGCGTAGTGCGGCACTGCGTTGAACTTTGCAAACGCGGTGCGTCCGAGCAAGGCATGATAGCCGCTGCGGAACGGGACTATGTCGAAGATTAACTCCTCGCTTCGGAAGTTATCCGGGGATCCGAAGACCACTTCCAGTGTAATTGAGCCTGTACAAATGGCTTCTACACCTGGTATGACGCCTTTAAAGGTCGTTTTGGTAGGTTTAATCCTTGAGGGGTCTATGCCCATTTTGCGCATTGTATCCTGGTAAAGCAGGTTTAGGCTGCTGCCCCCGTCCATCAGGACTCTGGTTAGGTGAAATCCATCGACGATTGGGTCTAAGACCAGTGCGGCGAATCCGCCATGGCGGATGCTGGTGGGGTGGTCCCTTCGGTAAAAAGTGATCGGGCAGGAGGACCATGGATTGAACTTCGGGGCAACTGGCTCCATCGCGTAGACATCCCTGAGTGCACGCTTCTGCTCCCTTTTGGGTATGTGCGTTGCGTATATCATGTTCACCGTCCGCACCTGTGGGGGGAAACCCTTCTATACTCTATTGTTCAGCGGTTGGGTGTCGTCCTCGTCATCGCTATGTAGCCCCTTGTTATTGTTTTCGGCAATTAACTTGCCTGCCTGCTTGAATACCCAACAGTCCCTGTTGCTGTGGTTAGCTGGCTTTTCGGGGGTGCCGTGTATCTGGCACAAGCGGTCGAGTATTCGGTCCAAATTGGACGGATCCGGAGTAGTTCTTTTGAATGGCTTTTTCCGCTGACCGGGTTTAGAGCCTCTGAATCCGGCATTGACTGTCGTATCCTCAATATGATCGCCATTAATGCGGCATTTGTTTTTGTTGCGACGCGGCCTGCCATTTCGGTCCTTGAAGTCCGGACTGCCAGAATTTTTGCTGAGGTTGTTGCTGCGTGCTAGCCAGCTGTCCTCACCCGCGCAGAAGCGGGTCATGAGTGATGTGAGGGCTGCCATGGATTTCGGCTTTTCCTGTCCCAGGTGCCGGGCAAGCCACTCGTCGTGGATGTTATGCTTGAAGGCCACGACGGCCTCCGCATCCGGACAGTCGACGATTTGGTTTTTCTTGGTTAAGAACGTTGTCCAGAATTGCCTGGCCCATTCGTCTGGCTGCTGAATTATGTGGCTTAGGTCATCAGCGTCTGGTGGTCGCACATAAGTGCCCTAGAAGTTATCGAGGAATGCGGCTTCCAGATCCTCCCAACTCCCAATTGACTCTGCTGGCAAGCTGTTGAGCCAATGCCTGGCTGGTCCGTTAAGCTTGAGGGGGAGGTATTTGATGGCATGAAGATCGTCACCGCGGGCCATGTGGATGTGAAGGAGATAGTCTTCAATCCAAACCGCGTGGTCTGTTGTGCCATCGTAGGATTCAATATTGACGGGTTTAAACCCTTCGGGGATTTGATGATCCATTACTTCATCTGTGAAGCATAGTGGGTGTGCGGCGCCTTTGTACTGGGCGATATCATGATGGAGCTCAAGGGAGCTTGGTCTATTTTGTTCGGCCCGGCCGGTCTTACTGTGTCCGGCGCGATGATTGTCGTCACGTATCGTGGGACGCCCACGCGATCCATAGATCGATCTTCATTGTCTTGCCTTATCCTCCAATATATCTCGCAAATCCGGAGTGTTCCCCTGTGGCCATGTGCTTTTCGAGCAATGCCGGGGTACGGGTCTGGTGAAGGGCCTAGAGGCCACTCTGTCGCGACCACGGGGTGGTCGGTCAGCCGTATTGTCTCCTGGTGATGCGGGTTCGTAAGCCTCCTCCTCTAATCGGGGGAGCAGCTTGCGTTTAGGGTAGCTTTTGGAGGGGCGTTCGAGCTCATGCTCTTCGGCCGCGAGGACTTCAGTCCATCTATCGGCTAGCAGATCCTGATCAGCTCTAAGTTGTTGCTGCTTTTGCTTGAGGCTGTTCGCCGTGGCCATAAGCCTGCGTTTAAAACGCTCTTGTTCGACGGGATCCTCAGGCACGACGAATTCGTCATCATCGAGGCTTGCCTCGTCTCCGGAGGGAGGCATGTAGTCCTCCAGCTCTTCTTCGGCCGCTCTCTCATGAGGGCTGGCGTCCCCTTCCTCCTGTGCTGGATCTTGCTAGAGTGGGTTGTCTTTGGCGCAATCCGGTGTATTATTATCTTCGGTGCCGGAATCTCCATTCTTGCTATGGCGGGATTTAGAGCGGCGCCGCTGACGCCGGCGCTTGGGCTGTTTCTTGGAGGGGTCATCCTCCTCTGTTCCTTCGCCATTCCCATCTTTTGGGATATCCACCATGTATATGTCATACGATGAGGTGGCTGTCCAGTGCCCAGTGGGCGCTGGTTCTTGGTCATCTCCGGCGTCGTCGTCCATACCGTCGATGTCCTCGGAGTCGTAGTCTAGCATGTCGGTTAAATCATCGACAGCGGCTACCAAGTGGGTGGTGGGTGGGCTTTGAATTTCTTCGTTGTCCGCATCCCAACTGTCCTGACCGCAGTCCGGCCAGGGCTCTCCTGATAACGAGATATATTTTAGCGAACTCAAGATGTCGCCCAAAGGTGAGTGTCGAAAGACGTCCGCTGCAGTGAACTCCATGATCGGCGCCCAATCGGATTCGATCAGGGCAGGCGCGGGAGGTTCGGAGTCCAGCAAGGAGTCCAGCACCTTGGAGTCACGAGCTTTATGAGGGACAAAGTCAGTGTTCGGCTCTATCGTCGTAGTGGTTGCAGCCCCCGAGGCGGTGTCTAGGCATCCATCCTCGATCTACGGAGCTGGCTCCGAATTGAAGATCGGAGCAGTTTCGAGTGCGGCCTCCAGGGCACTGTCCGGTGGCAGAGCTAAATCATGCCCGACGTGACAGTGCGGCACGCTCGGCTGTGGCTCGAATCCGTCGAAGATCAAGTCCCCGCGGATGTCAGCCGTGAAGTTCAAACTTCCAAATCTGACCTGACGGCCAGGGGCGTTGCTTTCGATCTACTCCAGTTGGCCTAGCGAATTGGCCCGCAGTGCAAAGCCGCCAAATACGAAGATCTGTCCGGGGAGGAAGGTCTCACCCTGGACTACATCGTTGATGATGATCGAAGTAGCCATCAAGCCTATCGGTGAGGACACAGAGGAACTCTCAATGAAAGCACCAATGTCGGTGTCAAAACTGGCGGATCTCGGGTAGGGGGTCCCAATCTATGCGTCTAGGCGGATGGTAACAGGAGACGAGGGACACGATGTTTTTACCCAGGTTCGGGCCCTCTTGATGGAGGTAAAACCCTACGTCCTGCTTGATTAATATTGATGATGTGGGTTACAAGAGTAGATCTACCACGAGATCAAGGAGGCTAAACCCTAGAAGCTAGCCTATGGTATGATTGTTGTTCATCCTATGGACTACAGCCATCCGGTTTATATAGACACCGGAGAGGGCTAGGGTTACATAGAGTCGGTTACAAAGGTAGGAGATCTACATATCCGTATCGCCAAGCTTGCCTTCCACGCCAAGAAAAGTCCCATCCGAACACGGGACGAAGTCTTCAATCTTGTATCTTCATAGTCTTGGAGTCCGGCCGATAATGATAGTTCGGCTATCCGGACACCCCCTAGTCCGGAACTCCCTCAGTGGGCGACGGCCTCTCCTACCTTTGTAACCGACTCTGTGTAAGCCTAGCCCTCTCCGGTGTCTATATAAACCGGATGGTTGTAGTCCATAGGACGAACAACACTCATACCATAGGCTAGCTTCTAGGGTTTAGCCTCCTTGATCTCATGGTAGATCTACTCTTGTAACCCACATCATCAATATTAATCAAGCAGGACGTAGGGTTTTACCTCCATCAAGAGGGCCCGAACCTGGGTAAAAACACCGTGTCCCTCGTCTCCTGTTACCATCCGCCTAGACGCACAGATCGGGACCCCCTACCTGAGATCCGCCGGTTTTGACACCGACATTGGTGCGTTCATTGAGAGTTCCTCTATGTCGTCACCGATAGGCTCGATGGCTTCTTCGATCATCATCAACGACGCAGTCCAAGGTGAGACCTTCCTCCCCGGACAGATCTTCGTATTCGGCGGCTTTGCACTGCGGGCCAATTCGCTTGGCCATCTAGAGCAGATCGAAAGTTACGCACCTGGCCGTCAGGTCAGATTTGGAAGTTTGAACTTCACGGCTGACATCCGCGGGGACTTGATCTTCGACAGATTCGAGCCATAGCCGAGCATGCCGCACTGTCACGTCGGGCATGATTTAGCACTGCCGCCGGACAATACCCTGGACGCCGCACTCGAGCCCACTTCGATCCTCAATTCGGAGCCGGCCGCGTAGATCGAGGACGAATGGCTAGACATCGCCTTGGGTGCTGCAACCTCTACGGCGATAGGGCCGAACACTGACTTTGTCCCTCATAAAGCTTGTGACTCCAAGGTGCCGGACTCCTCGCCGGACTCCGAAACCCCCGCGCCCGCCCTGATCGAATCTGATTGGGCACCGATCATGGAGTTCACTGCAGCGGACGTCTTTCAACACTCACCTTTCGGCGACATCTTGAGTTTGCTAAAATATCTCTCGTTATCTGGAGAGCCCTGGCCGGACTGCGGTCAGGATGGTTGGGATGTGGACGACGAAGAAATTCAAAGCCCACCCACCACCCACTTGGTAGCCGCTGTCGACGATTTAACCAACATGCTAGACTACGACTCCGAGGACATCGACGGTATGGACGACGACGCTGGAGACGACCAAGAACCAGCGCCCACTGGGCACTGGACAGCCACCTCATCGTATGACATATACATGGTGGATATCCCAAAAGATGGGAATGGCGAAGGAACAGAGGAGGATGACCCCTCCAAAAAGCAGCCCAAGCGTCGGCGTCAGCGGCGCCGCTCTAAATCCCGCCATAGCAAGAATGAAGATTCCGGCACCGGAGATAATAATACACCGGATAGCGCCGAAGACAACCCACTCCAGCAAGATCAAGCGCAGGAGGAAGGGGACGCCAGCCCTCATGAGAGAGCGGCCGAAGAAGAGGTAGAGGACTACATGCCTCCCTCCGGAGACGAGGCAAGCCTCGACGATGACGAATTCGTCGTGCCTGAGGATCCCGTCGAACAAAAATGTTTTAAACGCAGGCTTATGGCCACGGCGAACAGCCTCAAGAAAAAGCAGCAACAACTTAGAGCTGATCAGGATCTGCTAGCCGACAGATGGACTAAAGTCCTCGCGGACGAAGAGCATGAGCTCGAACGCCCCTCCAAAAGCTACCCTAAACGCAAGCTGCTCCCCCGATTAGAGGAGGAGGCTTACGAACCCGCATCACCAGGAGACAATACGGCTGACCGACCACCCCGTGGTCGCGACAGAGTGGCCTCTAGGCCCTTCACCAGACCCGTACCCCGGCATCGCTCGAAAAGCACACGGCCACAGGGGAACACTCCGTACTTGCGAGATATATTGGAGGATAAGGCAAGACAATCATGATCGATCTATGGATCGCGTGGGCGTCCCACGATACGTGACGAGAATCATCGCGCCGGAGACAGTAAGACCGGCCGGGCCGAACAAAATAGACCAAGCTCCCTTGAGCTCTGTCGTGATATCGCCCAGTACAGAGGTGCCGCACACCCACTATGCTTCACAGATGAAGTAATGGATCATCAAATCCCCGAAGGGTTTAAACCCGTCAATATTGAATCCTACGATGGCACAACAGACCCCGTGGTTTGGATCGAAGACTATCTCCTTCACATCCACATGGCCCGCGGTGACGATCTTCACGCCATCAAATACCTCCCCCTCAAGCTTAAAGGACCAGCCCGGCATTGGCTCAACAGCTTGCCAGCAGAGTCAATTGGGAGATGGGAGGACCTGTAAGCCGCATTCCTCGATAACTTCCAGGGCACTTACGTGCGACCACCAGACGCTGATGACCTGAGCCACATAATTCAGCAGCCAGACGAATCGGCCAGGCAATTCCGGACACGGTTCTTAACCAAGAAAAACCAAATCGTCGACTGTCCGGATGCGGAGGCCCTCGCGGCCTTCAAGCATAACATCCGCGATGAGTGGCTTGCCCGGCACCTGGGACAGGAAAAGCCGAAATCCATGGCAGCCCTCACATCACTCATGACCCGCTTCTGCGCGGGTGAGGATAGCTGGCTAGCACGCAGCAACAACCTCAGCAAAAATTCTGTCAGTACGGACTTCAAGGACCGAAATGGCAGGCTGAGTCGCAACAAAAACAAACGCGGCATTAACGGCGATCATATTGAGGATACGATAGTCAATGCCGGATTCAGAGGCTCTAAACCCGGTCAGCGAAAAAGCCATTCGAAAGAACTACTCCGGGTCCGTCCAATTTGGACCGAATACTCGACCGCTTGTGCCAGATACACGGCACCCCCGAAAATCCAGCTAACCACACCAACAGGGACTGTTGGGTATTCAAGCAGGCAGGCAAGTTAATTGCCGAAAACAATGACAAGGGGCTACAAAGCAATGACGAGGACGAGACCCAACCGCCAAACAATAGAGGACAGAAGGGTTTCCCCCCATAGGTGCGGATGGTGAACATGATATACGCAACGCACATACCCAAAAGGGAGCAGAAGCGTGCACTCAGGGATGTCTACGCGATGGAGCCAGTTGCCCCGAAGTTCAATCCATGGTCCTCCTGCCCTATCACTTTCGACCGAAGGGACCACCCCACTAGCATCCGCCACGGCGGATTCGTCGCACTGGTCTTAGACCCAATCATCGATGGATTTCAGCTAACCAGAGTCCTGATGGACGGCGGCAGCAGCCTAAACCTGCTTTACCAGGATACAGTGCGCAAAATGGGCATAGACCCCTCAAGGATTAAACCTACCAAAACGACCTTTAAAGGCGTCATACCAGGTGTAGAAGCCAATTGTACAGGCTCAATTACACTGGAAGTGGTCTTCGGATCCCCGGATAGCTTCCGAAGCGAGGAGTTAATCTTCGACATAGTCTCGTTCCGCAGCGGCTATCATGCCTTGCTCTGACGTACTGTGTTTGCAAAGTTCAACACGGTGCCGCACTACGCATACCTCAAGCTCAAGATGCTAGGCCCTCGAGGAGTCATCACGGTCAACGGAAACACTGAACGTTCTCTCCGCACGGAGGAACATACAGCGGCTCTCGCGGCAGAAGTGCAATGTAGCCTCTTAAGGCAATTCTCGAGTCCGGCCTTTAAGCGGCCGGACACAGCTAAGCGCGCCCGGAGTAACTTACAACAAGACCACCTGGCACGTTCCGAGCACGCGTAGCAGTCCGGCCCCAACCCCAGCTCCTGCGAAACGTTAAAGCAGATCCTTCGCGTACACCATTATGCTCTGAAGATACCATGGGCATGGGGAGAGGGGCACGACCACGATAAACCCAGACTGCGGCTAAACCACACCAGGGGCTCCCAAGTGTGTCGTTCTTTTTTCTTTTCTTTTTACCTTTTATTTTTTACACACATGACTCCGTTTGTTAGAGGCCCTGTCCGGCAGCAGATCTGCCGAACTCACGATGCAACAGCTAGGGAAGGATAAAGGTTACAACGAATATACAGGTGGTGTCCGTTACGAGCATTTTTATACACCAACCTGCAGCCTACCCCTAGAGGGGGACACGTTTAACAGTCCCATACCTTGCTTATCGCACTATTTGTATCGTTCTGCATCCGTAGCAGCACTTATTGAATAACACAACGCAACGCCTTTTGGTTTATAATTGCATTTCCTTTTCATACATATGTTCATTCACGGCATATTGCATCCGTACACTTTGGTACGGCTAATACACACCAGGGGCTTATGTTCCCCATGTCATGGTGTGATGAGTCCGAACACTTTCACAAGTGCGGCACCCTGAACTTATAGCACTATATGCATCGGCTTGGAATCATGTCTTGGGTCAATAGTTGGGTTTACCCGGCTCCCATATTTTGGTACCTTACGTTCCGTTATATCGGCTAAGGTAGCACTGGGAGAACCACTGCGATTGCACCCCAGTTGAGCTGGGTTAACGCCTTAGTGTAGAAAGCTAAAACTGACTGTCATGATGAGGCGAGAGCCGGTTGCTGTTCGAGAGGTTTTTTGTGAGTCCTTAAAGACTTATGCTTCTTAGAGCGAGGAGCCGGATACTGTCCAGCCAAGGCGTGGATAGCGCCCCAAATTCGGCCTTCCGAAGACTAGGGGCTTCGCCGAAATTTAAAATTATAGAATTCTATGGCTAAGTGAGAGTGTTCAAGCATTATAAGTCCGGTTGCCTTGTTCGCTGTGTCGAGCGCCTCCCTAGATGGACCCAAGAATGGGAACAAGAGTGCTCGAGTTTATTCCGAACACCCCTACACTCGTGGCATGGGGGCTGAAGCCGACGACTTGCCATCTCTCAGATTTGATAAACAGCCGCACACAAGGTAATATTTTAAAGTCACAAGCATTGCTTAGCGCATATGAACCAAGTTTTCAGCGCACAGGATAACAAAATGCGAGTCTACTCAAATATTACATCTTTGGAGCACTCACCCGCAATAGTGCGGGCGCCCTTCAGCACACTCTTATAATACATCTCGGGCGTGCGATGCTCCTTGCCCTCTGGTGGCGGGTCCGTCACGAGCTTCTGGGCATCCATCTTGCCCAAGTGCACCTTTGCCGGGCAAGGGCCCGACGGGCACCTTCAATACAAGCGGAATGCTTGATGACTTCAACCCACGGGCACGCATCCACCAGCCGCCGCACTAGGCCGAAGTAGCTCCCAGGCATGGCCTCCTTAGGCCACAACCAAACTATGAGGCCCTTCATGGCCTGTTCGGCCGCCTTGTGGAGCTCGACCAGCTGCCTCAGCTGGTCGCTAAGGGGCACCGGATGTCCGGCCTCAGCATACTGAGACCAGAAGACCTTCTCCGTCGAGCTCCCCTCCTCGGCCCTGTAAAATGCGGCAGCATCGGACACGCTGCGAGGAAGATCTGCGAACGCTCCTGGAGAGCTCCGAATTCGGGTAAGCGACAGGTAATTAACACTCACATGCTTACTTTGCATGAAAAATGCCTTACCCGCTGCTATTTTCTTTACCTCCTCGATCTCCTGGAGGGCCTTGTAGGCTTCGGCCTTAGCGGCTTTGGCACTCTCAAGAGCCGTTGCAAGCTCAGACTCTCGAGTCTTCGAGTCACGCTCCAAGCTCTCATGTTTTTTCACGAGATCCTGGAGCTCTTGCTGTACCTCCGCCACCCGCGCCTCCTTCCTCTCTCGCTCGATGCGCTCCGCGGCCGCATTGTGTTCGGTCGCGGCCACCGCCTCCTTCAGGGTCGCCACCTCGTTAGTGGCCCCTGCAATACCCAAGTTATCCTTGTCATTTTTCTTGCAACCAAATCCTTTTCTATAAGGTACAATTTTCATACGGTAGTACTCACCTTCTTTTTCCTCGAGTTTCTTCTTCGCACGGCCGAGCTCGTTCTCGGACCGCTCGAGGTTTTCCTTCAAAGTATTGACCTCCGCAGTCAGTGCGGCGGAGGTCAGCAGCACAGCCTGCAATCCCATATTGACATATTTTCATGACTCCTGCGTTTATCTTTTTAAAGATCCTCAGTCCGGCTTTTCTTTCCGAACACCGAACCGAGCATCAGGGGCTACCGTCTATGCGGTACCATTTTACATATATTGAAATTCTTACCTCGAAGCCTGTTAGAAGGCTGCTGCAGGCTTCGGTCAGCCCGCTCTTGGCGAGCTGAACCTTCTGAATCACCGCACTCATAACAGTGCGGTGTTCCTCTTCGATGGAGGCGCCGTTGAGCGCCTCTAGCAAATTATCCGGCACCTCCGGTTGGACCGAGGCAGCCGGTGTTGCGGTCTTGCCCTTCTTACGAAGGGGTTGCCCGCCGGACTCCGGAGCCACTGTGGCCTCCGGGGCCGAGTCCGGTGCAAAGTCCGGGAGGTTGTCCTGTGACACCTCTGGGGCCTCCTCCTCCTGGTAGGTCCCTTCATGGGACCCCACCTCGGCGTCGTCTGTGGCACGGGGGGTGGAGGCGGTCGGAAGGGAATCCATATCCGACGCACCCAAGGACCCACTCGACGAAACAGGAAGATCATCCTTGGGCGGACTTGCAGGGTTGTATGCGGCATTAGAAAGACATTATGTGGCGAAAAGAAAAAACCTTGAAGTTATTCGGGAGTCCAGATACTTACGATCTCGCTAGGGGCTTGGCCCTTGGAGGCCAGTCCTCGTCGTCGTCACTGGCATTGGCGGAGCAGTCCGGGGGAAGAGTTTTTCCCCTCTTGGACCCTTCGGCCTCCCTTGTTTGGGAGGCCTTCCTTTTCTTCCCTCCCCCGCTGGGGGAGAGGCTTTCTTGTTCTCCTCCTCGCCTTGGTGGCAGGAGTCGGCCTCGGATTCATCATCCGATAGCACCTGAAAACGGGAACTCTTCCGAGTCCCCGTGGCCTTCTTCTCCGGCACCACGTGGGGTGCCGGAGCCAGCAGCCCCGATAGGCGGGCGTCAGCTAGGTCCTCTGGCAATGGGGCCGGACAGATAGTCTGTGCAGCCTTCTTCAGCTAGTCCTGTCAAAGGAAAGGGGAGTTTAGATCCCGCATAGAGTCAAACTATGGAAAACAAGCGTCCCTTAAAGGACAGAATAACTTACTTCATCAGCTGGACGCTCCAAGCTGAATCCGCGATCTTCGGTAGCGGATGCGGGAGCCTCGGCGCCCTTGAACAACACCTTCCAGACCTCTTCGTATGTAGTGTCGAAGAGCCCATTCAAAATCTGGTGCTGCGCCGGATCGAACTCCCACATATTGAAGCCCCGTCATTGGCACGGGAGAATCTGGCGGATGAGCATGACCTGGACTATGTTGACAAGCTTGAGCTTCTTGTCCACCAGCTTTTGGACGCAGGCTTGGAGTCCGGTCAGCTCCTCCGAATCGCCCCAAACCCAGCCGCTCTCTTTCCAGGAGGTGAGCCATGTGGGGATGCTGGATCTGAATTCGGGGGCCGTTGCCCATTCGGGGTCATACGGCTCAGTGATGTAGAACTACCCCGATTGCCACCCCTTGATGGTTTCCACAAAAGTGCCATCCAGCCACGTAACGTGGGACATCCTGCCCACCATGGCGCCTACGCACTCCGCTTGGCTGCCCTTCACAACCTTCGGCTTGACACTGAAGGTCTTGAGCCACAAGCCGAAGTGGGGATGGATGCAGAGGAAGGCCTCACACACGACGATAAACGCCGAGAAGTTGAGGATGAAATTTGGGGCCAGATCGTGGAAATCCAGGCTGTAGTAGAACATGAGCCCCCGGACAAAGGGATGGAGCGGGAAGCCCAGTCCGCGGAGGAAATGGGGAAGGAATACTACCCTCTCATGGGGCTTGGGGGTGGGGATGAGCTCTCCCTCGATGGGGAGCCGCTGCGTGATGTCGCTGGACAAGTATCCGGCGTTGCGCAGCTTCTGGATCTTCCCCTCCGTGACAGAGGAGGCCATCCACTTGCCTCCCGCTCCGGACATAGTTGGAGAAGGTTGAGGTGAGAAGCGCGGACTTGGGCGCTGGAGCGCGAGTTCGCAGAGATGGATAAGCTAAGGAGGAAGAAGGCGCAGGTAAAGAGGTTGGATCTTTATCCCCTTATATGGGCGGACAGAAATACGCGTCCCCACCGGCCTGATAAAACTCCCTTATCTCCAAAGCATCACAATCAATGGTGCGGTTGGGTTACCCACGCCAGTATTGATGGGAATCCCGGAATAAGGGGAACACGATCTCTGCTTCGACAAGACGTGCCAAGGAAACCGTCTCGCTAAACGCGCTGAGGTGGAACAATAAAAACAATTCGAGTAAAGGCTTGGAAGTGGTGTGACGTCACGCCACAGAATACGTCAGCAGATTGATCTTGTGTAATATTATTCTCTCTACGGTGGTATGTGGAATTTATTTTTGCAGAGCCGGACACTATCCTGGTGTTCACAATCTTCTATAAATTATTCGGAGAAGGAACCCGCCTTGCAATGCCGAAGACAATATACGCGCCAGACTCGGCATCATTGAAGCCTGGTTCAGCGGCTATTGAGGGAGTTCCGGACTAGGGGGTGTCCGGATAGCCGAACTATCATTATCGGCCGGACTCCAAGACTATGAAGATACAAGATTGAAGACTTCGTCCCGTGTCCGGATGGGACTTTCCTTGGCGTGGAAGACAAGCTTGGCGATACGGATATGTAGATCTCCTACCTTTGTAACCGACTCTGTGTAACCCTAGCCCTCTCCGGTGTCTATATAAACCGGATGGCTGTAGTCTATAGGACGAACAACAATCATACCATAGGCTAGCTTCTAGGGTTTAGCCTCCTTGATCTCGTGGTAGATCTACTCTTGTAACCCACATCATCAATATTAATCAAGCAGGACGTAGGGTTTTACCTCCATCAAGAGGGCCCGAACCTGGGTAAAAACATCATGTGCCTCGTCTCCTGTTACCATCCGCCTAGACGCACAGATCGGGACCCCTACCCGAGATCCGCCGGTTTTGACACCGACAGCTTGTCAAGCAGGTAAACAGGTTGGAGGAAGGCATCCCGTGAAGAACATCATGACCACAAGGAGGCCACTCGAGCTACTTCATATGGATCTTTTCGGTCCCAACGCTTACAAAAGTCTCGGTGGAAATTCTTTTGGTCTAGTTATAGTTGATGATTTTCAAGATTTACGTGGGTGTTCTTTCTCGATGATAAATCGCAGGTCCAAAAGATCTTCAAACATTTTGCTACGAAGGCCCAAAATCAATTTGAAGTGAAGATCAAGAAGGTTCGCAGCGACAACGGAACGGAGTTCAAGAACGCAAATGTGGACACCTTTCTTGACGAATAAAGGATTTCACATGAGTTCTCGGCTACGTACACACCTCAACAAAATGGGGTTGTTGAGAGGAAGAACCGGACACTCATCGAAATGGTGAGAACGATGCTTGATGAGTACAAGACGCCAAAGCACTTTTGGGCGGAAGCGGTTGAGACAGCTTGTCATGCAACAAATCGCTTGTATCTTCACAAGCTACTCGGCAAGACGACATACGAGCTCCTCATCGGTAACAAACCCCAAGTTGGATACTTTCGAGTTTTCGGCTCAAAGTGCTACATTCTTGATAAGCATCATCGTTCTAAATTTGCTCCTAAGTCTCATGAAGGTTTCCTACTTGGTTATGGCTCAAACTCTCACACTTATCGTGTCTACAATAATTTCACCCGAAAGGTTGAAGAGACGTAGATGTGAAGTTCGATGAATCTAGCGGCTCGCAAGTAGAGCAATTTCCAATTGATGTAGGAGACAAAGACCCTTCGGAAGCAATCCAAGACTTGTCTATTGGCAAGATTCGTCCAACGGAGGTGAAGGAGAGTACCTCGTCCGTCCAAGTGGAAGCTTCCACCTCACGACAAGGTGAACCAAGAGTTGATACGGAAGCAAACACAAGTGGGACACACCAAGATGAAGAAAACGAGGAAGTACACCAAGATGAATGTCAACAACCTCCTTCTCCACCACGACAAGAGAACGACAACGTCAGCAATGAAGAAGGCCAAGAAGAAGAACAAGATGAAGAAGATGTTCCACCAAGATCCAAGCAAAAGCTTTGACGAGTTCGAGGAAGAGTTGCTAAAGACCATCCCGTCGAGCAAATCTACAATGATATCCAAACTGGGAGAATCACTCTCTCTAAAACTCGCTTAGCTAACTTTTGTGAACATTATTCATTCATCTCTAGCATTGAACCTATGAAGGTTGAAGAGGCATTGGAAAATCCAGATTGGATAAACTCCATGCATGAAGAGCTACACAACTTTGAGAGAAATCAAGTTTGGACATTGGTTGAGAAGCCCGACAACAATCACAACATCATCGGTACCAAATGGGTGTTTCGCAACAAGCAATATGAAGATGGACAAGTAGTTCGCAACAAAGCACGTCTCGTCGCCCAAGGCTACACTCAACTCGAAGGTATGGACTATGGTGAGACATATGCCCCCGATTCTAGACTTGAGTCCATTCCCATCTTACTTGCCTATGCTAATCACCATGATATCACCTTGTACCAAATGGACATTAAAAGTGCTTTTCTAAATGGTGAAATAGAGGAGGAAGTTTGTGTTAAGCAACCTCCCGGCTTTGTCAATCCTAACAAACCTAATCATTTCTACAAACTTCACAAAGCTCTTTATGGTCTTAAACAAGCTCCTAGAGCGTGCACTACAAAAAAATACACTTCCGTGATGATACGTGTTTGTCACAGAAGGTCGCGTTTTCTGTCATGCATGTACATCCATGATGATTTTATGACAGAATCAAGATAGTCATACCTGTGCTGTCGTAGAAGTGTTCCATGACATTACCAAAATTATCATCACGAAAGTGTCCACTTCCATGATGATAAATCGCACGTAACAGAAGTGCTTTCGTCAAGGGTGACCGACACGTGGCATCCAAAGTAACGGAACGCCGTTAAGCTATCAGGTCGGATTTTGGATTCGATAACCCATTAACAGCCATAACCAATGCCGATTTTCCACGTGTAAAATTCTCATTGGCTGACGGATCCACGCGTCAGCTCCGCGTTGGCACAGGTGTCACTCATCCAATGGTCAAGATGGGCCTATGATATGTTGACACGTGGACTGGCTCAAAAGTGGCCCACAAAGTTTTAATGGGCCAGCCCAACCTAAGGCCCATAAGATTTAGCGGACCATAATGAGTCAGCCCAGCTAAAGGCCCACAAAATTTGCCGACCATAATGGGCCAGCCTAGCTAAAGGCCCACATGATTTTGTAGACCATAATGGGCCGGCCCAGCTAAAGGCCCACAAGATTTTGCGGACCATAATGGGCCGGCCCAGCTAAAGGCCCACAAGATTCTGCAGACCATATTGGGCCGACCCAGCTAAAGGCCCAACATTCTCTGTCAAATCGGCCTGTCAACGGCCTGTCCTAAACTTGTCATCAATGCGGCCCATGGTCACTTCTGGTCCGTTAACAGTCTGCTAAGTAATTGGGCCGAATTATAGCCCGATGTATTTCCGGCCTGTTAAAGGTCCAGCTTCATTTGGGCCCATTTACAGGCCATCAAAACTTTCGGCCCATAAACGACCGTGAAGGATTTGGGTCATATTTGGTCATGTCTGACATTCGGCCTGTTAGAGGGCCACTATAGATTTGGGCCACTTTCGTCCTGTTGTCATTTTCGGCCTGTTAACGCCGGACGTAAACCATGGGCCATATGTGGCCCAACGTTATATCGGCCCCATTAACGGCCCATATAAAAATGACGATAATCTAGCCTGACCGAAGTTCCGGCCTCTTAAAGGCCCGTGTATTAGGTCGGTCCATTTACGGCCTGTCCGAATTTCAGCCTGTCAAATATCCGCATCGTATATGGGCCACCATTTCGGCCTGCTAAGTCCAGTGGGTTATTTGGCATAATCAGGGCCCAATCTCACTTTCGGTCTATTAAAGGCCCATGTTTTTTTGGGCTCGAGATATTTACAGCTGTAAATGGCCTATTTTTACTGAGGGCCCAAATTATGTTTAGGCCTATTAAAGGCCCACTATGGGCACATGCCTACCAGAAAAATATGAAAGCTTATGCTGATTTAGGCCCAGATATTTTTAGTGGGCTACATGCCAATTTCGGCCCGTAATCGTTTTTAGGCCAATTGGAATGGGTCCGATGAATGTTCGCATGTTGGGCTCCTATGAAGCTTTCGGCCGAATACATTACTAAGATAAACCTACACTATACAAAAATAGTGTTGTAATTACTGCAGCCTGTGGCAGCATCATAAATGTTGTATCATAACAAAATAAATTCCAACCATACAACAAAAGGCCTACTGGCATAAAGTTTAGAGTCCTTCCAGATAAAAGCACCATTAGATGTATAGAAGCACAGATCATTTGACCTGAGTGCTAATGTTTCAGGCTGTAGAATCTGATGGAGCAGCATGATCTCCACCTTTTGTCCGCCATTGCTCTTGAACAACGAAGCGAATGTCTGATAGTCTGGTTTCAAAACCGTTCATATCTTGACGACATTTCTCAACCACTATTCTTGGTTCCAAAACAACGTCCATTAGGGATTGGACTTGTGTCTGGAGCACATATATATCACTCTGTCTAGCAGGAAGATTTTGTTTAGTAGGCGATTTGGACGAGGTTACCTTGACAACCAACCCAGAATTACGCAGGAAGGTGCTTTTTGCACTGTTAGTGGAGAGATATTGACGCACTACATCAAGAGGTGACATTGTGCCTGTAGTAGCCTCGTCACCTTTAGGTGGTTGTGGCTATTCAATCATTTATTCCATAGCTTCCTGAAAGTTTGAACTTGTAGATTAGTGTACCAGATAAGTTACTAATGAGACAAAAACAAACAAAGTAGGTTAAATGTTTATACATAACTTATTTTGGTGAACTACTGTAATACATTAGCATGTATTGTAGTGCCAACTACATAATAAAATCACTTTCGGAACATATGTCCATGTAGCATGCCTACTGTATTGTATATTTCCTCACATTCATTGACATCTAACATTAATGAGACATGGTTTAAAGTAGGATGAACATAGTATGACATCATTCATATCATGGGCAGACAGATATAAAACAAACAGGCTATTTTATCATTGTGTGCGCACGTGAACATAACAACTAGATTACAAATCAAGGCCAAAAGAACATCCTTCATCTCTTTTAAACCTTGTAAGGTGAAATGATACGTTAAGACACCTGTGTATAAAAGTGAACAGAGTAACTAACATTGGCTGCAAACCAAGTAGTTAAATGAACACATCACAGTACCAATCAGTTCAAGGCAGGACGAGTAAGGACTTACAACAGCGGCTTGAACTGCTGTGCTCATGCCCTTCATCTTGCTGGTGTGGCAATCCTTCAAGATTTGCACTACATTCGGTTCAGGTTCTTTTTGGTCCGCACGGGCTTTCCTCTGTATTTGGAACAATTCAATATAGATACGATAATATGGCACAAAAAAAAGAAGGAAGTAGCAGCTATTTAAAAGAGCCTCGCAGTGTGCAATATAGCTACGAGATCCTGTTGTCTGTTGGAATTTCACTTTAGAATGGTTGGTTTTGTTCTTCAAACAGTTAGCCTAGAAGAAGATAGACTTGTAAGGCACATACATAAATACAAGTTCAATATGTGGTCTGATCAAATACATATAGCCTACCTGATAATTTGGATCAGACCAGTGTTTAACGAGGGCTGTCTAGTCTTCATCTCTAATATATTCCACTGGAGATGTTTGGGCGATTTCATTGTTAGCCTTGCCTTCAAAGTGAGATTTTCTAAGGTGGTATCGATACTGTCGCAGAGTAGACTGGAAAACATGAGTGCATGCTTGTTTAGTTGCATCATCTTTCGAATCCAACTTGAACCTCATCTGTTGAAAAAAGAATGTGAGTCTTATTAGGAGGAAGCTAGAAAGTATGGGATAGAGCAAAAAAATATTACTAATTGCGATGAATAACATTACTTACGGATAAATGGTCAAGGAAGGTGTTAAACTGGCTATTGTCTTTCTCATTCCTGTACTGGATCCACGTTGGGAGGATATGTGCATGACACCTAATGACAACGACTGCCTCTGATACTAACTTGGCTGACTCTATAGCATCACGTGGCCTTTTTAAACCTGCCTCAAAATGGATCTCCATTTTTCCTCCTTTAGATTTTGTTAATCTGTCAAGCATTATCCCTGATGTCTGTTTCCGCTTGCGCCGTGGTGCTAGTTCAACAACAAATATGGAAAGTGTTAGTGTACATCAATCTGTGAGAGTACATATAAAGGAGCATGCAACTACAACTTGACTCGGTCAGGTACCGTCTTGGTGTTGATGCTCATGAGGTTCATCTTATCTTGCCAAGTCCTGTTGTGCCAGCAGTGCTTCGGAAGTAGTGTTAGGTGTGAAGGCAGCTTGGGAGCTGGCCAGTTCCGGAGCAAACGAACGAGTAACTGGTTGAGATGCTGGTACAGTTGAAGCGGATGCTACAGCTCGTGGAGCAGGTGATAGTGTGTTTGTAGATTTAGCCGGTGGACTTTGACCTTCTACTGCACTATAAGTACCAGCAGAATCTCGACGACAGAACCTTTTCCGTTTCACCCGATGAGTAACAACACTCCCTACTATATTATTTTCCTTGCTCTTTTTTGACTTTGCCATGTCAAGCTGTACCCACAACACAAAAGAATAAAATCACTCTTCAGAACTGATTGATGCATGATACAGACAAGCAATGCTTTGATGTAAGACAACCGTATGAGGATGGAATATGTAAGAAAAACAGGACGTCATGACATATTCACAGCTACGATGTGCAAACTAAGCAGAAGGATTTTCATGAAAATAGAAGTAATGCAAGCTAGACGCCATATGAACGATGCAACCAATATTACTCTGCCAAGTTAAAATTTGTCTTGTCATAAGTGGCAATTCGAAAAATTAGAAGCAGTACAACATAGAAATCAATGCAAGATGCAAGCACTATCAAACTGCCATGTTAAAAGCATCCAATCATGAGTTACTGATACAGGATACACAACAGCAGTACTTTGATGTAAGAACATGGTATGACAGATAGATGCAGTGTATTCTAGACACAGAAAGCCATGTCATATGCACATGTATAACGTATAAAGTCAGCAGGTGCAATTTAATCAAAATAGAAGAAACACAGGCTAGACAACATATGCAACATGAAACAAATTATCACACTGTCAACTTAGAGCAAGCACCTGCGATGGTGGAGTACGGGAGATGAACTCATCATGTAGACTTGGGACTTCAACCTCATTAGCAGTAGTTAAGGGAAATCTAGAGAGTCTCTGTTTGCGTCGGTGCGGAGTACCACCAACATCCCCTAACTTACTCTTTTCCTTCCTATTTTCTGATATTGCCTTATGAAGTCAAAACCACAAGAAGATGAATAAAATTAGCTCTGCGTAACTGGTTGATGCATGATACAGACGAACACTACTTTGAAGGTCTACCAATCAATCCGAGTATCGGACCTCGCGAATAACCCCCGCGGCTTCTAGCTTGCGGGTCTCTTGGACGATGAAGGCCTGCTTTTCAGTGGACTGCCTCCTCGCCTTCTGCTTCACGGGACGCACGTTGGGACACACGTTGAGGTGGTGCTCGATTAGGCCCCGTGGGATCCCTGCCAGCTGATCGGGCTCCCAGGCGAACACCTTCTTGTTTGCACGCAGGAACTTGACCAGGGCTTCCTCCTGCTCAGGCTCGAGGTTGGTGCCCATGGTGAAAGTGGCGTTAGTGGACCCGTCCTCGTCGACAGGTACCTGCTTGGTTTCCACCTTGTCTTGGGTGAACAACTGCTTCTTCGTGGTCGGCGCAGCCCCCTTGGGCTTGGGGGTTTCTGTGTCGGCGGGCCGCGCCACCACCGCCGTCTTGAGGGTGAGCTTGAGTACTCATAGCGCACCTTCGGTGTCCCCGGGCACATGAGGGCGCCATTCCTCCCGAGCATCTTCATGAGGTTGTACCCCGGGTGAGTCGCGGCCATGAATTTGGCCAATGCTAGATAGCCGAGGATGGCATTGTAGGGGAGGCCGATGGGGGCAATGTCAAAATCGACCAGCTCTGTGCGGAAATTGTCTTAGGTGCCGAAAGTTACCGGAAGTCGGATCTGCCCCAAGGAGCTGGACGACCCGCCTCCGACGCCCGAGAAAGGCCAGCTGGGTTGCAGCCGCTCCCGGGGTATGCAGAGGAGGTTGAAGGCCTCAACCGAGAGCATGTTGAGGCCCGCGCCACCGTCAATCAGGGTCCTGCTGACGACCACCTGGCAGATGGTGGGCGTGCAGAGCATGGGGAGCGTGCCCGAGCAGGCCGAGTTGGTGGGGTGGTCCTCAGAGTCGAAGGTCAGCCCGGCCGACGGCTCCGGCCGGATCGAGGGAGCCCCCTGCCTCGTGGCGGCGGCGTCGACCCGGCGGACAAATGGCTTGACGTGGCGGCTGGAGGGTGGCGCCTGCGAGCCGCCTAGGAGGGCCGCGACGACCGAGGGAGCCGGCGCGACGGGGTGGGTGAGGAAGAAGCTGCGCGGCTCCTCCCTAGAGGTCACTGGGGAATGCTGGGATGATGCTTGCCGCCTGTTCCCCGCCGGGCCGGTGGCGGTGTTGACGGCAGGTGACGGGGGACGAAGAGGGCTCCCGTCGATGGGAGCCGTCTGGGAGACATGGGAAGCGAGGGCGTCTTGGCACTCGGCGCGAGCCCGACCAGCGTCAGACATGGATGCGATGGTCGGGGAAGAACGAGACGACAGAAGGCAAATTCCGGCGCACCCCTACCTGGCGCGCCAAATGTCGGATTTCGGGTTCCGGCAGACCCTTGAGGTTCGAACACTAGGGTGCGTGCGGAGATTCAACCCTCTACCGGCTCGCTCCTCGCCGAATCGCTAAGACCTAAACTACCAAACTGAACAGCACAAGAGACACAAGATTTATACTGGTTCAAGCCACCATTGTGGTGTAATACCCTACTCCAGAGTGTGGTGTGGTGGATTGCCTCTTGGGCTTGATGATGAACAATACAAGGCAGAACAGCCTCGCGTGGGTCTGTTCTTGGCTGGTGCGACGAAATGCTGGGAGGAGTTCAATCGCCCTCTCTACTGGTATTCTGGTGAGGGTTCTCTCCCCCCTTCCTTGTGGTGGCTAGTCCTATTTATAGGCAAAGGCCCTGGGCCTCTTCCCAAATATTGAGTGGGAAGGGCGCCAACAATTGGCCATTTTGAAGGGAACATCAGGTACACTTATCCTGACTAAAGTTGGTCCTCGCCTGTCAAAGGCTCTGGTGGTGACGCCTGCTTGGGCTCCACAATGACTTCCTTCCTGCCGTTGGGCTGGTCTTGGTCTTGTTGCACCGAAGTGGATGACTTTGCTTGATGCTCTCGCCTGCGATTACTCCCTTTGCACCAAAGAGGAAAGGAGGACACTGTGCGGGCTGGCGCCCGACTGGCGCCCTCGGTCGTCATGGCTTACGTCATGGGCACCTCGTGAGGTACCCCGCCTTGAACTCTCCGCCTCCTCGTGAGCCAGCCTGATGAGGCCGTGCCTGAAGAAGCTCCTTGTCGTCCGCCCCGCGAGGCTTGGCCCCTCGCGAGGGTCTTGAGCTTGTACTGATGAAGATGGGTTGTGCTCAGCCTCCTTTGAGCCACGTCGCAGGCCGCAGGCAGGCAAGTCTGGGGACCCCCATTCCCAGGACGCCGACACCGGGGCCGCGTGAAATTTGCTACTCTACTCAAAACTAGTAAGGTACACATGTATTGAACACATGAGATTTCAAAACCAAATTATGAATAAATACACACTATAGCATGTAAAGCTTTGAGTCATATATGCATGATGTAGATGTTCGTTTAGTTCTTATAGTTCGTCTCATTCAAAATCAATTAGTTTTATCAAAATGATAAGATTCATGGGGTTGTGCATTGTAAATCATAAAGTAAAAAACAAATAATGACAATTCATTTAGAAAAAAATAATCAATTATGATACAGAAGATCCTAGAACAAAGGAGAAGTGCTTGTGTTTTGAGGTTTGTGCATTATGCTTAACTTCAACCATGGAGTCTTCTAAATTGTACATGTGGCAGATCTGGTGGAATGCTGATGATATCCAACGGCCGGTAGTTCTCGGATTTGCCCATCTCTGCACTGCCGGGTTAGCTTCATCCAACGACCATCTTTCAAAGTTATTGGCACACTATATAGTTCTTGCATGTTTTGGAAAGAAGCTACTAGTGGGTTCTACTATCTATTTAGGAATAGAAGATGTATACATGGAAGTTGTAGGGAAAGAGATGGCATGCAGCATCTCAATTCCTATGAGTAGGGATTGGAAAATAGATGTCATTTGGTTCACATCATAGGAACTTTTCTATTGAATCTAGAGATGACATGTATCTCAATTCCTATGAGGAGGGATTAGAAAAGAGATGTAATTTGGTTCATATCATAGTGTTTATTTTCCTTTGAAATTAAGGGAGTATAGGAATCCATTCATATGAACCAAGTGGCTCTAAAGCTATAGAAATGATATCATGTTTATTTCCTTTGAAATATGGAGTATATGAATCTATTCCTATGAACCAATTGGCTCTAAAGGAAAAAATCCTATAAAAATCATATCATATAGAGTTCCTATGATATTCCTCGACACTAAAGGATGGTTGAAATTGCTGCGGGTGATACGATGGTCTTTCTTTGTAGAATCCTCACCCAACTTTATAGTTACCTCTCGAAGATGAATGAAATGATATATACAGGGTATTCTACATGTGCAATTTGGTACACGAAAACTCGGTAAAAGTTTGTGAGGTTCGAATTTTCAATAAAGCTATATGCACTGCATTTCGGAACGGAGGGAGCATACGGCAGTTGCTAACACTCACGTGGAAGATTTGTGTGTAGGAAGAGTGGATGTTCTGTTAAATGACATGGCAAAACGGACACCGTCGGATGCCGATCTAACGGTTCTTACAGCGTTCGTCAGGAAAATGCTTGTGGCGAACGTTTGTCTGATAATGATTTACGGACACATGCATTGCACTGATACGTGCCCCCCTCTCTCTCACGCACATGCACCCTCATGAGTCACGACTCTCCCGAGTCCTCTCGCAGACTCGCACGTCGCACCCGCCGTCTATCTGCAGGTAGACGTCACGCACATATGTGCTCTTCACGCCCTACCCTCAGAACTTCTAAAAAACAAAAGACGTCGCGCACATTTTATTTTAGCTCACACGTCACACACTTATACTATTACTCTTGCAGCAAAAGTTCTTTGAGCATAGTATATTGTACTCTCACGAAGAGAAGCGGTGCACGCACACACTAGTTCTCTCACACCCACTCGTGAGTACACGTAGGAGCGCATTTTTTTGAAGCTGGTACAACAAAATCAATCCACTATATATAAAAGAAGGAGCCTTAGCGCTTGCTTTACTAGGGTTCCTCTCGTTCACTCTCTCATGCTCTCTAGATCTAAGCAAGACATAGGTGGCCGCACTCTCTCTCTCTCAGCTCACGGCTAGTCACAAATCCGGCCAGACAACCTCGACCGGGGCAGGGGTGTAGGTGCATCGTTCACGCTGTCGTCAGCAGCGAGGGAGGAGACCAACGGCTGCCCGCGCGTCCCGATCAGCGGCCGTACCGTTCTCTCCAAGAGAGCGCCGGCTCGGGAGGGCCTCCGACCCCTTCTTCCTCCCTGCGATATTGTGGCCAAGATGTGGCCTCCTGACACCATCTTTGCCACATGCCGAAGACCCTCAGGTATATATTCCTTCGAAACCTGCCTTGCTCTACTGCCCCAGCTCTTCCCCCTTCATCCGGATCCTTTTCTACTTCTGTCCGCTGTTCCAAAGCCACCTAGACTTCTACTATTAATAGAAGTAAAGATAGTTCATACAGTCGACTCAAAGCGTTTGTTCAAACAGGGAAGAAAGTGGGAAAGCTGTAGCATGAATCTAGGACTTGGTTCTAAGAGGAAACGGGGGAAAGTAGTAATATCTGTCACTGTTTAAATAACCGTATTTCGTATTTGCACAAATAGGGATGTCTGTCTCCATATCGTTTCGAGATTTCTGTCTCCGTATTGTTTCTATCCGCGCAATCAAAAGCACACACCTCAGTTTTAGTACAACTGCGAAAACTGTGATGGCTATCCCTCGTTGCCGTCGTCTAACCTCCTGTCTTCAAGGTATCCCGACATTGGTAGTAACTAAGGTAGAATGACCAACGCAATCTAAAAGAAGTTGATTCGTACGTTTTACTTCCTGATTGCAGTGCAGGGACGAGCGAAAACAACTGCATCCTAGTCCGGAATGCGCTTTCTACCAGTTCATCCATGGACCGAGGACTAGCTGGCACGGCTGCACGGCGGTTTTTTGGACAGGTGCGCGGACAAGAGGCATTGTGGTCTGCTTATTTCTGCAAATAGCGGTGCTTAAATTTAGTGGAATGCACAAGAATTTCACCTGGTTAGTACACTGCATGGTTCAGTTCAGCATTCTAGCTGAGACCACAATTATAATTTGTTATTCTGGAATGAGAGAACCTAACCCTGGATGGTGGCAAGAAGAAAAAACCAGAGTGAACTCCAGGAAATTTAAGCCTGCCAAGAGGCCCTTTGCTCAGAGAAGCCTTGCTTGTTTTTTCCTGATTTGTAAACCTTCTCGCAACTTTGTATTTTGCTGTGAACTAGTATATGTTTGTTATGTTCTATGAATCATTGAGATGTATAAAATTGCTTAACTTATGCTTTTCATGTTTTTATGAAGACGAGTTTAATGTGAGTGTTCCACATGAGCACTGGACTAGCGTGTGAACATTTGAAATTTATTAAATTGTGGCCTCAATTAACTGCATGAACCACTGTAACAAGATACATAGTTGCTTATATGTCAGACAGAAGATTGTTGATTGTTAGCTGGTCGATAGCCTAGTGTTGAATCAAGCTGAGCCAATGTGCCATGTTTTGCACAACTGCTTACAAGTGGGGTAGCACCAACAGTGTTTACAAGTACTTATGTCTACGTCAGTGCACGGTTCTCGAACGAATGCTCTATTTCATCAAAACACGCACTGCTCGTATGATAAACTATGACAACTTATGTCTTACCATGCCATATTCATGAAAAAACTAGTGAGGACACATCTATTTCGGCAACAATTATGATGGTTCTCACATGATTCACGGGCACACAAAAGTAGCAGCAGTTCCCATAAACGGATTCAAACAGAGTACTAACCCCAGAGGGGTCGATAACAGCCAAGGTTCGGATAATTAGACACAATCCAAACTACTATTAAGCACTAGCTGGGGCAACTATTTCACGCCTCGATCTAATTTGGGCTGGACACAAGACGAACCTTGCCATGAACATCATCGAGGACGTCCCGCAGCAGCTCAATCCTATGAACCTTCATGAAGACAACCTTGTGGCCTTGCCACTGATAAACTTGTTTGTGGAGGCATGCCACGTCATCTTCCTGCGTAAGCTTGACAAGAACAGTATGCCTCACAAACGAAGGAGTAGCTTTGAACTTCTTGTGCTTCAGTACACCCTGGACAACACGCCCGACAACAGTGAGGCTGGAATACAACTCTTCATTGGTATAACCGCAAATGGGTTCCAGGATCCAACAGCCTAAGAACTCTGTTTCCCCAGTGCGTATATTCAGGTCATCCGCCTCATAGCGAGTGACATGTACAACCACACAATCCTTGTCTTCATCAGGGCTCTAATTGAAACAGAAACAAATTCTGAATTACTTTTAAGTATAAGAAACACTAGTTATTTAAACCACTATGTATAGCATGGCATCGAAGCTAATAAAATTTTGCATTATTAATCACCACATACTTCCGTTTCTAAAAAAATCACCACATACTTAGATGAAAAACCACAATCGAGATCGGCAAAGAAGGAAATCACCTTGGGAAGCTCAGCGGGGGGGGGGACACATCCTCGAAGGGGGAAAACTACTCCTGTAGTGCCACGGGGGCTGTAACCTCAAACAGGGCGTTGACCATCTCAGTAGTGGTCGTGAGCGTATCTGGGGTCGGCTCGGTGGTTGCCTCCATCTTCTTGGAGCTCTCTGTCTTGTGGGGATCAGCCTCCCGCGTCTGCTCCAATATCGGCAGATCTTTGCCTGGTTCTCCTTGGTCCATCATGAAACTGACGAATACTAGGAGACCACTGAATGAAAAACACAAAAAAGAGAGGGAGGATCGGTTACTGCTTTGCAAAAGTTCTTTTTTTTTCTTTGAACGAAAATATACCAACATGACGGATCCGCTTACCTTCCCTTCGTTCGGAGAGAAGAACAGTGGCAGATGCGAGTGTTGCCTTTCTTGAAGACTGTGAGGGACAAGGGGATTCAGCGAAGAGTGAAATGATGGTTGCTTCGTCCGTCAAACTTAGACTGCGGGGAGGTGGGGTTTTGTGATACGATGGCTTGTTATGGCCGCGCTACGACCGGGGTGACTCTCCGCCTGCATACTGCCTTATAATTTGGTGGATGGCATTTGGGCCCGCGCGCTACATGGCCCGCATGTCGGTGAACAAAAGTATAACGACATTCAGTAGAGGGAGACGTTTCAATGACCTACTGTAACGCCCCGGATACAACTTTCCATATTCGTAACTCCAATTCTTGCCTTTTCCGGAGATGCTATATGATATTTCCTTCGTGGTTGGGTTTTTGTCGTTTGTTTTGCATTTTGTTTTTGTTATGCATCTCGTCTCATGGCATCATGTGCATTGCATCCGCTTGTTTTCATAAAACTTGCGTTCACGCGTAGTTGCCACTTCTTCCTTGTCCTATTGACCCCTCTCAGATCAACCGGACCGCTCTCTTCTCTCTCTTTTCTGAGGCCATCAAAACCCCTTGTCTCCATGGCGTTTTGCAAAATCCCTCGCGCGCGTCCGAGACTTACCCGAACCCGAACCGCTCAATCATCACCGTTGCATTCGGATCATCCCCAAACATCTATAAAATATCTCTGTTTTCTTTATTGGACTCCCTAGCCTATTTTTTCCCGTCCGTCCGATTTCGATCGGAGGGGCTAGTTTCCCTACCCAATTCTTACCTGCTATATATAGCAGATGAAACCCTACCTAAACTAGTCGAATCCTAAAACCTAGGGAGCCTGTCCGGTTGCGCCGCCGCCACCTCCCACCTCAGGATCCCTCCAAATCGCATCTGCCCAATCCTCTCGCGCAGCCACTTCCAGCCAACCAACCTGTGCAACCCTGGCCCCGCTTGATCTGGATCGAACTGAGGCAGCAGCCCCTCGCCCGAGCCTCTCCTCTGTTCCCATCACTGCCGGCGACGAGCCGCAGCTCGCCGGGGCACCCAAACGCCATCAGCAACGAAGCCAGCAGGACCCGTCTCCTTCCCCTGTGTTTCTCCTTCCTCCTCTTTCTCTCTCCCTCTTCCCTCACCACACGTCTCTCCCTGTTGGCTGTCTAGGGAACAACCATGGTCACCTGATGGAGCTCCGGGTCAAGCCATGTCGCCGCCGCCGTCCTGGAGCTTCTTCACCGCTGGTGCCCGTCTTCAGTGCCCCAAATCCAGCCGGCGTCTGCTCCTGCATCGAGCAAGGGAGCAAGGAGGAGGAACCCCTAGCTCCCATCGCCGTCTTGTTCTGTTCGTCGTCATCTTCGTCCGATTGGACGAGGCCCTGTGTCTCCGGCATCGTCCCCGCCTCCAGGTCGTCGCGCCTCCGCCCGCCGCCATCTTCTTCTCGGAGCGCATCCGCCTTACCTCGCCTCGTCCGCACCAAGCCTCGGCGACCCCTCCTGGATCGAGCCTCCGCTGGCCACCTCCGCCTCGAGCTGCCGGAGATCGCGCCCGCCGCTTCAAGTCCCCTCTGCGTCCCGCGCTGCCGCGGCTCTATTTCTAGTCGAGCAGAGGACGCCCGCTCGTCTTGCCCGTTCACCGTGTGCCGCCTGCGTTGGCCTATCCAGCCACTGGCCCAGCTCCAGCCACTCCCGCACCGCATCGGGCCCAGATCTGCCAGCTCCCTGGAGCCCAATGTGAGCAGCACAGATCCATCTATTTTGGCCCGGCTACATTGTTTTCCCCTGCTGATGATTTTTCTATTTTTCCAATGCATGCATAATTACAGGAATGCCACTGTTTTGTATTGTTAATAACTAAACATGCATGCAACCAAATTAAACAAACTATATTTGTAAAATGCTCAGAAAATTGTGTAGATTAATAATATGCCACTTTCATCTATGTTAAAAATGTTTCACATGCTGTTTGTGTTTATTTTGCATTATGCCATGTTAAAATGCTTTAATTCATAACTAAATAACCGTAGCTCCGAATTAATTAAACTTTATATGTAAATGGGGTGGAAAATGCCTAGTTTAACATGGTGCACTTTATTTTGCTGTTTAACAACATTAAAATTGTGTTTAGGGCAGAACAGTACCGAATCCATAATTTGCATATGGGGATTTTCTGGAATTGTTGTTTGTTGTTCCGGCCTCATTTAAACTTGCCTAAATAGTTAGTTTTGTCATGCTTCACCTCTTGCCATGTTTAATAACATTTAATATTGTTGGGTACATAACCGAGATCAAACTAAATAATTGCATGTGGTGTTTTGTCAATATGCAACTCGTTGCATATTGAGCTCCACTTAATTTGTAGTATTGTGTGTTGCAGTTTGCCATGCCATGCCTTATTAAACCGGACATGCATCATACTTGATTGTGCATCATGCCATGTTTATGCTTGTGCATTTACCATGTTGTTTGTTTCTTTCCGGTGTTGCTTCTTAGTTCCGGTAATGTTGCGATTGTGAGGATTCGTTCGACTGCTCCCGTTCGTCTTCTTCATGGACTCGTTCTTCTTCCTTGCGGGATTTCAGGCAAGATGACCGCTACCCTGGATCTCACTACTATCATTGCTATGCTAGTTGCTTCGTTCTATCGCTATGCTGCGCTACCTATCACCTGTTTATCAAGCCATCCCAAATTGCCATGAACCTCTAACCTTTGACACCTTTCCTATGCAAACCGTTGCTTGGCTATGTTACCGCTTTGCTCAGCCCCTCTTATAGCGTTGTTAGTTGCAGGTGAAGTTTGAAGATTTCTCCATGATGGACAGGATTTTGATTCGGATATCACAATATCTCTTATATTATTAATGCATCTATATATTTGGTAAAGGGTGGAAGGCTCGGCCTTATGCCTGGTGTTTTCTTCCACTCTTGCCACCCTAGTTTCCGTCATATCGGTGTTATGTTCCCGGATTTTGCGTTCCTTACGCGGTCGGGTGATTTATGGGACCCCCTTGACAGTTCGCTTTGAATAAAACTCCTCCAGCAAGGCCCAACCTTGGTTTTACCATTTGCCTCACCACCACCTATATTTCCCTTGGGAGTAATTAACCCAAGGGTCATCTTTATTACAGCCCCCCCCGGGCCAGTGCTTGTCTAAGTGTTGGTCCAAACTAGAGCACCGTGCGGGACCATTCCTTGGCAACATGGTTCGTAAGTTCCTATACGCTTAGCTTATCCGGTGTTGCCCTGAGAACAAGATATGTGCAGCTCCTATCGGGATTGTCGGCGCATCGGGCGGTCTTGCTGGTCTTGTTTTACCATTGTCGAAATGTCTTGTAAACCGGGATTCCGAGTCTGATTGGGTCTTCCTGGGAGAAGGTCTATTCCTTCGTTGATCGCGGGAGCTTGTCATGGGCTAAGTTGGGACACCCCTGCAGGGTATAATCTTTCGAAAGCCGTGCCTGCAGTTATTGGCACATGGGAATTTGTTAATGTCCGGTTGTAGATAACTTGACACCAGATCCGAATTAAAACGCATCAACCGCGTGTGTAGCCGTGATGGTCTCTTTTCGGCGGAGTCCGAGAAGTGAACACGGTCTTTGGGTTATGTTTGACGTAAGTAGGAGTTCAGGATCACTTCTTGATCATTGCTAGTTGACGACCATTCTGCTTGCTCTCTTCTCGCTCTTATTTGCGTATGTTAGCCACCATACTTGCTTAGTCACTGCTGCAGCCTCACCACTTTAAGCTTTGCCAGTCTTGATACCCATGGTAATGGGATTGCTGAGTCCTCGTGGCTCACAGATTACTACAACAACAGTTGCAGGTACAGGTTATTCGATGATCATGACGCGAGAGCGATGCTTGCTTGCGTTGAGTTCTTATTCTACTTCTTCTTCGATCAGGGGATAGGTTCCAGGTCGGCAGCCTGGGCTAGTAGGGTGGATGTCGTTTGAGCTTCTGTTTGTGTTTCATCCGTAGTCGGATGTTGATCTTATGTATTGTGATGTTGTATTCGTGTGGCATTGTATGCCTTATGTATGTATCCCATCTATTATGTAATGTTGATGTAATGATATCCACCTTGCAAAAGCGTTTCAATATGCGTGTCTATCCTTGGTGGGACATTCGAGTTCCTTTTGGATAGGGTCGCATATTGGGTGTGGCAAGTTGGTATCAGAGCCTCGACCGACCATAGGAGCCCCCTTGTTTGTTGGTCGTTGCTGAGTCTAGAAGAAAACTATTTTGAGTCTTAGGATTATATATATCGGAGAGTAGGATTCTTTTTACTCCTCAACCCCTTCGTCGCTCTGGTGAGGTCTCTTGACGTAGATGTTTTGACTTTCCTCTCCTCAAATTTCACTAAATTTTTTTTAGTATCACGCGGGTATCTTGGAATCGTTCCGATGGTTTTGTGACGAGAACATCGTTCTTGGTGCCTCCTGTCTATTTATGTGGCATTGACCCGGGGAGTTGAGCTCCGAGGTGTTGTCGTCACAATTTTATCGTTGCAGTTCTGGAATACCTGAGTTTTGCCGACATCAAAAATCTCTTTTATGCAGTTGTTGGTGAGATAACCTCGACGTCACCCAGTACTGGGGAGTTCGGGAGTATTGCCATAACTCGTATAACGGATGCTTTTCGAAGGTTGAGGTACACGATTTCCGAAGGTTTCTTGGTTATGTGTTGACGGATGGATACAACTTGGATGTAGGTATTGTTAGTTTGGGTGAGATATATTGCTTCCCCTGTATCCCCAACACCAGATTGCATAACCAGAAAGTTTCGGGAGTTTTATAGGTGGGAATTCAAGTAGTTCCTAGAATATCTTTTCGACAGATGCATGATATGAGATTGGGGTTCGACGTCTAGTGGTCCGCCTTTCCACGGTCGTTTTTACAGTGGTCTTGTTGTGTCTTAAAGAACCCTTGGCTATGCTGGTACAGGTTATTCGATGATCATGACGCGAGAGCGATGCTTGCTTGCGTTGAGTTCTTCTTCTGCTTCTTCTTCGATCAGGGGATAGGTTCCAGGTCGGCAGCCTAGGCTAGCAGGGTGGATGTCGTTTGAGCTTCTGTTTGTGTTTCATCCGTAGTCGGATGTTGATCTTATGTATTGTGATGTTGTATTCGTGTGGCATTGTATGCCTTATGTATGTATCCCCATCTATTATGTAATGTTGATGTGATGATATCCACCATGCAAAAGCGTTTCAATATGCGGGTCTATCCTTGGTGGGACCTTCGAGTTCCTTTTGGATAGGGTTGCATATTGGGCGTGGCACCTACGAGGAGCCAGAAGCGGTAGAGTGTCTCCACTGTACTAGTAGTAATTGTTTTTCTGGGTAGCTGTAGAGTGTCTCCACTGTACTAGTAGTAATTGTTTCTCTGGGCCCAACACAAAACAGCCCATCCATACTAGTAAATAGTAAAATCAATTCAAAAGGCCATATATTTACTAAATGAGAGGCGCTACCCACACCCAGCACACCACCCCCCAAAAAAACCTGGGTGCTCTTCTTCCTCCTCGCTCCCACCCACCTCACGTCAGCTCGCTCCACTCGTACCCCCAAATTCCTCACCTCACTCCTACAGAAAACCCAGCTCCCCTTCTTCCTCACTCCTACAGAAAACCCCCAGCTCCCCTTCTTCTTCGCTCGCACTACAACTAGGCTCGTCATTCGTTACTCTGCTCAAATCCATGAGCGCGACGCGACGCCCTCGAGGAAAATGGAGTCGGCTGACCCTAGCGCCAAGAAGATGAGGCTCCCGCCAGTGGTGATGCCTATTGTAGATCCCACACCCGGCAGCACGGCGAGAAGCGGCAACCCCACTCCCACCGGATCCCAGGAACCTGTAGAATCTCGGGTGGACCGCATCAGCGATCTCCCGAACGCCGTCCTTGGGGAGATCATCTCGCTTCTCCCCACCAAGGATTGCTGCCGCACCCAAGTCCTCTCAATTCGGTGGCGCCCTCTATGGCGCGCGTGCCCCTTAACCTCGACTGTCATCAGCTATCTCTCTTCAATGATTTTGAAATCCCCAGAGCCATCATCTCCTCCCACGAGGGCTCCGTTCAAAGCCTCTGCATCCCGTCATGCTACCTGAGCAAGCATACCATGCCCTGCACGGTGGACGCCTGGCTGAAATCCCCCGAATTCACAGAACTACAGCTGCTTGAGTTCTACTATTCCCCTGGAAATCACATACCATATACCGAACGCCATGAACTTGTGACCTCAGCACCGATGTCCATCTCGCGGTTTTCCTCCTCGCTCCACACTGCGACCTTTGCGATGTGCTACCTACCAGACAATCTGGTACTAAACCTTCGACTCCCATTTCTCAAGAAACTTTCATTTGTGTGGGTTCGTATATCGGAGGCCTCATTGCACAGCATCATCCACTCCAGTTGCCCTGTGCTGGAGTGCTCGGTGCTTCTTTTCATAGTTAGAATCGGTTGTCTCCAAATAAAGTTGCCTAACCTTGTAAGAATTGGAATTTCTTTTGACGGAAGGCAGCTCATCATCCAAGATGCCCCTTCACTTCAAAGGTTAATCCTTGATTCTAGTTATTCATCGTTGCAAATAACCATCCTCTCTGCGCCTAAACTGGAGACCTTGGGTGTAATACGTGATCTTTGTGCTCATTTCATTATGGTGTTTGGCTCCACAGTTCTTCAGGTACTTTATATTATCATCTACACTTGTAACCATAAGCTGCATTTTAAATTTCTGCGCATAATTTATATATCAACTTGGAGTACACATTTTGTACTAATATTATGTTCTATGCTCAATGAAGAGTTTCTCCATGGATGGCCTATCAACGGAGCTACATTCTGTCAAGATCTTATATATCCAAATGAATAGTTTTGATCTGAACAAGATTATTGGCTTGCTGCAATGCTTTCCATGTCTGGAGAAGTTGTATATAAAGGTGATAATTTCACGCACATTGGAAGCCCGCATATACTGTACTAGAATTAACCGTTCAGCTGTTGCTCTTTCGACACTCTTCTTTTAGACCTTAACTATTTTCAATCTTCATGTCTATTTAGGCAACAGGACGGGGTAAGAAAGTTATAACCAATCGGTGGATTCATAAGCATCGGGATTTTCTCACTTCTCATAAGATTCTATTGAAGACAATAACGCTAGAATGATATGTAGCCAACTGTGCAAACAGAAGATTTGTCACATTCTTCCTGCTGAATGCGAGGTCACTACTGTCCATCAGGCTTAAGTTTATCAGCAGCATGGTTTTGACGGATGGGTATGTTGAAGAGCAAAAAAAGGAGTTTCAGGTGGGCAAAAGAGCTTCTGAACGTGTCGGGCTTCTATTTACAACATATTGTGGTCATAATCCAGTAAATTTGACGACCCAGGATGTTCATTCTATGGACCTGACCAATCCATTTGACTGTGACTGCCGAAAACAGTGTTGGAGTTAGATGTTTTTGCCCTTTTCAATCTGGGTTTTTTTGTAAACCTGATGAACAATTAACCCTTGTGCTTTTGTACATTTTGTAAGCTGGAGTTAGATGTTCCTTCCCTTTTCAACTCGGCTGTGACTGTCATATTTTCTTTGAAACAAGGCAAATGGCTTGCCATTCGTTTAATTTAGAGTGAAATATTTTAACAAATCCCAACCAAGGGAAATAACATCACTCTCCCCGGCTGCTTGAGCTCATTGTGCATTACAGAAGCCAAGTGATTAGCCCCCACCAGCACCCACAAACTTATTTCGAACTAGCACATCAAATGGGCTGTAAATTTTCATAGGAAAGGCTGCATGACCATGACAGATTTGGATTCTGACATTTGGGACCCGCGAGGAAATAGCCTATCCAAGGTGGTGTCGACTTACTAGCCAGTCAACAAACGGTTCTACCTACCAGCCGTTGGATTGACATCCAACATCTGTCGTGTATCTTCTATCTCTTGTCTTCTTCTTCCTCCAGCCACCCAAACCAAACCACACCGCCGGCTCCGCCTGCTCCCGCCTCCCATGGCTGGCTGCGCCTCCGCCGCCCTACCGTATGTACCCTCCAACGTTGGCCAGTACCTCCCTCTATTCCCCCACACATCCTGTTATTCTCCGGCGACGTCAGCCCCAACATGCACCCGCGCCCGAACCAGTCAACCCTCATACTCCCCTCCGCCTACAACTGGACTGGCGCATCTTCAACGGCTCCTGTTTGTTCCGTCCGAGGCCTCGCTGTCGTCCTCCGCCTTGCGGCCTTGGTTCGCTCACCGTGCGCGGTGCGCCGCCCTCTTGCGTTGTCAACATCGTCAACAACCGAGAGGAACAAGGATATGACTGTATGTGGAGAGGATGACAGTAGGGACCCACCAGCGTCATGGGAGTATGCAAGCAAGTGCCTCTATAGTACAAGCCCAAAAATATGGTTCCTCCTAATTGTTGGACATCTGGGGCTCACGCCATTGTCAACGTAGTCAATAAACGAGAGAATTAAACTATGAGCGGCTGACACCAAGGACCCAGGAAGTCACGCAGCTTTTTTTGAGGAACTAGCAGTTGTTATTTATACTAGTTTTAGTGACGGATCAGGGTAACAACATGGCTGTGTGGGGGCGGTGGCCCATCTAGCCAGGGTTTTATTTATGTTTACCACATCATGAGGCCAGTTGTATTTTTTTCTTGCTGAAAATGGCTAGCCCAGTTCTATTTTTTTTAAAGAAATACCCAAACAAGGCCTACTTGCTTTATCGGCCCTGCTGGGCTGCAAATCTTTCAAGACGAGGAGAGTTTCATTCGGTTTGCCCAATAATTGATTGTACATTTTTAAAACACATCAAACCGGGAATTAATTTCAATTTTTTTCCATTAGAAGATCTTAAATTTCATTGATTTTTATGCATGGACAATTATTTGGATTTTATATTTATATAAATTATTTTTCAAAATAGTTTGAATGTGAATCGATATTTTTGGATTACAAACAGTTGACCGTACCGAAATATGCAATATTTCGTATACTTTTTAACCGTGGCCACAATATGGGGTGTAATGCTAACAAAAAGAAGATGGGCTCCAAAAAAATTCTTAAGAATTAGCAAATGGGCTGTACATTATTAGAAATAATGGCAGATGGGCTGTATGCTATTTTCCACAGATTTGAGGCTGACTTGTGCGCCTACTACAGGTTGACGCGTATGCTTTCATAAAAAAAGGTTGACGCACACGCAATGCCCTGTCAACTTAGTCAACACACGAGAGCAGTGACTGTTGGATGTCCATGCAACGGCTGTCGTGCTTCTTCAATCTCTGCTCTTCATGCTCCAGTCACTCAAACAAGCGCCGGCGGGACTGCCTGCTCCCTCCTCCCGCGGCCGGCTATGCTGCCGCGCAGGCCTCATGGCCCACCGTACTCCCATCGCTAGCCTAGCCATCCCTCTACTCACGCACACATGTTGTTAGTCTCCGGCGATGGCAGACGAACCAGTAAACCCACATACTCCTCCGCGTGGGAAACAATTACCGAGTATTACCTGGCTCTATGTTGTTCCCTTCCTAGGCCTCGCCCTCGTCCACTGCCCTGGTGCTCTCGGCATGGCTGGTCAATGTGGTCAATGAACGACATCCATCGGAAGTGGACTGTACGTGGAGAGGCTGACAGCAGGGTCCACGCCCGCACGCAAGGAAATGCCTCCTTATTACGCGCAAAATAATGAGTCCTCCACGTGAAAGCTAGGACCCACAGGATGGGCCTCTGTATTTCATGAAAACAATGTTCCCCCGCTGACAGGTCGGACCCACCAGCTATATCTTCGCACGCAAGGAAGTGCCTCCTTATTACGCCCAAAAACATGAATACCCCCCTGCTAGCTGGGACCAACCATATTTTTGGGCTGACTTGTGGACCTACTAAGTTGACGGGGACGGAGGGCTTTGTCAACTTAGTCAATACTCCAGTGACCGTATGATGTCCATCCAACGACCATAGTGCTTCTACAACCTCTCGTCTTCTTGCTCCAGCCGCCCAAAGAAGCGCCGGTCGTGTTGCCTGCTCCTGCCTCCCGTGGCCGGCTGTGCTACCGCGGAGGCCTCACCGCCCCCATACTACTCCTACCACTGGCCAGGCCATCCCTCCACTCACCCACACCCCCTGTTATTCTGCGGCGACGACAGCCTCACACCACAGCCGAACCAGCGAACGCTCGTACTCCTCTCCGTGTGGGCACCCACTGCCGCGTCTTGCCCGGCTCTGCATCGTCCCCTTCCTAGGCCTCGCTGCCGTCCACCGCCGTGGTTCTCTCAGCGCGGTATGGTCAATTTGGTCAACGACCGACTTCCATCGGAAGAGTACTGTACGTGGAGAGGCTGACAGCTGGGTCCACGGCAGCCGCAAGGAAGTGCCTCCTTATTATGCGGGAAATAATTAATCCTCCACCTGACAGCGGGGACCCCCCGGACGGGCCACTAGTATTTTGAGAAAAATATTGTTTCCCCCTGACTGCTGGGAGCCACCGGACGGGCCACCGTATTTTGCGAAAAAATGTTCCCCTTGCTGTCAGCTCGGATCCACCGGAAGTGCCTCCTTATTACGCACAAGAAAATGAATACTCCCCCCGCTAGCTTGGACCCATCTTGGTGGGAGGCTGACTTGTGGACCTACTAAGTTAACGGGGACGAAGGGCTTTGTCAACTTTGTCAATATGAACGATTCTAACTCCAGTGACCGTACAATGTCCATCCAACGGCCGTAGTGCTTCTTCAACCTCTGGTCTTCTTGCTCCAGCTGCCCAAAGCAGCGTCGGTCGTGCCACATGCTCCTCCCTCCCGTGGCCGGCTGTGCTGCCGCAGGGGCCTCACCGCCCCTACTATTCCCACCGCTGGCCAGGCCCTGCCGCGACAGCAGCCTCACACCGCAGCCGAACCAGTCAACCCTCGTACTCCTCTCCGCGCAGGCTTCCACTACCGCATCTTCCCCGGCTCCGCGTCGTCCCCTTCCTAGGCCTCGCCGTCATCCACCGCCGTGGTGCTCTCTGCGCGGCGTGGTCAACGTGGTCATGGAACGACTTCCATCGGAAGAGTACTGTATGTGGAGAGGCTGACAGCTGGGTCCAAGGCCACAACCCAGTTTTTTTGTGATTTGCCAAGTAAGTCACTTTATTAGGCCTATTGGGCTGCAAATCTTTCAAGACGAGGAGAGCTTTCATTCCGCTGGCCGAGAAAATGGCCCATCAGTAATGAGAAATGGGTTGTACATTTTTAAAACACATCAAACCGGCAATTAGTTTCAAATATCATTTTTTCATTTCAAGATTTTAAATTACATTAATTTTTATGCATGGAGAATTTGTTGGATTTTATATTGATATACATTTATTTTCAAAATCAGTTTGAATGTGAGTCGAAATTTCGGGATTAAAAACAGTTCGAACCGCACCGAAATATGCAAAAAAAATTATAATTTTTTAACCGTGGCCACAATATGGGCTGTAATGCTAACAAAAAGAATATGGGCTCAAAAAAACCTTAAGAATTAGCAAATGGGCTGTAAATTATTAGAAATAATGGCAGATGGTTTGTATGTTGTTTTCCATAGATTTGAGGCATTCGTAAGAAAAAGGTTGATGCACAAGCAATGACTGTTGGATGTCCATCCAACGGCCGTCGTGCTTCTTCAATCTCTGCTCTTCCTGCTCCAGCCGCTCAAACAAGCACCGACGGGACTGCCTGCTCCCTCGTCCCCGTGGCGGGCTGTGCTGCCGCGCCGGCCTCACCGCCCCACCGTACTCCCATCGCTGGCCTAGCCATCCCTCAACTCACCCACACCTGCTGTTATTCTGTGGCGATGGCAGACGAACCAGTAAACCCTTGTACAGTCGTACTCCCCTCCGCGTGGGATACAACTGCCGAGTCTTCCCTGCCTCCGTGTCGTCCCCTTCCTAGGCCTCGCTGTCGTCCACCGCTCTCTCGGCGCAGCATGGTCAATGTGGTTAACGACCGACTTCCATCTGAAGAGTACTGTGCATGAAGACGCTGACAGCTGGGTCCACGGCCGCAGCAAGGAAGTGCCTCCTTATTACGCGCAAAATAATTATTCCTCCACCTAACAGCAGGGACCCACCGGACGGGCCACCGTATTTCGCAAAAAAAACGCTTCCCCCCTGACTGTTGGGACCCACCAGCTACACCTTCGCACGCAAGGAAGTGCGTCCGGGCAAAAAAAAACGATTCACCCCCCTGACTGCTGGGACCCACCTGCTGCATCTTCGTATGCAAGGAAGTCCGTCCGAAAAAAAACGATTCGCCCCCCGACTACTGGGACCCACCAGCTATACCTTCGGACGCAAGGAAGTGCGTCCGGGCAAAAAAAAACCGATTCGCCCCCCTAACTGCTGGGACCCAGCATTTACACCTTCACACGCAAGGTAGTGCGTCCGGGCAAAAAAACCAAAATGGTTCGCCCCCCTGACTGCTGGGACACACCAGCTACATCTTCGCAGGCAAGGCAGTGCCTGACAGTCGGGACCCACCTGGTCGAAGCGTACGTAGCGTTTTCATCCTGGTCGTGAACGTGTATGTACATACTGGTCGATGTAAAGGCGTGCACGTGTCGTAGTAGAGGCGCGCACATGTCGTAGTAGAGGCGCGCACGTAGCATGTACACGTACGTACAACGGCCAGGGTGCAAGAAAGAAAATACGGCCACGTATGTGTACATACGGGCGAGGTCTCGAACGCCTACTCGCACATACGTACATGGCTGGGTCGGAATGGAGAAACAGCATCGTCGTCGTGTTCATGGGGAGCCAACCGGCTGGGTCGGAACGGAATGCGTGGTTGTTTTCATCGGGAGGGCTTGGACGGAACAAGCGATGGAAATGAGGCCTGGCGTACCGCACAACAGAGGAAACGAACCTCCTACATTCGGAAGGAGGTCCTGTTTATCGGGAGGGGTGTGGCATACCGCAAAACGGAGGAAACAGACCTCCTACGGTTGAAACGGGGGTCCTGTTGATTAGGAGGGGTGTGGCGTACCGCAAAACGGAAGAAACGACTTGTATTGGAGCGCTACGGTCGAAACGGGGGTCCTATTGATCGGGAGGGGTGTGGCGTACCGCAAAACGGACGAAACGGACCTCCTAGGGTCGAAACTGGGGTCCTGTTCATCGGGAGGGGTGTGGCATACCGCAAAACGGGACTCCATGGGATACTGTTAATCTCCACCGTCGACCTCCTCCAGCCTCCACGGGCTCCTGTTCATCCAGCCTCCACCGTGCGCTACTTCACCGGCTACTATTTAACCACCCCTCCACGTGCACCCCTCCATCGTCTACTGTTCATCCAGCCCTCCACACCACGGGGTCCGTTCAACCACCCCTCCACGGGCACCCCTCCACCGTCTACTGTTCATCCAGCTCTCCACACCATGGGGTCCTATTCATCCAGAGGCAAACGCTACCGCTCACTATTCATCCAACCCCCCCCCCCGCAACGCTCTCTGTTCATCCAATCGATCGGCTTCAGTTAGCAGCAGTAGCGAAGGAATCGCTCGATTGGGTTCAGTTAACAGCCATCGATCGAGCTCGGGTTCAGTAACGCATAGCCTGCAGTGCAATCGCTTGGGTTCAGTTAGAGCCCAACGCCTCGCTTGGGTTCAGTTAGAGCCAACGCCTCGCACACACGTGCGTACATTATGAGAGAAACGTGCATCGCTCGGCCCTCGACCTCCCACCGTAACCGGGAACTCCCCGAAATTTTCCTCGCCCTCGCTTCTACCACGGTTTTTTCTGTCATGGACGGCCCAAAGAATGTCATGCAGCTGCGTCTCCGGCCCGCCCAGGACGAAAAGCCCATTTTCTGTCATGATTTTTTGTCATAGAAGTAGGAGCCCACCACATCTATGATGATACCGGGTTTTGTCACAATTATCATCATAGAAGTGTCATATATATGACAATTTTTTTTTCGTTCGGCCCAAAATGTCACGGATGTGTCTTTTTTTGTAGTGGTGGTATAAATGCTTGACCAAGTTCCTTATTGAAAAAGGCTTTGAAATTGGAAAAATTGATTCTACTCTTTTTACTAAAAGGGTTAATGGAGAACTATTTGTGTGCAAAATCTATGTTGATGATATTATATTTGGTTCGACTAACCCTCACTTTAGTTAAAAGTTTGGAAAGCTAATGTCGGAGAAGTTTGAGATGTCGATGATGAGTGAGCTCAAATTCTTTCTTGGTTTGCAAATCCAGCAAACTAAGGAAGGTACCTTTGTTTCTCAAACAAAGTACACCAAGGACTTATTCAAGAAGTTCAATATGCAAGAATGCAAATGTATGACTACACCTATGCCTACTAGTGGACATCTTGATTTGACCAAAGATGGTGAACCGTTGATCAAAAGGTTTACCACTCCATGATTGGTTCATTGTTATATCTATGTGCTTCACTTCCTGATATTATGCTAAGTGAGAGCATGTGTGCACGATATCAAGCCGCCCCTAAAGAATGTCATCTTAAGGCTGTGAAAAGGATAGTGAGATACTTAATCCATACACCAAATTTTGGCATTTGGTATCCTAAGAGGGCCTCATTTAATCTTGTTGGCTACTCTGACTCGGACTATGCCGGTGACAAGGTAGAAAGAAAGTCCACTTTGGGTACTTGTTAATTTCTTGGTAGATCTCTTATGTCTTGGTCCTCCAAGAAACAAAACTCGGTATCCTTATCCACCGCCGAAGCGGAATACATTGCCACTGGTTCATGTTGTGCTCAATTACTTTGGATGACCCAAACTCTTAAAGACTATGGGATATATGTGAAACATGTTCCATTGCTTTGTGACAATGAAAGTGCTATCAAGATTGCTCACAATCACGTGCAACACTCTCGAACTAAGCATATTGAAGTTCGTCATCATTTCATTTGAGATCATGTTGCTAAGGGTGACATTAATCTTAAGCATGTTCGTACTGACAAGCAATTGGCGGATATATTCACTAAACCACTTGATGAGAAAGTGTTTTGCAGGTTGAGAGGTGAATTGAACATCATTGATGCTTCAAACATGGAGTAGGGACTCCATTTTGGATACATGCAAGACATGAGCTTATGACTAATCCTTGATATTTCTCTTATGATGACAATTTTATGTCTTGGATATATTTGCACCTTGCATGTTATCTAACCCTTGTAGGAACTTGGATAAATCAAAATCTATGAGATTGCATCTCACTCACATCTTGAGCAATCTCTACATCACTAAGTTTCTACACAATGGTGGTTGAAGACAAGGAAGCACGAAACCATTCAAACATATCCTTTGACAAATTTTATATTGAGCTTCAAGATTGTCATTTGGGATACACAAGTGTTCAACTACATGATCATGATCAACACCACCACCCAAGGTATGTTATTCCATCTTAGAGAAGCTTTACTCCAAGTCATGAGTCAAAGCAACTCGATAATATGTGAATACATCAAGATGCTTAAACGAAAAATGGTAATCCCATTTTGAGCTTAAACGATGAGTATGACCTATGATCAAGTGATATCACTTGACTCCTATGTCAATATACTCTAACATAGGTGACTTTGTCGCCGACCAATTCTAGATGAAGTTCTCTTGTGTTCTTTTCTATGCTCTTGCATTTGTCTCATGCATATTTGTTTCCCCTTTCAAAAAAACTTCATCTAGATTTATTTTCTGTTTGCTTTTCTGTTCTGCATTCCCTGCATCCAATTCATTGCAAATCAAAGCATACAACTCGGTGCCAATTCATTGTCAAGTGAGATGAGGTGACAAGTGTTTTCTCTGTGATGAATTCGGTCCCACCGGTATGTTGAATTTGGTCCAACCAAAACCTTTTGGTGCAACCAAAGCATACAACTCGGTGCCACCGATTTCACTACAGGAAAGACAGCTTGCCACTTGTTCCTGCATTCTTTTGATCCAGCTCCACTTAATGACTCTTGTCCTCTACCAGCATCACATTCGACTTGCTGCTTTGTTCAGTGACTCAAGGACCAAGCCCATCTGTAACAAATATCTATAAGAACCCTTCTTGGAAATTGATGTCAAAGGGGGAGAGAGAGATCACATCAAAGATTAATCATTTCTATAGGGGGAGAAAATACTCAGGAGAGAGAGACCCCAGATGCTTGGTGTTCAAGAGGAGAGAAGTCACATGTCTTTAAGAGGGGGAAAACATGTTCATATTTGATTGTTTAAGCTCTATTTCCTTTCTTTGCTCTGATTTTCTGTTCCCTATCTTCTCCCAATATCCCATGCTAGATTCAGGGGGAGCAAGACATCTAAGGGAAGGAAATCCTTGAATTCATTGCACATCTTTACCTTTGGGGACATGTCTATATCCAATGGAGTACTTAGTACTCACTCTCTACATGTCATCCCAGTCTTGGTTCTCTTGTGGTGTATTTTGTTTGCTCTGGCTAGTAAGTGTATCTGTGTTATCTAATCTTGTTTACGCAGGTTCACTCCTTCCTAAGCCAAATCAAGACCACAAGGTAAGTATATGCATCACACTCATGTGTATGAGGATGTCTTGCTGATGTACATACTGTTTGCAAGAAGGACTCATGAGCATGAAGGTACATTTCCCATATTCACATCATTTGCTCTGATGCATATAGCCAAGATACATGTAACATATTGCTTTCTTTGTCATGCTTATGCATTCACATGCTCCTATATTCCACATTTACATGATTACATACATGTAGGGGGAGCCTATGCATGTTATATGTGTTTCCAAAGATTTACTTGTTATTCTCTATATCTTTATCTAAATGTTTGATGTGTGTTGTCATCAATTACCAAAAAGGGGACATTGAAAGCACAAGTGCTCCCTGGGTGTTTTTGGTATTTTATGTTAACATATCTCTTGTTGGACTAATACTTTTACCTAGTATGTTTCAGATAAGTTCAACAGTGGAGTGGCATGGATTAGAGGATGTGGAACCCCTTCAAGATGCTAAGGACAAAGGATTGGCTCAAGCTCAAAGCACAAGACTCTACATTTTACTTTTAGTGATCCAAGATCACATTGAGTCTATAGGAAAAGCCAATACTATCAAGAGGGGATGAGGTGTTGCTTAATGGCTTGCTTGCTCAAAGTGCTTAGTGATATGCTCCAAAGCCCTCAACCACTTTCTCACATCCACATATGTCCCAAACCAAAAGTCAAACTCGGCCCTACCGAATCTTTTCATCCGGCACCACCAAGTTCAGATGTCATAGCCACTACCACAAACCCTAGTCTTTTCGGTCCCACCGATAGGGATCTCGGTCTCACCGAGATGGGATTGTAATCTCTGTGTGTATGTCCATTACAAAAATCGGTCTCACCGAGTTTGTGTAATCGGTCCTACCGAGGTTACAATGCAAACTCTCTATTCCTCTTCGTAACATTTCGGTCTAACCGAGATGAGCGAAACGGTCCCACCGAGTTTACCTGACCAACCCTCTGTGTGTCCATTACCAAAATCGGTCTCACCGAGTTTGTGTAATCGGTCTCACCGAGATTATGTTATGCCCTAACCCTAACCATATCGGTCCCACAGAGATGACATGTCGGTCCCACCAAAAATCCTAACAATCACATTATTTCCTAAATCGGTCCGACCGAGTTTCACGATTCGGTCCCACCGAGTTGGGTAAGTTGTGTGTAACGGTTAGATTTTGTGTGCAGGCTTTATATACCCCTCCACCCACTCTTCACTCGTGGAGAGAGCCATCAGAACGTGCCTACACTTCCAGCATACATTTTCTGAGAGAGAACCACCTACACTTGTGTTGAGGTCATGATTTTCCATTCCTACCACATAAATCTTGATCTCTAGCCTTCCGCAAGTTGCTTTCCACTCAAATCTTCTTTCCACCAAATCCATATCCTGTGAGAGAGAGTTGAGTGTTGGGGAGACTATCATTTGAAGCACAAGAGTAAGGAGTTCATCATCAACACACCATTTGTTACTTCTTGGAGAGTGGTGTCTCCTAGATTGGCTAGGTGTCACTTGGGAGCCTCCGTCAAGATTGTGGAGTTGAACCAAGGAGTTTGTAAGGGCAAGGAGATCGCCTACTTCATGAAGATCTACCCTAGTGAGGCAAGTCCTTCATGGGCGATGGCCATGGTGGGATAGACAAGGTTGCTTCTTCGTGGACCCTTCATGGGTGGAGCCCTCCGTGGACTCACGCAACCGTTACCCTTCATGGGTTGAAGTCTCCATCAACATGGATGTACGATAACACCACCTATCGGAACCACGGCTCAATAATCTCCGTGTCTCCAAATTGCGCTTGCACACTCCAATCCCATCCCTTTACATTCTTGCAATTTGCATGCTTTACTTTCCGCTGCTCATATACTGTTTGCACGCTTGCTTGATATGTATTGTGAATGTTTACCTTGTGCCAAAACTCCACTTCAACTTGAAGAAATTAAAAACTACAACTTTTCTTGCTTAGTGTCTATTCACCCCCCTCTAGACACCTCTTCTCGATCCTTTCACGTCCGCCTCCAGACGAAGTAGACTATTTGGCCATAACAGGACCCACCCATTGCAACAATCACCAAGATGCCACAGGGTCTCGTCGTCATCCCCCACTAGTACTAGAGGAGCCAAATTCTCATGGCCCGGTTTGACACTGGCCACGGAAACCTTGAAGACGTTCGGGGGGGATCGGTCGGTTGTGGAATAATGGTTCCTTCGGCTCCATTATCTTCGCCTTCCCCATGTCCACCTTCTGGTCGCCGATGGTGTACAATAAGGTGCATGGGGTTTCGTCGGCCTGGAAAGAGAAGTCTGTGACATGAGACATCCAAAAGGCAATGAAAACGTGAGATTATACATTTATTGAAGATGGCCGGTGTGACAGATACCATGAGGGCATTGAGCACAGCCAAAGACGAAGCACCGCCAAGCACGTCCGGTGCCGGAGCAGGTGCGAGAGCCGGTGCAGGAGCCGGTGCGGGAGCAGGTGCAGTTGTAGGTGCTGGTGCAACGCTATTCGAGCTGCTCCCCAAGAAGCCAACAATGGGAAAGTCCACTGCATTTTTTTTCTGGATTTTGCCTGGTCCAATTGAAAACCGCCGGAACCGAGGTAGTAGACATATCTACCACCACCTGTTTTGCACCAGCTACTGTTGTTGCGAGTGTCTCAGATTATTTCTTCTCAACCGCAATCTCAACCTTCTTATCGATGTTTTCTTTAGTTAACCTCCGTCTTTCCTTTATCTCCTCCGTGATCTCATGGTAGTACTTCTTCCACGTGGCGTTGTTGAGGGAGTCCTGGATAAGGGGGTCCTCGGACAGCCGGACTATATACTTATGCCGGACAGTTGGACTATGAAGATACAAGATTGAAGACTTCGTCCCGTGTCCGGCTGGGACACTCCTTTGCGTCGAAGGCAAGCTTGGCAATTCGGATATGTAGATTTCCTTCTCTATAACCGACTCTCTGTAACCCTAGCCCCCCTCTGGTGTCTATATAAACTTGAGGATTTAGTCCGTAGGACAACAACAATCATAATCATAGGCTAGCTTCTAGGGTTAGCCTCTACGATCTCGTGGTAGATCAACTCTTGTAATACTCATATCATCAAGATCAATCAAGCAGGAAGTAGGGTATTACCTCCATAGAGGGGCCCGAACCTGGGTAAACATTGTGTCCCCCGCCTCTTGTTACCATTAGCCTTAGACGCACAGTTCGGGACCCCCTACCCGAGATCCGCCTGTTTTGACACCGACATTGGTGCTTTCATTGAGAGTTCCACTCTGTCGTCACCATAAGGCTTAATGGCCCCTTCGATCATCTATAATGATGCGGTGCTGGGTGAGGTTTTCCTCCCTGGACAGATCTTTGTATTCGGCGGCTTCGCACTGCGGGCCAACTCGCTTGGCCATCTGGAGCAGATCGATAGCTACGCCCCTGTCCATCTGGTCAGGTTTGGAAGCCTGAACTACACTGCCGACATCCGCGGAGACTTGATCTTCGATGGATTCGAGCCCATGACAGGTGCGCCCTACGGTCGTGATGAGCATGACTTAGATCTGCCATCGGATGGTATTCGAGAGATCACACCTGCAGCTGCCCCGGCTTTAAATACAGAGCATATCGCACCATCCAGGGACGGGTGGATGGATCCCGCCATGGAGGCCGCACACTCAGCGGCGATGGAGCCGAACACAGATCTCACTTCCAAGGAGGTCTGTGTTGTTGGACCCACGGACTTGTCTCCGGGCATAGGATCCGAACCGCGTACATCCGTGCCCATTGTACCTACCTGGGCACCAATCACGGAGTTTAGCTCCGTTGATACTTATCAGTACTCACCCTTTCGCGACGTGCTTAACTCATTATAATCTCTCTCCCTGTCGGGAAACTCTTGGCCGAACTATGTTCGGATTGAGTGGGAAGCGGATGATGAAGGAATTAATTACCCACCCACCACCCACTTAATAGCCACTATCGACGACTCAACCGACATGCTTGATTTCGACTCCGAAGACATCGATGGTATGGACGACAATGATGCCGGAGAAAAACGGGTACCACCGCCCCCAGGGCGATGGACAGCCACCTCATCAT